>NW_022631176.1:1954131-2361347 GCF_010015895.1 Lontra canadensis | reverse complement strand
CAGAGCACCTGACCGGCCTCAGAGTGGATGGACCCCCACCCTCCTTGAGGCGGTACATTGAACCCCCCCAGTGCCGTGGTTGGCCTGCCGCTGGGGTCCCGGGCCTCTCCAGCAAAGGAGGCTCCCAGTTGTCCCCTTGGAGGGCAGCCCGGCCATCCCCGTGGACCCTCGCTGCCCAGCAGTGCAGATTGTCCAGCCCAGGCTTCAGGGACCCTGTGCTCCATGGTGCCCTAAATGGCTTGGATCCCCCCGATGCAGGCCCAGGTTCCACACTGGCTGCCTCCTTAGTCTGTTGGGCCGGGCCATCCCCCAAACATGCACACCCCCAGGGTGGAGAGTGCCTCCCCTCAGAAAGTCTTTCAAGGAGTCCAGTTAAAACTGGCTGCACGAAGTCCCTTTCGTAAATAGTGCCTGATGGGCCTGGGCTGCCACATGCTCAACCCCTAGCGCCAGACTCACTTCCCATGGCCCAGGCTGTGGCGGGGGGAACAGGGCCCTCCCCAGCTGGGTTCGGGACACGGGGATGGGATTACACGGTGCCCTGGAGGTCCCTGTGGACGGTGCCCATGTTCAGGGAGCGGATAAAGGGGCCAGGCAGGGGTGGAGGCAGGGGTGGGAGGGACACAGCCTCTGGAGGGATCCTTGGCCACAACCGGAGGCTGGAGACACCAGCAAGGACCCTCCCCTGTAGCCTCAGGAGGCAACTCGGCCTGAATCACCCATGTGAGGACCACTGGCTTTCAAACCGGGGAGACCACACCTTTGTTGTTTGCAGCCCGTGGGTCAGTGTCCCCACATGAGGATGGCCCTGGGAGCCGTCCACCTGCATTTCCCCATTCCCTCATCAGAATGCAGGTGGGAGGGCACTGTTGTCCCTACCCGAGCTATGCCCAGCCTTCCCGTGTCCCAGCTGGCCGTACTGCAGGGTCCAGCCCCAGGTGAAACCCAGCCACAGGGCTTGGGGACACAATAAAACGCTGTTTTATGGCACTGAATTTTGGTTTGTTACACAGGAACATAAACAGAGGCGCGGGAGCCCTGCCTGAGAAATCAACCCAAGTGATGCAGGAAATGCATCACAGTGTGTCCCTCCCCGGGGGACGGCTGCACAGCTGGCCAGACCACACAGCATGCAGTGAGCACAGACTGCAGCTGGGAGGACAGAGGGACAAGGGCGCGGAGGGGTGGGAGTGGATAAGAGGCACCTGCTTTTACTAAGAGAGGAGCCAGGTGGGGAGCGGGCCCATGGGCAGAAGGAGAAGTCCCGCGGCACCCGAGTGGCCACAACAGGGCAGTGGACTCTCCCCCCAAGCACGACTATGCTGGGCGTCCTGTAACCCCACTAACTCCTCCAGCTCAGGACGCTGCGCAGCCGGGAAGGGGGCTGCCCAAGGTTAGACATAGGACCTCAGGACCCAGCAATCCATCCAAGACAGGTGTGACAGGTGGTCATAAAGCCCCGCCCACCAATGTGCACGGCAGCGCGGTCTGCGGTGGCCAGAGGGGCAGACCCCTGAATTTGCCCAAACCGATGACTGAACAAACCCGACGTGTCCATCCATACCAGGGACTGTTACTTGGCCACGAAAGGAGTGGAGAGCAGCCACGCTGGGCCTGGTGCCGAGGCCGAGGAGAGGAGCAGGGGTGGAGAGGGAGAGGTTGGCAGGTGCCTGCACGGTCCCAGACGCTGCTGCATCCTGCTGGTAGCAAACGCCCTACTGCACGTCCAGAATTTGACCCAACTTCCAGGAATCGGTTGTGTCCAATTAGCAGAATTAAGCACAGAAATACCAGCCCATGTTCTCCACGGTCAAAGCAAAAGCAATCACTACTGACTGACAGACGATTCAATATCACAACTCAGGGGACACAGAGGGCAGAGGACGGTCTCACGTCAGCATGCACTGGGTCGTCATGCTTCCAAAACAGAGGCCGGCGGGATTCTTGGGTTTGTGCCGAAGGGGAATGGGTGCCAACGTGGTAAGCATGGCCATGCCTGGGACCAGGTTCAGGGGATCTCACGCAGACATACCGGAACGTCGTCAGAGCAGCTGTCCAACCCTGGGTAACGAGGCGACCTGTAAGACAATCCAGCCGCTCCACGGAGAGCCCTGGGGGCACGCCTGGCAGAAAGCCAAGAAAGGAACTCCCCAAACACAAAGCCGATTCCTCCACCGGCAAGGGCTGTCACCTGTCCCTCCAGGTGGCCAGGTTCCTCTGCACGTCCGTGGACCGGACCCGTCGCCAAGCACTCGGTCATGCACACGTCCACGGCTTCCAAAAGGTTGGCAAGAAAGATCGCCAGGCCAGCGCTTGGCCGGCCACCACCCACTGGCCCAACCCACCCACCCCCTCTCACGGAGAACCACTGAGGCGCACACGTACTCACCCAGGCCCTGTGGCCTGCCGCGCGCCGCCGTGGCACAGGAGAGCTGCTCCGCGAGACCACAGAAACCACACCTGCCACCATGGCCGTTTGCAGAGACCTGGTTTCGAGCCCTAAGGCCTGGGGCAATTTGGTGCAGCCCTGGCACCTGCACCGCTCACTGTGCGCTTGGGACAGCCCAGGCGGGGTGTGCCGGCCTGGCCAGCGGACGCCAAACTCACAACCTTCACCACCCTGCTGCGGAAAGCGGCGAAGAGTGTCGCGGCTTCCGTGCAGGGACCAGCTCCTCTCCCGCAGGGGCGAGTGAACAGGGCACAGGGCGCAGTCCCGGGGGAAGGCACTGGCAGGGGAAGGGGGCATTCACCGAGCTCGTCAGGCTAACTGACCTCTCGGGAGGTGCACCTGCCGACACCGGGCTGCCCGCAGCTGGTCTGCCAGATGCCAGGCAGGTACGCAAGCGCTGTTCCCTCCGGGATGGGCACACCTCATCTGGTTGGATGGCTGCGTGACTTAGGTGACTGCGACTTCATTGTCTGCCGGCCCCATTCACCTCCTGGAGGGGACAGGGCATGGGACACTGAGGGAGGGAGAGGCTTTGCCAGGTATGCGTGGCAAGGACCCAACGGAAGGATGCTCCCGCCCACAGCAGGTGCCCGGTCGGCACTGGCCTTGGCGATGGTCCAATAGAAACTTCGAGTTTTTCTAAAAACTCTGGGCCCGTGGACACTGGAGCCTCTGTGCCAGGAGAAGGGGCAGTGAGCCAGGAGCTGCTCACAGGCACAGGAAGGGCCCATGTCCCTGGCCCCCTGAATAAGAGGATGGCGAGAGCTTCCCCGTGCACCTCCTTGCGGGGCAGGAAATGCCACACCCCTGAGTTTCTGCAAAGGGATACACATTCTGTTCCCAGCTCCCATCCTGGGAAGGGCAAGAGTGGGGTCTCTGTTGGTCAAGATCCCCCGTTCCCCTGGGTTGGGTGCTGCCCAGTAGGGATGTATGGGCTGGGAACAGAGAAGTTGCATTTGACACTGGGGGGTGGCTACACGGTCACAGGGGAGGAGAGGCCACTGCTGCCCCACGCAGAGGGAAAAAGGGAGGGGCCGGGCCATCCGTGAGAGCCAACCCTAGAGTCAGGATCACACCCACAGCCCTTGGGACCTGAGTGCCCCCCTTCACTACCTGTCCTCCCACCCCCCCCCATGCTGAAAGGACCATCATCCCACCCATGCTGTCCTAAGACACACACAGGAGGCCGCTGGTCCTCCCTTACCCGGGAGGCTCTTGCCTGCCCTGCTGCCCCTGGGGCCTGGACATCAGTTCCGGACGCTCCATCCAACGCTGCCTCCACTGACAGTTTCTATTCCGGAGGCATCCCTCACCTGCTCTCTGGGCCTGCGTCCTTCCTGGGAGCCAGGCAGAGGCCAGCCCCCAGTTTGTTCCGGGTCTACGGACCCCAGACTGCAGGGCAGACAGCACACAGGGTCGCTGGGACAGGACCTTCTTCCTACAGAGCACAGCGCAGGGGCTCAGCCCCACACCACGTGTCCACCAGGGCTACTGATCCCTGCCCGAGGACGAGGGCTGACACAGCCCGGCGTGCAGGACTCTCAGCCCGCCTGCTGGGGGCTTGCGTCTGCCTGAAGCAGGTGACGGGATCTAACTAGATCCAGACGGTAGTTACACGGCATAAACGCGCCAAATGGCACTGAATCAGGCACCGAATCAGTTTTAAAATGGTCAACTTAGATTGGGTGGATTTCATCCCAATTTTTATAACCATATCCCAAATATTGCATAGAGAATACTTTAATAGTGTATCTGAAATTCCAAAAACTGTTGTTAAAGATTTGCTTATTTAATTTCAGAGGGAGCATGTGCAGAGAGGGGCAGAGGAAGAGAACCTCCAGCAGACACCTGCAGAGCACGATTTCATGACCTGAGCTGAGAGGGAGAGTGTGACGCTGGGCCCACTGAGTCACTCAGGAGCCCCTCAAAAAAAAGTGTTTTTGGGGGGAGCCTGGGTGGCTCAGTCATTAAGTGTCTGCCTTCGGCTCAGGTCATGGCCCCAGGGTCCTGGGAGTGAGACCTGTGCTGGGCTCCCTGCTCGGCGGAGGGCCTGCTTCTCCCCCTCCCTCTCCAGCTCCCCTGTGCTTGTGTCCCCTCTTGTTATCCCTCTGTTATAAATGAACAAAACCTTAAAAAATATAACGTGTTTTTTAAAAAGCTCCAGCTCGAGCTAGGGCGTGACAACATCCCCAGCAGCAAAGGTAGGGCCATGGGCTGGGTGGCCAGGCGGAGGCGCCAGAGAGCGCGGCCTGAGCCGGCCCACCACGGGGCGCTCCCCGGAGCCGGTGGGGTGGTGTGTGAGCGGCTCCTCCAGACCACCCAGGACGGCAGTACGGGCGCTGGAGGGGATGAGCAGCAGGTGTTGGAGAGCCAGGCACCAAGGCTGGGAACCGCGGGTCCCGCCAGCGCGGCTGGACCCTGGGTCAGCGCCTCCCCATCTTCCGTGCACTTTAGCTTTGCGTTGCTTCTGTAATTGAAGTGATAAATGAACCCAGAACCATATTTTTTTTCCAAAGATTTTACTTATTTATTTGACAGACGGAGATCACAGAGAAGCAGGCAGAGAGAGGAGGAAGCAGGCTCCCCGCTGAGTGGAGAGCCCGATGCGGGGCTCGATCCCAGGACCCCAGGATCACGACCCGAGCCGAAGGCAGAGGCCTTAACCCACTGAGCCATCCCGGCGCCCCGAGAACCACGCTTTGATTAGCGAACCAGCAACTGGTTTGTGGAAAAGCCTTGTTGTGCTGTTGAGGGCACAGCCTGAAGCAGCCCGGCCCTGGCCTCTTGGTCCCCAGGGGTGCTCACGGACTCATGGTCAGCACAGTACAAGCCCCAACAGGGAGAGGCCTCCGCACCGGAGAACCCCCAGCAACTCAGACCAGCTCCCGGAAGGCCAGCCCGAGAGATCTGCTGCAGGAAACCAGCACCGTCCTGGGCACTGGGCGCCGACACGGTCCCAGCAGAGACGGGCAGCACTCAGACCACCGACACGCGCCGCATGTGGGGTGGGCAGCTGCCCCCGCAGGGACGGCCACAAGCTGCCACGGAAGGTAAGGAGGCCCTGGAAGAGCAGGGGGCACGGCCCGGGGGCTGCCGGGACCAGTGAGAGGGGCCTCCATACAGATGCAGTGCCACCTGACCTCCTCAGGACGTGTGACCGCCAGGCCCCACTCCAGCACTGTCACTCAGATCCCGGAGGGTTCCGGAGTCCCTGACCATTCCAGCTCGAACATTCCCGGACCAAGAGCCCCGACATCTGTCAGGTGCTCAGGTTCCCAGCCCAGAAACCTGAGAGGCTGTCCTGGCCACCCCAGTGCTACTGCCCCTGCCCCGCGTCCACTCAGCCAACCTCCCCAGGGGCAACCACCCAGGGCCAGAGGTGGAGAAAGGCCAGCCCGGGGGCCTAGATGGCTCAGTGGGTTGAGCACCCAACTCTGTTTCAGCTCCAGTCATGATCTCAGGGTCTTGGGATCCAGCACCACCCCTCCCCCCAACCCAGTCAGGCTCTAAGCTCAGCGGGGAGTTTGCTGGTCTCTCTTTCTCCCTCTGCCCTTCCCCCCCCCAACGCTTGCTCACTCACTTGACAAATAAAATCTTTTGAAAAGCTAAAGTAAAATAAAAAAGAAACAGCAGCCTAATACCAAATGTGCCCAAGTGCAGCTGCCCAGCCCCGGCACTCAGGGGGCACAGCGGCCTTTGTCCAGGCGGTGAGAGTCCCCAAACCTGCCAAATTGAGGAGGTCTACACAGGACACACGATGCTGAATTGGGGGTGGGGGTGTGACAGACCAGAAAACGTGCTTAAGCCTTTTATAATTTAACTTTAAAAGTCAATGGCGTTTCTTTTAATCGGTGAGCCCCCAGCCCACCCACACGGCCCCCTGGTGTCCGCACACAGAAGCTCAGGCAGGACATCTGGTAGCCAGGAGCCTCGGGACAGTCCCTCACAACACGCATGAGCCCCTCCTCTCTGCCAGGCAAGTCCTGGGCCCTGGGGCTGAGGCAAGGAGCAGGTCAATAATGAGCCTCCCTCAGTCCTGGCAAAGGCTGGCAGGGACAGTCCATGGACTACTGCAGGACAGCAGGGCCATGACGATGCAGAGAGTGCCACATGGGACACACAAAGTGGAGCCTCCCCAAAGCCCCACTCAGCCCGAGGTCTGAAGAGCAGAGGCAATGCAAGAGACAGCTGTGAAAACAGCAGAGCAAAGGCCCTGGGGCAGGAACCGGGCTAGGAGAAGCCCTGCAGTACAGCTGGGGGCAGGGGTGCTAGCATCCGTAACTCACACAACCCTATACAGAGGGAAAGCACTCCTTCACCACCCCGGCAAAGCCCACACCAGGCACACCAGGTCCTCAGCCACCGGAGCAGTTCCCTAGAGGCCAACCGGGCCAAACAATGGCCCACTGTGACTCCAGGGCATTCCTGTGGGGAGGGGCTGTGCCGGGAATTCAAATGGGAGGCTGCAGGCAACCAGGGTATCCCACCCCCACCTGTGCCTCTGTCAGGCCCCCTAGCCCACGCGAGCTGCTGTCACACACGGGATTCCTCCATCCCCAGACAAGTAGGTTTTCCAGAGGAACCTGCATTCAAACAGGGTCACCTGACAAAAATGGGGCCTCAAAGGAACACACCGGACCGAAATAAGCGCCTGGCCCGTGGCTGCCGGCACCCACTCTGCTGAGGGACAGGATGGAACAGTAAGCGGCCTTCAGCTGTAACTCCCTCTGATGGGGGACACACACCCTGGGACCCAGGGATCAGGGGACAAAGGGGTCCTCCTCAGGACCTGGCCAGGAACGGGCATGAGCGCTCCCTGTGTGCCCCAAGACTAAGCAGGACAGAGATCCCTCACTGTCGCTCCTGGGTCACAAAGTCCAACTCTAGTGGAAAGACAGAGGACTTGACCCAGACCCTTCCATGATACAAGGGGCCCCGGGGAGTCTGGGGTGCCCAGGGAAGCTGGCAGGGCTGCCAGAAGCCACTTCCGTAGGCCCGTCCCTCCCAGCACCCAGCCTGCACCCCCCAGGCTTCGGTGAAGGGGGAGGCCCCTGGACAGCACCTTCCAGTGGCGGCGGCGGGGGGGGGGGGGGCCTGCCGGTGCACACAGCGGGCCGGCACTGTGGACGTCGGCCCGTGGACACGGCTGCCACAGGAGCCGGGAGACAGGTTCAGCGGCTCCCCAGACCCCTCACTGCCCACAGTCCACCCTGTTGGCTCTCCCACGAAACCACTGATGGGGCGGGGGGCAGGGAGACCACAGGGTCAGCTGAGTGTGAAGTGCTGCGCGCAGAGGTCATCCTGCCGGCCCAGCAGACCCCGAGCGGGGATGAACTCCAGTGGTACGGACCCCTGGCCCTTCTTCTTCAGGTCCCGCTCAAACACCTGCAAGGCACAGGCAGATGACACGCCCGTACCGCGAGGTCCCTGCACTCCAGCCACCCAGGTCCCAGCGTCCCCCAGCCCTCACCTCGAATGCTGTGAGCTCCAGCAGTGGGGCGATGCTGACCTCGGGCACAGACAGCGCCTGGTTGATGACGCTGGCAGCCTGGGACACCTCAGGGTGGTAATGCCGCTGGAGGGCCTATGAAGCACGTGATGTCACCTCCCCCCCGCTCCGGACACCGGCCCAGGCTCAGGTCGGCGGGGGCGAGGCAAGGAGAGTGACACGCCCACCATGCTCACCTGCAGCTCCCACAGCGAACTCTCCAGAGCTCGGCTCTTGGCGGGGTCCTCCTCTTCGGGGTCATAGGGGTCGGCATCCAGCTCTAGGAATGAGACCAGGCCCTACTCCACAACTGGCCCCGTGTACTGGCTGCTGGGGGCAGGCCCCCCGGTCTCCCCAGCCCCCGCTGCACTCACCCGGGCCCAGGGGGCGGTGCACGAGGACACGGCAGGCGGGGTGGCGGCGCAGCAGGTTGCAGATGAAGGGCAGGACCATGAGCAGGGCCTCGGGGGGCGCTGTTAGGGCCAGGCGGGACAAGCGCTTGGCGAATGCAGCCACCAGGTAGGCGGGCAGATGGCTGGGCGGGACAGTGGGTGTGAGTGAGACCCCCTGGCCCAGCACCTCGATCCCTGCTCTGGGTCTCAGCCCCGCCCCAGCACTCACGAGGACGACAGGAAGAGATCGGCCAAGTGGAAAAACCGGGCCCGGTACTTCACGTGAAAGACAGACGGGTCCAGAAGACCATAGAGTTTCCGGTAGAAATCGGGGTACTCGCTGGGGGGCGTGTAAGTGAACAGCAGGCACGCAGTGGAAACAGGCAATGAAGAGACAAAGAGCGGCTTCCAGGGACTCTGTCCCCTCTCCCATGCTTCTCCAGCCTGACCCCCACCACCGCCCCCGGGCCAGCCCAGCCCAGATGAGCACTCACAGGTTGTGCTGATGAATCAGGATAAAAAGTCCGTTCAAGGCCAAGAGACTAATGGCTCCCCCTGTGGACAAACGTGCAGCTGTGAAGCCCCAGCCCACCGCACCCCTCCAGCTGGGGCAGGAGTCCATCAAAGCTGGAGGCCACCAGCCCACAGACCCAGCTTCCCCAGTCCAGCCCGGGAGGGAGGGCAGGATCCTGAGCTGCCGGAGCCCAGACCGCAGGCACTCACCCACGTCGTAGGCGCGGGTAAGGAAGTCGATCATGAGGCTGGGCTGGGCCAGGTGCGGCAGGATGGAGTCGTGCATGATTACCAGCACCTTCTTGTAGAGACTGAGGGGTAGCTGGCGGGAAAGCAAAAGGTGTGGGTCCACCTGCCCTACTCCAAGAACCCTGTGAGCCAAGGGGCCCATCCCGCCCCTACCTTATGCTTGAGAAAGCCGAGCCACATCCCTTGGAAAGCCTTCCTGTGCTCCTACAGTGGGGGGTGGGGTGTCAGACCTGCACACAAGGACACAAGGCGCCTACCCCAGTCCCCTGCCCTCAGAAGAGACACTGCCCATACTGCTTCCCCCCTTGCCCTGTGGTAGGAAAAACTCACAACCCCAAATCCAAGAATTCCCGATGACACAAGAAATGCCCCGCCTGGATCCTCCCCCCACGAAAGCAAGTAAGCGTCCCATCTGTGACTGCCCACAGCAACAAGGGCCCACTGAGAGTCCTGGAACAAGGTACCAGTGCACCGCCCCCATCCTGGCCCCGGTCCCTGTGAGGGAACCCCACGACTGCCTAGGCCAGGGGAAGGGCAGCTAGTCCTCTTCCTGTCCCACACACACTGCCTCTGCCTGGAAAGAGCCTTTGTCCCAGGGAGGCCCCCAACCCCTCTGGAGCATCTCACCTTCAGATGAACGACCTTCCACGTGCGCGGCAGCTCTGTGAGGAAAGCAGCGGTCAGCGGACGGGCAGGAGAGGGGCAGCCCACCTCATGTGCCTGCCCGCCCGCCGGCCGCCCAGGATGCCCACTGAGGATGCTCACCCCCGTGCTTCACGTAGAAGCTGGAGATCCCACGCTCCTGACAGGGTAGACTCACGGACGACAACAGCGTGAAGGCATTGTTCCAGAACGTGAGCGGCACCTGCAGAAGGCCTGGCCTGAGCACGGGCATGGCCACAGCCCACCCACTCCCCTAGCCACAAGACCCAGCCGGCTCACCTCCGGGTGCCTGTCAGTGACGCGGCCCACAGTGTCCGTGGCCGCCTGCATCGTGTGGTAGCGGATGTCGTCGTGCTCCAGGTACTCCCGGAACCGGGCCAGGAGCAGCGAGCAGTCGTCCTCCGGAGACAGCAGACCTTCCACCACCGCCTAGATGCCGGACGGGGAAGGGGGCCTCAGTGTGTCAGCCCACGGCCAAGCGACCACCCGAGGAGACCACCGAGCCAGCAGGCTCACCCCCTGCTGCATGGGAGAGTCTGGCAAGCGCACCACACTCACTAGCCCCCTGCACCAGGCCCCATCCCAGCTCTGGCCAGAGGTTTCTGTGTCCTCCCGCCCCAGCGCTCCCCACCTTGAGGAGCTGGCGAGGAAACAGGTAGTAGCCGTCCCACTTCGGTTTCTCCAGGGGGTGAGCTCCTTCCAGCTGCACAAACTTCATGAGTGTGCTGAGAGCCAGCTCCTGCGGACAGCGGGGAGCAGAGTAGCCAAAGGTCCCGACCACAGGTGACGCCCGCTGTCGGCAAAGCCACAGAACCCCCCAGCACGCCGACCCAAGTACGCCTGACACGGCATTCCCACAAGCACCGGGACACAAACACCAGCCATCAGAACTCCAGCCACACGGAACGTGAACACGGCCTCAGCTGGGCCCAGGATCGGAGGCGTAGGCAGCCTCAGCCCTGCGTCCGTGCCTGTGGACAGCCTGGTGCAGGCACCGTGGGGGAGACCAGCAGGACTCACCTTGACCTCGAAGGAGGGGTGAACCAGGAGCTCCTGGAGGCGGTTGAGGCAGCTGCGGTAGCGGTGCCGCATCCACACCTTGTACTTGCGTGTAGCTCCCTGAGAGCCTGCAGGGAGCCCCAGGTCAGCCCACCCCCCCCCCCAAACCCTCCACCACTCCCGCCCCGCCAGGGACACTGACCTGGGGTGGGAAGAAAGAACCTCCTCCCTCCAGGGCATGATCTGTCACCCCTCACTGGACCCCAATACAGAAACGACCCAGGATGGGAACGTGTGGCACAGCTTCACCAGATGCTGGCCATAAAGGCAGACGCTGTGGTCACCAAGCCGCAGGGCTCTCTCCGGCTGCCGCCCCCAGCACCATCCTCCTCCCACCCTGGGCCCGCGGAGCAGCTTCGGGGCCGAGTCTCCTCCCGCTTTCCCAGAGCGTCGACCCCGCAGGCGGACCCCAGCCCAGGGCCCTCGGGGACGCTCACCCGCCATGACCGAGTCCTCGGAGGGCAGCTGGCCCACAAACAGCTCTCCCCGCTGCAGCAGGGCCCCGAAAAGACGGCTGCACGCGCGCACCGCCTCCTGGGTCTCCTCGTGGTCCTCGGACTGCAGGGACAGGCCGGTCGCGGGGGCCCCCACTTCGGCCCCACGCCCGGCCCCGCCCTCACCCGCCCACCCGAACCTCGCGCCCGCGCGCCCCCCGACGCCCCCTCCCCGGCCTCCGACCCCGGGACCCCGGCCGCCGCGACCCGCGCGTCCCCACCTGCAGCACCGCCAGGATGTCGAACACCGCGTTGGCCTCGCCGCGGCTCGCCAGCACCGCCTCCAGCAGACGGCCCATCGCCCGGCGCACGCCCTCTGGGCCGGAGTCCTGCTCCATGCCGCCGCCGCCGCCGCCGCACGCGACAAAAACCCGAACTCGCGCGCCCGCACCCAGCACCCCCGCTGATGTCACCTCCCCACGCAGGGGGCCTCCTGCACGCGGCCGCCGTCGCCCCGCCCCGCTGTGACGTCACTTCCCCGCGCCCGGGAAGTCCCGCGAGCGGCCGCCGCCGCCCGGTCCGCGACGTCACCGCTCCGCGCCGCTGCCATCATCGCGGCGCGTCTGGCCGGGAGGCGTGCGGCTGGCTGGCATGGCGCTCTTCCACGTCGCGCGGTACTCCGGCCCCGAGGCGGCCGGGGCGGACAGCGAGGCGGACGGCCGGGCGCGCGCGCTGCTGGAGCGGCTGCAGTGCCGGGCCCGAGAGCGGCAGCAGCAAAAGCAGCCGCAACAGCAGGCGGCCGCACGAACGTCAGAGGCGGCGGGGCGGCGGCGGCGGCGACCGCGCCGACCGCGGAGGCGCGAAGGCAGCGGGGCGCCGGGGAGCCCGCACGCGCCGCCGGGGAAGCGGCGGAAGGTGGACGGCGAGGACGCGCGCGCAGGTGGGGCCGGGCCGGGCGGGAACGAGGGCGCGGCCGTGCGACCGGGGTCCGCGGGGTGCTGACGCGCCGCCCCCGGGCCCGCTTCTGCCGTGCAGGGAGCAGCGAGGAGGCGCCGGGCGAGAGCGGCGCGGACGCCGAGGGCGCGGGGCCGCCGGAGCACCCAGGCGGACGGCCCCTGGGAGAGGCGTCGGGGCCTCCAGCCCACGCCCTGCTGCTCGGGGGCTTTGGGAGAAGCAGGGCGCCCAAGGTGAGCGGCCCGGGGTGGGAAGGGAAGCTTTCGACGACTTTGCTTCAGCCCGGAAGTGGGTGGGGTGGCTATCGCCAGTCCCGCCCGTGCTCGGGGTAGCCCGGAGGCCGGCGCCTGCCACCGGGGAAGGTCCTTAAGTAGATGAAGAGTCTCCCCCCGAGTTGCGTGGCCTGTAATTTTCCTTTTGGTTGTTCAAGCCCTGTGCAAGCTCAGTACTTCTGCGTTTAGTTGTAAGCTCGATTTTGTGAGTATAGTTAAGCGGGTTTGCAGTTGTCACAGTTGGGTCTTAAAGTAATCTAAGTTACCTGGTGTGTACGTATAAGGAGCTCCTATCCCATGTTTGCCTGCTTGGTAAAGAAAATGAGTTTCTGGTGTCTTTGAAGTTAGTCTTTTTATTGGGGTGGAGATTTTCAGTAAGTAAGGACCGTACAGAAGGCTTCTGGGATGACCGTGACTGCAGGGAAGGAAGCGGTGGGCTTGCCAGGGTGCGTGGGGGCACCTTCATGTCTGTGCCCGTGTGGAGGTCTGCCTTGAGTTGGGATAAACTGGGGTAAGATGGACAGCGGAGGTGAGTTATCACTCAGAAGGCAGGTGGCACCAAGGCCCTGAGGCAGCTGTGAGCCTCAGTGTGTAGGAACAGAGGTGTGTATGGCTAGGGCTCACAGTGATTGGAAATGAGGCTGGGGGCAAGTGAGTCTCATGTCATGGAGAGCTTTGCAGGCGCCGCACCTCAGGGGTGGACGTTATCCCGAGTGTGAGAGGAAGCCCCCACCCCCAGGGGGGTTTGCTCAGGAGAGTAGCACTTTCTTGTGCGTTTCTAAATTCCTTTAAAGATTGTGTGGAAGCTGGGGAAGAGGAGGCGTAGGGAAACTAGTTCGAGTGGTTGCCTGCCTTGCTGTGGCCTCGTCAGCTTGAGCCACCCAGAGCCTGGTTTCTGCAGGTCTTACTCCCCTAGCCCCACGGAGCCTGGAGTATTCAACTGGCCCCTTTCTCTTTACGGTAGGTCCAGCCTTTCCTGCCTTCATGGCTGGCTGAGCCCAGCTGTGTTGGAAGGAGTGTCACTGAAGACTCGGTGCCTATCGAGCACATCCCCGCAGTGCACCCCGACATGCAGAAGAAACTGCGGGCACACGGCATCTCGTCCTACTTCCCAGGTGCTGGGGGCCGGGACGGGCACGCCTTCAAGAGTGTCTGCACCAAGAGCCGCACAAGGCCACAGTGCAGCAGCTGTGAACGTGGGCTTCTAGGCATGTCCGGCTTCTTGGCATGTCCGGCTTCGCGTGCCAGCTGGGTTTTTGGCATCTTTGGCCGCCGGGCCTGATGCTCCAAGAGGCTCTGGAGCTGTCTTGGAGTGCGAATGGCCTAGAGATCGTTGAGGAGGAGCAAGGCTGCTCGTGGCTTCGGTGCCTGTGTTGATTCTGGGTGTTCGTGCACATTGTGACCCGCGTCTCCTCCTTTGTCCAGTCCAGGCAGCAGTGGTCCCTGCCCTCCTGGAGAGCACAGCCAACGGGTTTCTGGTGGCCAGAGGTGGCTACCGGCCCAGAGACCTTTGTGTTTCTGCCCCGACAGGCAGCGGGAAGACTTTGGCCTTTGTCATCCCTGTGGTACAGGTCAGTGTAAGGACCCCAGCCTCCGAGGGGGCTCTGCAGGCAGGGAGCTGGCTCTGCTCACAGGGTGGCTCTCGTCCCCCCCCAGGCCCTGCTCGGTCGAGCTGTCTGCCAGGTCCGTGCCTTGGTTGTGCTGCCCACTAAGGAGCTGGCCCAGCAGGTTCGTGCACCCTGCGCCTCCGGGTCAGACCTAGGATCTGTGTCACTGTGCTGCTTCGTACCAGCGTGGTGACGGCTGCTTCTTCTCCAGGTGAGCAAAGTGTTCAACATCTACACAGACGCCACACCTCTGCGTGTCGCCCTGATCACCGGGCATAAGTCACTGGTCAAGGAGCAGGAGAGTCTCGTCCAGAAGACGTAGGTCCTGGGGGGCTAGGGGCTCCTCAGGGAGCGGCTGTCTGAACCCTGTCAGCAGGCTCCCTGTGGTGTTGCGGGGGTCGGTGTGGGGCCCTTGGCTGAGCCACTCTGCTCCTCAGAGCAGACGGCTTCCGCTGCTTGGCTGATGTGGTGGTGGCCACCCCAGGCCGCCTGGTGGACCACATCGACCAGACTCCAGGATTCAGCCTCCAGCACCTCCGATTCCTGGTATGCTGCACCCCAGAGGAAGGCCGGGGTTTGGAGCTGGTGCTGGCCTCAGCCACCCAACACCAGGCCTCCTGCTTCCCCAGGTCATCGACGAGGCCGACCGCATGATAGACAGCATGCACCAGTCCTGGCTGCCCCGGGTGGTGGAGGCAGCCTTCCCGAGCGATGGTGCCAAGGATCCCTTTGTCCTGCTCCAGAGGCGGCAGCCCCAGGCCCCCACCGCCGCCAGGTACCTGAAGCTGAGCCCTGCCCTGTTCTTGGTGCGTCCGCGCGAGCACAGCCCCATCAGGCTTTCCCTCTGAGACCCGCTTGGCCTCAGGCTGGTCCGGTTTGTTCTGGGGCGGTCAGTGTCTGGGGGGGTGGCCAGGGCTCTGTCGGTTAGCTGGCCGGGCTGAGACTGCTGTCCCACCACCCGCTCCCCTTTCAGTATCTCTTGTCCTCAGATGCCCCTGCAGAAGCTGCTCTTCTCGGCCACCCTGACGCAGAATCCAGAGAAGCTGCAGCAGCTGGGCCTCCACCAGCCCTGGCTCTTCTCCACGGGGCTGACGCGCAGAGACCCGGGAGACAGTGACACAGACAGGGACTCAGGCGGGAAGTACGCCTTCCCAGCCGGACTCTCGGTGAGGGGGGCGTGCAGGGGCGGGAAGGGGGAGCCGCTCAGGCGCTTGGGGCCTGGCCAACCCTGTGCCATCCCCACAGCACCACTACGTGCCCTGCAGCCTCCGCACTAAGCCACTGGCCATCCTGCACCTGATCCTGGAGAAGAATTTCTCAAGGGTCCTCTGCTTCACCAACTCCCGTGAAAACTCCCACAGGTGCGGCCCCAGGGGGTGCAGGGGGAGCCCAGGGGAGCCGGGCTCCAGGCCCGGTCCACTCAGTTCCTTCTGGTTCTTCCCACCAGGCTCTTCCTGCTAGTCCAGGCGTTCGGAGGCATGACGGCGGCTGAGTTCTCCTCCCGCCGCGGGCCCGGCCAGAGGAAGGCAGTCTTGAAGCAGTTTGAGCAGGGCAAGATTCAGCTGTGAGTGCCCCAGAGAGGGGAAGGGGACGGCTCCAGCCGGGTAGCAGCCTGGGATCCCTGCAGGGGGCTTTGCTGCGGGAGACTCAGCTCCTCAGCGCGGAGGCCTCCCCGGCAGGCCCGGGCGGGGTCATGGGCACAGGGCGTCGGGGGCTCCCGGCCTCAAGCAGGGCCCGCCCACAGCCCCTGGTGTCCCCCAGCCTCATCAGCACAGACGCCACCGCTCGAGGCATCGACGTGCAGGGCGTGCAGCTGGTCGTCAACTACGACGCCCCCCAGTACCTGCGCACCTACGTGCACCGGTGAGGGTCCCGTGCCTTTGGAGGGAGAATCCGTGGAGGGAAGCCCCGTCCCATCGGACCCCCGTGCGCCATCGTCCTGGAGGTAGTTGTGCTTGGTTTCAGGGTCGGAAGAACCGCCCGCGCTGGGAGAACCGGACAGGCATTCACTCTGCTCCTCAAAGTGCAGGTCCGTCTGCTGCAGTCTAACCGGGGGCGGGGGCCTCTGCTGGCAGCACTGCTCGTGGAGAACGGGACCCCTTTCTCTCATCGCCCTGCAGGAGAAGAGATTCCTCCGCATGCTAGCGGAAGCCGGGGTGCCAGACATGACGCGGCACGACGTCCCCAGTGAGTTTCTGCAGCCGCTGGTCCCGCGGTACGAGGAGGCCTTGTCCCAGCTGGAGCGAGCCATCAAGGTGAGGGGCCGAGGTGTTCCTGACCCATGGCTCATGTCTGGGAAGACCGAACAACAGCGTGTAGGAAGGGGAGAGGGTGGGAGGGCGGGGAGGGGTTTCCGGCCTTGGGAGGAGGGCTGGGGCCAGAGCTGCACCCAAGTGAGTGCTGGGCCATGCTGCTGCTGCGGCTTGGGGGTGGGGAGCCTCAGGGGCAGGGCGCAGGTGGCGCCACAGGGCCTTTGCCTCTCCCTGCCGCAGGAAGAACGAAGGCAGAAGGCGCCCTGACGGGCTCGGGGGACAGGCGAGCTGAGCCCCCTGCAGAGCAAACCCTTCTATCCTCTGCCGGGCTCAGTCACTTCCTTTCCAGAAAAATCCTAAGCCGCAGCTGCTGGATACGGAGCAAAAGACAAGATTCCTTGGACTTCAGAGGGAGCAGCCAGCAGAAAAGGCCTTCATCCCCCAGCGCGCTGCCTCCTTGTGCCAGGCCCCAGACAGTCGCTACAGCAGGCCTGGCGCTGGGCAAGCTCAGGCCTGGGTGAGACGCTCACCAGGCAGCCTCTGCCCGGGGTGCGGATCTTGTGAACCTGCTCACGTTACTGCAGAACTGACAGGGCGGCATCCGGGACCCCGGGTGGCCTCAGGGCGTCTGCCACGCTGCACATCCATGAGCCATTCCTGCGCTGTCACGGCTTCCACGCGGGGCACAGCACACCACGCAGCTGGGGGTCCTCCCCACGGGGATGAGACAAACCTCACCACCCACCAGAACGTGCGCCGTGAACATAACGGAAAACAGGCTTCAGAAGCACTGACCCGGCACTTGTGTAAGGATTTTTGTCCAAAATTGCACGCTGATATTAAAACAAACTTGAAGAAACCCGAATGGAGTGGTGGCGTTTGGTGTGTCCTGAAAGCATGCGCTTCACTGCGGCAGGGTAAGGTTCGGAAACAGCCACATGGTTGCTCGTGGGGCCGTGGGAGGGCGCAGGAAACCTCACACTCAAACGGCCACAGACTTCTGGATGGAGAGCAGCTTTCACGTGAGACCCGCTTACATCTCCAAACACGGGCTGTGCACGGCCCACTCACCACCACCCGCTCCCACCCCCCTCGCTGGGGCCTTGCTGGCTGCTGGAGCCTGGCTGGGCTCTGCATACGGGGGGGGGGCGGTGGTCAGGACCCGTCGCTGGGGCACCACCACCACAGACACACCAAGCTGCCTGCTCGCGGGACAAGCTCTCACTTCCCCGAGGAACCCAGGCTCGCGGAGGGCGGCCTTCACCCCGGGCTTCCTTGCAGACGTCCCCTGGACTCTGGGAACCTGAGGCTAGGCTGATGGGAGGGCCTGTCCCACCAGCACAGCGAGGTGTGTGCTTACTGCTGTTCCGTGTGTTACCTGTCGCGTCCACTCACGCGTGACGACTGCTGGTGGAATCTGTTCGGGAAGGGGAGACCTGGATACGACACGCTCCAGACTCGGAAACACATATTGCAGACACGGATGCGTGCGCGCAGACAGCTTGTACGCCTGCCCCCACCGCTGGACTCTGCGACAGCTGGTCTTCAGCTACTTTTCAGCTACCCCGTGTCCTTTCACTGCCTCACTTACTTATTCTCTGCTTCCTGAGTTGTCTTACTGCAGTCGCTCCTGCTCTCCTCTCACGTCTGGGGGCAGTAACGGCTCTAATCGGCGTTGGTCCTTCGTATGCTGACCGTCGCTAACGTGCTCTCCGCCTTTGTCTTACATACGTATACATACATAGATATATTTTTTTAAGATTTTACTCATCCGACAGAGACAGCGAGAGAAGGAACACAAGCAGGGGTGAGTGGGAGAGGGAGAAGCAGGCTTCCCGTCAAGCAGGAGGCCCATTCTGGGGCTCCATCCCAGGACCCCAAGAGCATGACCCATGCCAGACACTTCATCGACTGAGCCACCCAGGCGCCCCTCCTTTGTTCCGTATTTTGCCATTTCAGGAATGTTTTAAAATTCTATATTTTTATTTAAATGCAGTAAGTTAATATACACCGTATTGTTAGTTTCAGAGGTAGAACTCGGTGACTCAGCAGTTGCATACAACACCCAGTGCTCGTTCTGCCACGAGCCCTCCTTCGTGCCATCCCCCCGTTACCCCAGCCCGTTACCCCACCCACCCACCACCCCTCCAACAACCCTCAGTGTGTTTCCTATGATTAAGAATCTCACACGGTTCGTCTCCCTGATTTTATTTTTCCTTTCCATCCTCTGTATTCCTGTTTTGTTTCTTAAATTCTATATATGAGTGAAATCACATGACATTTATCTTTCTCGGACATCTTTCTCGGTATCGCTTAGCACGATACTCTCTAGTTCCATCCACACCAACACAAATGGCTGAGTGATACTCCATCGTCTATATGAACCACATCTTTATCCATTCATCTGTCAATGGACATCTGGGCTCTTTCCACAGTTTGGCGATTGTGGACGTGGCTCCTATGAACGCTGGGGTGCACGTGCTCCTTCGGATCCTTACTTTAGGGGCAGCCACTGCTGGCTGTGTCTCCCCGTCCACGTGGCTCTCCTGCGAGCCCATGCTTCCCATCCCTGGAGCCCCTTGTGAAAGGCTAACGATCTGCACAGGGCTTGCATTTGTGGGGGCTGCTTGTGGTCCCGCTGCTGGGCCCTGTGCCTGTGTGTCCCCCACCCCGGGAGGCGACGCTGCGGCTGAGGTCGGGGGGCTCCCCACCTTCAGAGCAGGGCTCCATATCTACAGCAGGTGCACGCGGTCCATCTGCACCGTGAGCAAAGAGCCAGCGAGAAGCTCGGCAAACAAGATAAGAATAAAAACCTCCCCGAGTACCCATCCCTCCAAAGCCGGCAAATCTGCAGGCGCTAAAATCACAAGGTTGAGTGTGTCATTTTCTGGAACGTCCTCAGTCACTGTGATCTGTCACCGTTGACACCACAGAAGCACACGCGGGTCCGTGTTCCACGTTCCTTCTGTACGCTCTCGTCGGTGCAGATCACCGTCCCAGGCAGGGTCCTCACCTGGCCTCGGAGAAACGCTCGTCCTTGTTTTTAAGACACTGGAAGGCTTGCTCATTTTGCCCCGACACGGTGGTCCGGGAAATGTGTGACATCTCAGGAGACGCTAGGGGGCTCCCCACGAGGACCTCCTCTGAGCGCAAACTCGGAATGCTCCCGGGACTCGAAAACCCAGTTTGCGCGCACACAGCAAGAGCAGGTCTCCCAAAACACACCGTCTTCCTGTCGGCCCCCGCGACGGCCCCCCCGCAAGTCCTTACAGCACAGGCTCCCAAGTGGAAACACTTATAAATGCTCCTGGACTTGTTTCAACATGGTGCTTTTCGATACTTTTCTTTGGGTTTAACCCAACTTGTTACTCACCTAAAGGATATTTTTTATTTTATTTATTTTCTTACTTGTACCCTCCTCATCCACAAACGTATAAAAAATTTTTTCTGTTAAACATTTCCTCAAATGCGTTTCGTCAATTCAATTTTAAAATCCTTCAATAAAGCAGGTCAAATCCAGGGACAACAAACAGTGCTCTACAGTCTGTGGCAGAGAAGCCCACGGAGACTTCCAGCTCGGGCCACGCCTCCGCAGAGGGTACAACCAATTCCTACCCAACCTCCCAGCCCCGCCCAGCCCCCCGGCTTCAGACGGGGACTCACGATGCTCTCCCTGGCCAGCTCTCCCAGGCAGCCGAGAAAACAGCCTCTTCCTAATTCCACGCGTCCCTCCGGCAAGTTGACCTGTGCTCAGCCACCAAAATGCCCCTGATTACCCGGTACAGCCCTGAAGGGTTAACCAAGAATTAAAGACAAATTAGTAGCCAACTGTCTTTCACGGAGGGATCCTCTCTGTGCTGGTTTAGCCTTCCCACGCATTTTTAATTTCTGCTTAAGGCTACGAATTCCTAGGACAGGGGCCAGCCAATTTTCAGATAAATAAGTGATAAAAGGCTCTTGACAAATACCAAAAACCTAGCAAAACGGAGAGTGCTCACAGGCCATGATGCAAACCCCAAGACGGCAGCCCTTACAGGCTGTCTGGCGTGCAGCATGTGGCTCAGGGACCGTCCACACTTCCGTGGCTGCTGCTGTTCAACTAGACACAGGCGAGCCTCCCGAGAGGGCGAACAGACACTGGGAGCTGCAGCCCTCGGAGAAGGAGGGTGCCGCCCAGGGTCAGGCTGGTGTCCTTGGTCCCCGCCCCTCCCCACACTGGCAGAGGAAGACAGACAATCAGACAAATGCAGGAGACTCTGCCACACAACCTGCCAGGGCCACGAGGCCCAGCCCACCCACCACCCACCAGCCCGTGGTTTTTCTAAAGCATGCAGGGAATCGTAGACTACATCCCAAGCCATCAAACAAAGAAATATTTTAAGGGTCAAAATCATAAGAAACGTTTTGATTGTAAGGAGCAGATATCTGGCACACCCCCAAATATCTGAAAATAAGTATTAAATAAAATCTTTAAAGTGTAAAACCTTTGACAGGAATTCCACATTAGACATATGTGTCTCCATACAGAACGGGTAAGGGGCCTGTCTACAAAGTCACTAGCGGTGTCAGCCCAGAGTCGTAGTTCGACACCTTCAAGAGACACACAAAACGTCCCAGAACCACAAATCCCAGACTACGCTGCTGAACGCGTCTCTGCTTATCCTGAAATCTGGATAGAAGTGACTGCGATCTGTATAGCACCTGCCAGCTCACCCCTTCTGTCACTCCTCCGGAAGGGCACACACCCCTTCCTGCCGTCCTTTGCTGCGCACGTATCTCCGTGTTTCTAAACACAGAAGAGAGCACGTGAGTGCATCCAGATGGTGCAATAAAACATTGTTGAGTGTCAGCTCAGTGTCGAGCTCCCGCAGCTGGCTTTCCTGGCTGAAAAAAGGAAACCAGGCGATGTAGGAGGCCCTGGAGGGAGTGGGGGACACTGAGGGTCAGACCCTGACTGCGCTGATAGCTGGGTTTAAATCCCGGCTTTTCCTCCAATGGTCCACACGACCTGGGATAAAACGCTTAGAACCACAGACAGTTTTCAATTTGTCCAAATAAGAAACTCAGAAACACAATCTTAATTGTTTAACATTATTTCATTATTTGAACATTTCTAAGATTCTAACCACCCCACTTCTCTTCTCTGACTAAAACTATTTGGTGACCCTGTCCTGTCTCTGGCCTCAGGAACCCACTGCTGGGCTCCCGTCCCGCCCTTGAAAGGTGCAGCCACCCCCATGTGAGACACCACGTTGTACCCTCTGCGATGTGCACCCTCTGCGATGAGGCACGTTGTACCTCCCTTGAGACTAAGTGGATCTCCCCCCTCCACTGGCCCGGCCCCCACGTGCCCTGCAGTGCAAGGTCCTCCCCACGTGAGGGACTGCCCACTAACCAAGCAGACTCACCTCTGCACCTGTATTTACTCGAATTAAGGAAATACACCCCCAGGGAAAACTAAGAATACCATTTCTGTCCAAGCACCAAAGGGACCATCCCGAGCCCGTGAAGCCTCTGCGCCCCGTCACCCCCACCTCACCCCCGCTCCCAGGCTTAGACAGCACAGCTGCCAGCAGGGGCATGGCACCCAGCAGAAACACTGAACAGAGGGAAACAGAGGGAAAGCAGCAAGAAGACGGAAGGGAGGCCGACAGCCAAGCCCCCGAGGAGCTGGACAGACAGGAGGACACGGAGAGCTACCTCCCTGCTCCAGACTCTGAGCGGACTGTGACACAGACGAGAGGACTGCTCGAAAGACCCCTCTCATCCCGGTCTGCCGTCCTAACAAGTACAGTAAATGCTTCCATTTCCGATCCTCTCTAAATGGCGCCGCTGTCCCAGGTCCTAGTGGCCCGGAGGCAGAATCTTACCAGCCTTACTTGCTCTGCAGGCCTGGCCCATCGGGGCCCCGCCGCGGTGAGCTCTGCGCAGGGATGCCCTCCTGGCCCACAGGCTGGCCGCCGCAAGGATGCTGGCGCGTTGCTGGCCGTGAGGCACGCGCAGGTGTCCGCACAGGACACACGGACGGGGCGCCGAGGGTGCTGGAGACCATGCGGAAGGCCGCGGAGCAGCATCGTGGCGGGCGGCGGTGGCCTGTCCGGCGAGAGCTGGTGACTCCGCACACTGCCGCTGTGCTCACGGTCTCTCCCGCCCCGCTCGGACCTTCGTCCGGAACCGGGCATGTGCTGTGAGGAAGAAACTTCTCGGAAACGCGATCTGCCCCTCTGGGTGCCCGCGGGTGTGCAGGCGGCGACCAGAGAGCGGCCGGGCCTGGGGAGGGCTGGCCCGCCCCGCGGAGGGAGCCCACCGAGCACTCGCGGGGCTGCCCGTCCCCGGCCCGGCCGTACTGCTGCGGGCTCCGCTTCCGTCCCGGGAGCCGGGCGGCCGGCAGGGTCCTGCCCGCACGACAGGGGCCGCTGCTCACGCGGAGAGAGCCCACGGCTCCCCGGGCTGCACCTCGGCAGCGCGGCCCCGGGGCGGCCCCTGCCCACCAGCGGGCGTCGCGACAGCGGCCCCGCGACGGCCGGGCCGTGAGCATGCGGAGCCGCGGCCGTACGCGGGCCGGAGGACACACGCGGGAGGCCCCGGCTGGACGAGGTCGGCGGAGCCCTCCCGTCCGGAGCGGGGCCGGGGCCGGGGCCGGGGCCGACCCTCCGTGGGGACAGGGCTTCAGCCGGACGCGCGCCGCAGACGCGTGAGGGCCACTCTCGGGGTCGCGCGTCACAGCGGGGGCGCGCAGCAGCCGTGTCTGCGCTGCATGTTCTCAAAGCGGCCGTGTGACGGCCTTTATCTTACCTTCGCAGCCACCGCGGAAGGTCGTTTCCGGAGCCCAGAGGAGCCTACACCTACCCGGCAGCCCGAGCGGCACCCCCGCAGCGCGCAGGTGCGGACGGCGGGACCGCACGCGGCCCAGTGCGCAGGCGCGGCGCGGCGCACCCGGAGGCCCGGGAAGAAGGGGCGGGGCCTGCGCGGCTCACTGCCGGCGCCTGCGCACTCCGCAGGTCTCCGCGCTTCTGGCCTCCCGCTCCTCCCGTCCTCGTGCCCGCCACCGCGTGCCCCCGCCGGCACCATCTGCCAAGGGGAGAGCGCGCGCTGTGAACGTGGCGGGGGCCAGTCACGGAGCAGGACCCAGGCGCCCAGTGAGAGGCGGCGGTGGCCGCGCGGGGAGAAGGGTCCAGGGCCCCCGCAGACTAGGGAGGGGGCAGAAAGTGCAGGTTCTTCGCCTGGGATCCGGAGCCCCCAAGCGCAGGTGCTGCTCCCTGACCAGGGAAGCGGCGTGGCGGGGCCGTGGATCCCGTCTCCCTTGCTCACAGCCCTCTCCCCAGAGGCCGACACCCCTTTCTAGGATTTTCTGTGCATATCCAGGCATATAGGCCATAGCTCCATTCGGAGAGCATCCCACACGATTCTGCACTTTCCTATTTACTGAGCCTTGGCAGGACCCTACCTTGTTCTCGATGGCTACGCTCTAGGGCGCCTGCGTGGCTCAGTTGGTCAAGCGCAGTCTGCCTTCAGCTCAGGTCAGGTCATGAGCTCCGGGGTCCTGGGATCGAACCCCATCCATGTCAGGCTCCCTGCTCAACAGAGAGCCTGCTTCTCCCTCTCCCCTTCCCCACTGCTCCTCTCTGGCTCCCTCAAATGAATAAAAAATCCTTTTAAGGGCCACCTGGGTGGCTCAGTGGGTTAAGCCTCTGCCTTTGGTTCAGGTCATGATCTCAGGGTTCAGGGATGGAGCCCCACATCAGGCTCTCTGCTCAGCGGGGAGCCTGCTTCCCCCTCTCTCTCTGCCTGCCTCTCTGCCTACTTGTGATCTCTGTCAAATAAAAAAAATCTTTTTAAAAAAATCTAAAAAATAGCTACACTGTTTCTCTGAATGTACATACCATAATTTATCCAGTAAGATGAAACGTTTGGAAGATTATTTGAGGGTATGGGCAATGCGGGCCAAGGACAGAGAAGGGAAGAACCTCTGCCCGGAACCTATGGCAGAAGTCCCCCTCTTCTCTCCCCTGAACCACGGCCCCTAATCTGGGCCGTGGAAAGCACGTTGGCAGAAGCTGACCGGGATCTGAGCAGCAGAGACCAGGCGGTCAAAAGACCTAAGTGAGACCTCTAGAGCTGGCTGTGGTCAAAGGGGCCTGCGGGCGAGCCTGCTGGGCACGTTTCCTGTTAAACCGAACTGAGATGCCCCTATGCGCTGGAGGTGGAGGCAAACAGAACCCTGGGCTCAGATACGGACCCCACGGCAGCCAGGTAGCAGAACCACAGCACTAAGCAGCCGCAGCCCCACCTCCAATGCCCACAGAAATACAGCCTGGGGCCAGAGGAGCACACCCTAGGCCTCCCGGCATACGGCATACATACAGTCGGCAAGGACGTGATCATAATACGGTCATGGTGACAGAAAGGGTCAGAAATCACAATCTTCTCCGCTGGGAATAATCTACTGAGCACAGGTGGCAGAGGCTAAGAGATTTGCAAATGTCACAACTGCCTTGGGAGAGGGGTACACAGGAGGAAAGCAGGGCCCCGAGGAGTAAAATCACTGGCCCCAGCGTGCAGAGCAACACATCCACGGAGCACAGGGTCCCAACCACCCCATCCTCTCCACACCAAGCACCTGGCAGGGACTTGGCAAACAAAGGGTCCTAAGTGAGCTGCCCCTGACTTCCCCCACCCAGGTCTGTGGATGCAAGTGACACACAGAGGAGCCCGTACGCTTGGCTTGAGGTAGGGGGATGAGAAATGGGAGCCTGGGGCCACAGGCCCACATGGCTCCTGGGCCCCCATCCCTGCAGTGGAAGACAAAAATAACCACAGATTTCCCGGGGTGCTTCTTAGCAGTGTATGAAGTTGTGCATTTTTTTTTTTTTAAAGATTTTATTTGTCAGAGAGCAAGAGTGAGCACAGGCAGAGAGAGTGGCAGGCAGAGGCAGAGGGAGAAGCAGACTCCCTGCTGAGCAAGGAGCCCGATGTGGGACTAGATCCCAGGACGCTGGGATCACGACCTGAGCCGAAGGCAGCCGCTTAACCAACTGAGCCACCCAGGCGTCCCTGAGGTTGTGCATTTTTAATTAAAAAGTAGATATGTTTTGTTACTAGCAACCTTTTTTTTTTTAAGATTTTATTTAAGAGCAAGCGAGGGAGTGGGCAGGGGAGGAGCAGAGGGAGAGGGAGAGACAAGCTCCAGTAGACCGCGCTGCGCACAGAGCACGACGTGGGGCTGGATCCCAGAACGCAGAGATCACGACCCGAGCCCAAACCAAGAGTCAGATGTTCAACTGACTGAGCCACCCAGGTGCCCCCAGAAACTTTTTTTTTTTAAAGGTTTTATTTATTTGAGAAGGAGGAAAAGGGAGAAGCATGCTCCCCACGGAGCAGGGAGCCCAGTGTGGGGCGCGGTCTCAGGACCCAGAGAACATGACCTGAGCTGAAGGCAGACACCCAACCATCTGAGCCACCGAGGTGCCCCCAGAAACTTTTTTTTTAACAAAAGGAAAAGTAATCAAAAGCAAGAGTTGATAAAGCAGGCCGCCTGCTCAGAGGAGTGCTGGGTAGAGTGCGTGTGAGGCCCCACCTGACCCTCCACCCGACGGGGAGCACCAGGTCACATGAGGACAGCGGTGTCCACACATACCAGGTAATCCTCCGTCTCCGCAGGGCGCGTGTAGCTTTCCCTGAGAACCACCCCACACGCTCCACTCCTCCCACGGCGGGGGTCAGTCAGGAGAATCAATCCCCGGCCTCCAACCCGGCGTGCCTTCCCACTGTGTTTTCTTCACACAAATCAAACAAAACTAGCATCTTATTTTAACTTGAATACTAGTTTTCTATGAAAGAGAAAATGAAAAAGCATAGAAAAAGGTCATTTTATTATACCTTTTGTTTGCTGGGATATCAGTGCCCTTTTTAAAACCCTACTATTCAAGTACAAAGGGGTATGTTTACAAAGTATTTACAATTTCAGTCTTCTTCCTTTATATTTGAAACGTGAGAGCCGTGTGGTGACACAGGGGACAGAAAGTGAAGACCGCCTGCAGGCGAGCCCCGCCTCCGGGGCATCACGTGGGAAAAGCCCCAGCCCAGCCCCCTGGAAAACAGCCCAACCTCGGTCAGAGCTGGCAGCTGCCCCCACTGCGCCGAAGGAGGGAGTCGGACAACGCTCCGGCGGTGGGCCTGACCGCCGGTCCCGCATGCTATCCTGGCCGGGGTGCCGGTTCTTGGGCCATGCGGGAGTCTGCGGACAGAACCACCCCACACTTGCGTGGAGCTCAGAAAGGACAGTGGACCCCTGACAGCAGAAGACGAAGAGAACCACAGCCGGGGAGGAGGAGGTTTCCTGGAGCAGCTGGTGAAGCCGGGGGCCACCGGTGCATCTAAGTCGGACAAAAGCCAACAGTCCGCCCTGGGTCCCACGTAAGCAGCCAGGGAAGGATGCGGCCTCGCACACGAGGACCGCTCATTCATGCACTGAGGCAGGCAGGGGCCCCAGGCCACAAATGCTGGCACGCCGACTCGCTTCTGTCCCAGCGCGGCCCGGGCAGGGTGCACCAAAGCGGGTGTAAACAGATCCTCTTCCTCTGCCAGGCCAACTGCCAGCGCCCCCAGAAGTGGGGGGCCAGGCGCACCGGGCACACAAATCACACCGCACCTCTGCACATCGGGGTAGGAGAGCAGAAGTCCCCGGCATGCTGTCCTCTCCTGGCAGCACGGGCCACGCCAGAGGGTGGTGGTGAGAAGACACGTCATAGCACTGCCCCCACACAGTGCAGCGAACTATCATGTTAAGTCCCTTCCATTTTTTTCAACACTTGATTTTTACCTTTCTCCAAACTTCTCACCAGAGCTCAGTAATGAGCTGCCCCGTCGCCTCAGTAAATACTGCCATGTTACCATCCACGTCAATCGACGGGAAACCAAAACTATGGTCCGTGTTCCTTCGTGCCTCAGAGTGGTACACAGGGGAGGACACAGAAAACGAACAGTGAGACTCTCAGAATGCCCACACACACCCAACAGGACCTGATTTTCCGGACCCACAGCAGAAGAGCGCCACAGAGCCCGCGCACAGAGCGGGGAGCCCGATGCGCGCGTGGGCCTGGGAGAGCGCGTCCATGTAAGCAGACGTCATCGGCCAAACACGCCCACTGCAAACACTTATACTAGCTCACTGCAGTGAAAAAATAAAACAAAAGCAAACACGGGGCCTCCTCTTTGTCCCTCAAGTGCATCCCCAAATACTGCATAGAAGGTCCTCTGCTTTACACAGACCCACGAGGGAGTGCATCCGCTCCCGGGTGCGACGCCGGCCTCACGAGAAACAGAAGTTTGGCTCATCAGCCCGCAAGGAAGCACTCACGCCGCCCACGTCTGTCAGGGACCCTGTACCCTGTCCGTGGAGGCTGCTCCATTGTCAGCAGATCCCGCCTGGGCTGGGCGGGAGAGCGATGGGGTAGGGGTCCGACCCTCACACAGCAGTCCAGGCCCCACAGCCCGAGACGGAAGCCTCATGGAGTTTGCCAGAGCCGCTCCCGGGTGTTCCGTTCACACACGCGCTTCATCCGCCAGCCGGGAGTGTCCTGGATGTGCCGAAAGGACACCCACGGCACCACGGGCAGGCCCAGCGTGAGCCCCACTGGCTGCTCTTTGGAATGAAAATTCAGTCGGGGACAGTGAGCCTTCACATGGCCGGAAGCAGGTCATGAACCTGGAAACACCTCGGAGGAGGGAAAGAGAAAACCACACTGGCCGCCTCGGACCGGAGATGATCTCCTCAGCCGACCTCTCTCCTCTCCGAGGACCAGAACGCGCGTTCAGGTAGGAGTATGGAGCTAAGCAGAGGCAGACGCTGTCCAAGACCAGGTTTCAGGTTCAAGAGCTCTCCTCTATGACTCATTGCCCCTCCGCGTGGCCCCACGCAGAACACCGCACACACACGAGAGCCGGCACTACCACTCTGCAGAGACGGGAAGCTGAAGCCGCCAGCAGCACCTCCGCCGTAGGTCACCGGACATGGGCACAGGGGCACGGACCACGGCTCACCGCCCCCCGCAGAGTGGGACGCAGGACAGTAAAACGATGACACTACTTTGTTTCCGTTATAACCTCCCCGGGGCCAAACGCCTCCAACGACATGGTTCCATGGTTCAGCAATAAATAATGTGCCTGCTCCTGACTCGGCAGTGGAGTGCCCAGTGGCCCGCCCCGAGGTCAGCCCGCCGCTGCGACTAGGGGCACGGGGGCTTGGCGGGCGTCTTCAGCCGGACTGCAGGGACTCGCATCTGCAGCTTGGGCTGCTGGCCAGGGCTGTCAGAGCTGGCCGGCACCTGGGCGGGGGCAGCGACGCCGGGGTTCTGCAGCTGGCCCGCCGCCGTGGGCACCACCTGCTGCTGCATGAGCTTCTGCTGCACCACCTGCGCGGTCGCCGTCACCGTGGGGATCATCTGCACCTGCTGCCCGGCCGCCGTCGCCTGAGTCAGGGTCACAGTCTGCGGGGAGGCCTGAGCCGAACGGTCAGAAATCACACACGGCCTAGTAACACGGCCGACTAAACGTTCTTGGGGGTGGGGGGGGCGGTTCAGAAGCTTCTGTGAGATGTGAGAACCACGTGACGTATCACGGTACAACCTCTGGTTTCCGACCACACAGAAGCAGGAAGAGCCACTGAATGAAATCACTGCTGCTTTTGGGCAAAGGCGGACAGCGGGGGCCTGGAGGCGCCATTTGGCTTCTAGTGCGTTTGGTGCCTTGGAATCTACGTGCCATGGGACTTTGAACAAAACGGTATTCTGTTAAGGTGCTGCTTTACACAGCCACATTTTGCAGCAGTACATAAAAGGCAGGAGCCTGACAGTTTGGTGACAACGGTCACTGCTGTCCCCAGTAGTAGTAACACATCCAGGACCAAAGTCACCGCGAGCAGACTGTTTTGTGTTTCCCTAAAACTAAGGCATGGGGGCTTCGGCTCGGAGGACGCATCTGAAATCGCCAGCCAATTTCAGGTCCCACAGACGGACGGGCTCCTTTCGGACACCTGGCACTGAGTTTGAACTGGCTGCTCAGACTAAGTGTTGTCCCCAAATTAATCTTTTCTGAATTATGAACCTCAAAAGTGATTCTCTGATAGTTAGTCTTCTACTTTCTCAGGGCGAAAACCAAAAACCCCCCTGAGGGGAAACGTGAAGGTTACCGAAAAGCCCGTGTGGGACTCCCGGGAGGGCTGTGCGTCTGCACGTCCTACCTGCTGGGAAGCAGAGGCCACCTGCTGGATGCCGGCCACGGGTGTCTGCTGCTGGACCACTTGAGGGAGTTTGGCAACCTTTGAGAAAACAAAACAAAACAAGCCAAATGTAGAATTTACATGAACGCGTGCACAAGAAGACTGTCCCCTCTCCTTCCTTCTCAGTTCTTAATACAAAAGCAGGAACAGACCAGGGGCCAGATGCCACCGCAGAGCAATTCTCCATTTGCTGGCCGGAGGGCCTCAGCACCCGCTCCCGCGGAGGAGCACCCGCCTCCCTCGTCTGCAGAGCGGGCACCAGCAGCTCGCCTGCTCTCATCCTTCAGTCACGGCTTCTCTTTCACCAGCAACCTCTCCGGGTTTATGTAAGAGAACTACACTGAGGACAGAGTGACTCAGACTGACTCACGAAAGTCCCCTCTTCAAGTCTGGGCACCGTTCCAGGAAGGCACCCTCACCGAGAAATGATCTGGACCAAGCGGGGTTCAGCCCCGTTCCAAACGCGTGCCAACATCTCAGGGCAGCTACCGTATCACCTCGTGGTGTTTCCCTCCAGCACGATGCGATCCTTGCTCCCGACAAACCTCTTTGCCCTACGCCGCCTGTCGCACGCCATCCCACACATACATGGCTGCCTCAACACGGCAAGACGGTTCAGGCCCTATGTCTACCCTGTCGGGGTGTCAGTCCGGAGAAGCACAACAGGTCCAGAGCAGCCAGCTGCTGGGGGCCAGGATACCCCCACCGGGTCTCTAACTGGTAGGACAGGGTGAAAGTAAGGCTGCCCGAGACAGTTCTGCAGGAAATGTGAATGACATGACATACTTGTGGCAGACTCCGAGGCAGTGCTGGCTCCCCTTGTAAAACCTGAAATCACCGGAAAGCACTTTCTAGTTCACTGTAACTCGAATAAAAGTTGTAAACAGGATCTGCTAAGACAAAGAGAGCCCATGCCTGGAAGCTCTCGGCCCTGGTGGGAAAGCAAGACTTGGGGAGCAGGAGCAGGACGTCCCTGCACAGGGTGGGCTGGCACGGCCACCCACAGAGGGACTCCCAGTTTCAGAGCCAAGCGGAGGCGGGAACCCAGAGCAAGGAGCCGAGGCACGGCAGACCAGAGGCCAAGTCCAAACTCGGGCAGGACCGCTCACCAGCCCTGCAGCTGTGCCCGTCACCCAGAGGGGTCTTGGAGGAAGTCAGCTGCCTGAGGCCCTGAGCTGCTGTGGGAGGGGACACAGGTTCAGAACCGAAATGACGCTGCCTGAGACATACCAACCCTCAAGCCACAGCCGACATGGCCCTGGCAGTGCCCACGGGCGCCCAGCAGGAGTCAGCCTTCAACCCAGACCTCAAAGCAATCCTAAGATAGGCTTCAAGGAGAACTGGTTCCTGAGAAAATAACTACTACAAATATAAACACAGTTCCTGAGACAGCAGCGAAGACCCAAACTCCTTAATGTAAACGTAGCTAATAGGTGGGAATCTAATTAAAAAAGCAAAAATGGGAAAAAAAAATAGAGAAACAGATAAATGCAAAAGCAGAGTGGGAGATGTCAACGTATGCCTGCCAGTGATGGACATGGAAGGACACGGAAGTAACCGAGTAGTAACTAGACGACCTGACAAGGGCACCCGGCACCATCGTAAAGCAAGTCTCACACCTCCCACTCTGTTACAGAATTGCTGAGGGATGGGGTCCAGCCACTGTGGTCCTGGCACGGGGATGGGGGGGCTGCTGCCCCCGAGCTGGAGAAGTTCAGGTGCACACAGGGGTGGGACAAGGCACCCAAGAGGTCACGCAGCTTCAGGGACCTGTCCAAAGGCAGGCAGGACTGAGAGTCTGCAACAGGGCTAGCCGTCGGCCGCAGCTGTGAACCTGGGGTCATAGGCCTGGAGACGGACTGAGGCCTTGAGACTGGGGGAGACAAAAACCACCATAAAAAAGAACGAAAACGTTCAGCAAACTAGGTGAAAATTCTGACTCTACTGAAAGGTGATTTCAAAACTCAGACCTTGCGAAACAATCACATGAACAGGGATACAGCTGACTTCCCTACATACCACCAGCCAGGGGGGCTGCGGCCCTAGCCAGCATGGTAAAGCAGAAAAACTGGGCAAGGGAAGAGGAAGATGCCACCGCCACTTGGCGTGGGCCACCTGCCCAGGGACAAAGGAAGTGCCAGAGGCCACAGATGACTGTCCAAGAACAGGGACCGATCAAAGCAGCGAGGTTCAAAAGTCAAGGCACCAAGAGAAAGGCCCAGACAGAAAACAGTCGCCCAGTAACACACGATTACAGAAGCATCCGAAAACACCAGTCACTCAGGAACAAATCCAATCCAAGCGGTAAGACTGTCCTGGGAAAAATTCAGAACACCCAAAGGGCACTGAAAGGGCCAGATGGCAAACGATGCATCGTGTGGGTGAGTCTACGGTCAAAACGGCAAAGACATCGCTTTCCCCCTTAACGTCGTCTAAAAAGTGAACGTGGCTCCGCGTCCCGCAGACTAGCACAAGCACTGCCGCAGCGACGTACGCAAGCACAATCCCGTCGGAGTCAGAACAGCTCTGCCTGTGCTGAGTGAGCTTAGCACGCAGACTTGAAACTGCCAGGGAGGTGAGGAGGGCCACGGACAGCAGCACGTTCTCAACAGGAGGGCACGGTCTGCCCCGGGGGCCAAGGCTCACCACGTGGCCACAGGGACGGCCACACAGGGACCGCAAGGCCGAAGAGTGCCCCACACACAACCACGCACGACCTACGCCAGAGTCGCACTATGGGTCAGAAGGAAAACGGTGCTGAAAACAACAGGATATTCTAATGGGAAAACTGAGCTGAATTCCTAGTCTTACATTGTCTGGAAAAGCCCGTTCCAGGAAGATGAGAAACCTCAGCGTCAAAGAAAAATTACAGTGTTTTTAGAACATGATAGGAAAGGAACACCATGACCTCTGGGAAGAATTCCTTAAGACACAAAAGCACGATTCAGAAACAGAAAAACTGGTCACTGCAACATGTTGAAACTAAGAACTCTTGTTCCTGCAAAGACACCACAGAGTTAAGGGTGAAAATAAGTCACAAACTGGGAGCAGCCAGTGAGCGGGACGGAGACCTGAAGGCTCCCAGAGGAAGGGAACAGCGCCAGGACGACACGTAGCCGGCACTCGGCAGAAGGGAGCCCTGACCGTCAAGATTCACGAACGGCAGAACTGCAGGGCTCGGCAGGAGACGCAGGAGCAGGGCGAGGCTGAGCGGAGGCTTGCAGGGCTGGGACCGCAGCAGAAGCCTGACAGACACGCACACACTCACAGCACAGCTCCCCCACCCCAGGCAGCCACGTGCGGTGCCCACACACAAGAAACAGTCACTACTGCTGAAAGGCCGGTCGTCTGTAAGTTCCACAGGCCAGGAGCGAGGCCCAGAGCAGCCCCCTCGGCCATCAGCAGCAGAGCAATGGAGTGCCAACTCACTAAATCAGGGAGGACCCCCCAAGACGTGAAGGACAACCCCCAGAGTGTGACCCCAGCATGGCCCCCAAGCCATACTCCATGACCCCAGAGGTGGAAAAGCCAGCGAGGAGTGTCGGGGGCCAGCCACCTCTGTCCTCGCTCTCCGGAGCCCGTACGTTGACCACTCACTTTCCAGGGCACCTGCTGTCCCGCGAGCCGCCTCACGCCTGACTCGTGCTCACCTGGATCTGGGTCTGCACCTGCTGGGTCCCAGCCAGTTTCTGGGCCTGGGAGATGGGTGTGGTAAGGAACTGCGTTTTGAGGGCTGGCTGGGTGGCATAGGTGACCTTCTGTGGTTGGCCCTGAGCAGCAATCTGCTGTGCGGCGATCTGAAGGAAGAGAAGACCGCCCAGGTTAGAACCAGGCCAGGCTGTGTCCTCTTCTTGGGAGTGCCAGGGCCTCCCCTGGGCCCCCACTGCCCCAAGAGCCACAGTATGACCACTCCACACTCCCAGCACGCCTGCCCTCCGCCCAGTCCTGCAGCTGCCTGGGCGGCATGCCCAGCAGCCCCCGCCTGGAAGTCCCCCCGCCGAGATCAGGCCGGGGTTCATCTTCACGTCCTCTGTCTGCTCATCACGTGAGTGAACGTCTCTTTCCTGAATCTGACTTGAAGATTTGGGCACATACTCTAAAATACTGAGCACAAAGGATAGATAACAAACCTATAAGCACCGTCCCTGCATGATTAACTTCTAAGTTTTCTCTGCCAGAAGAACGGGACTCCTACTCCGAAGACTAAGCATACACACGGTGTGTGTTTTACAAAACCACGGTTACACACACATATTTTTCTAACGTCTCAGAACTTTTCTTTCAAATCCCGTGAACATCAGACCAAGGCTGCAGCAACCTCTCACTCAGCGGTAAGCTAAGCCCACTGGATTACCCAGGCCCACCCGGCGGTGTCCCTGTCCTCCTGTGACCAGTGCCCGTGGCAGGCTCCGACGTGAGAGCTGCCCTGCAGCCGAGCCCAAGGACAGCTGGAGAGGACTGGGGAGGGGACTGAGTGCTGTCCCTCCCGGAACTGTCCACCAGCAGGGAAGAAGGCAGCACCCAGAGGCGGGTGTGCTGACTCTCTCCATCAGAGAAGACCCCAGGCCACAGCTCTCCCCGGAAGGCAGGAGGAGGCTGTCTGAAGGGCACACGTCCAGCGCAGTGGGCTGCTGCTGGGACAGCTCCTTCCTGGGGCCCGGCCCACACTGCTCTACCAACGTCCCAGTGCCTCTGCTGTCTCCGGCCTCAAGACCTTCCTTGCCGGTGTGGCCCCTCCTGGCTGCCGGGCCCTCCTAGCTCGTCACCTCACCCTGGGCTGCTGAGGACCGCTCAACTTTCGATTCCCTGCTGTCCCCACAAACCGCAGCAGCGTCAGGGACGGGCAGGATCTCGGCCCCCACCAGATCGGGGCTCGGCTGCTGCCCACGGAGGGGCAGGACACACGCACAGCCCCACACCCGGTCAGCTCCGTGACTCCAGGTGAGTCGCTTCCTTTCTCTGATCCTGTTTCCTCAAAGTGACGTGCAGCCCTGCTCTGAGCACAGGCACCAGCGGCCCAGAGAGCTGTGAGCTCACACGGGGAGCACCTCAGGCCGGGCACCCGACCCCAGTTCCGAAAGCAGGAGGGACAATGCCCGGTGTGAACATGGAACACGCACATCTGCACCCCGGGCCACACGCTGCCAGAAGCTCACGGAGCAGAGTGCGGGGGGCACGCTCTGCTCCTGGAGGTCAGTACAGCGCCTGCCCGGGGCTCAGCCTCGACACACTGGCCTACCGACGGCTCTGCCCGGGCCCTGCCTCCGCTCAGAGCCAACTCCCAAACGTCTGAGTCAGGGGACGCTGACAGCACTCCGGGCCCCTCCGCCCGGCAAGCACACACGGGGAAAGGACACGGTCCTATCACTCTGCACACCAGGAGCCCCGGCAGTCACGCACCAAGAGCTACACCCGCACCCCTGGGCCCCTTGGGCCCAACCCAGCCACGCGATTCCATGGCCGATTTCACGGTTCCCCACCGGTTCCCGTCACCACCTTCTCCTTGCAGGGCCTTGTTGCAGCTCCCACCCCGAGACCTCTGGGCACAGGTCTTCTGTGTGTGTGGCTGCCGGGAAGCCAGGAAAGGCCCTCGCCGGGCCTTCCTGCTGTCCGTGCGCTCTGTGCCCGGCACGCGGCCAGGACGACAGGAGCCCGCCCGGGGAGCCGGTACCTTCTGCTGGACGGCGGCCGGGCCCGGGGCCGCCTGGGGCTGGATGGCTTTCTGCTGCTGCACGGCCTGCTGCTTCAGCTTCAGCAGCTGCTGTACGTGCACAGGCTGCGCCACGACGGTCTGTCCTGTGAACAGCGACCAAGACTTCAGTCACAGTGCTCTGTGGGGACGAGGGTCTCACGACCTCCCTGAAGTTCCCTCCGTGTCCCGGAACTGCTGAGCTATTCCTACTGACTGCTTTCCGTAGAAAAAGCCACACGCGGAAACCAGGCCAACACAAGACAGACGGCCCACGGCAATCCTGAAGATGTCTGTAGGCCCGCAAGGACATTCAAATAAAGGTGTGGGGAGTTCCGAATGGTAACTGGTTAGGGCAAGGGCTGCAGTTTGTCCCGGGGCACCTCTGAGAGGCACTCTGGCCAGACGGTGCCTGGACACGCTCAAAATGGGCGTCCGCACAGAAGCCAGCAGGAGACCTGTCGCCCCGCTCCGGCTCTCGGCGGGACAAGGGTGGAGGCGGAGGGGTTGCCCACGAGGTACCTGCGGCTTTCTGCGGCTGTCCGATGGCCACGCTGATCCCGGCGACGTTCATGGGCAGGGTCGTCACACCGGGCGAGGAGACCACGGCCGCCGGCACCGACACCACGGGAGGCTTGGCCAGTGCCACCTGCGCGGGCTGGGGCGCCTGAGCCTGCATCTGCCCTTGCGCCTGCAGCTGCGAAGGGGGAACCCGGGTCTAAACAGTGAAAACGGGAGAGTCCACAGATATTCGGGATGCCATGTGTCTGTGTCTTTGCAAGCACTCCCCCCGAGAGCTCAAGTGGATCAAGAGGAAAGATCCACAAAGGTGGGAAGTGGTCGTCCGCTGAGGGGCCACACTTCACAGAGGACCGCGCTATGCTTCCTAACCCATCAGCAACCAGCGTGGGGAGCCCAAAGCTGCTCGCCCGCTCTCACGCTCAGACCCTGCTACAGGGAGCCCAGGAGCCGGGCTCTGCAGCTCCTCCTCCCGGCTTCAGAACTCCGAGGAGCCCCGTCCCGCTGGGTCGCCTACAGACTCACGTCTCCCACTCCTCCGGCTACGCCTGAAGGTCAACCACCACCCCAGCCCACGACCACCGCAGCCCACAAACACCAGCCCATGACCACCCCAGCCCTTCCCGCAGACACACTCCTGCTACTCAGTGTCCTGCCGCCACCAAGCACTTGTGTCCCAAACTTAGATCTTCAGAAAACAGACCCATCTTACCTGTACAAGCACTCAGACTACCTGAGAAAACATAAAGAAGTAAAAAGCACCCCTAACCCTCAAACTCCCCATATCTGAATGTGAAGGCCAGCACCGAGCCCATCAGATGCTGGTCTTACCCACGTGACCTACTGTGCAGGTATGTGAGATGGGACAACTTAGAATACTCTGTAGTATTTGTACGGTTTCTCTCCCTTCCCAAAGTCACGGACTACCCCAACATGGGGACATAAACTCCCCAGTTAACAGGGACCTGTCTCCTCTAACGCGATTCAAACAGCAGGACTGCGCGTCCGCCCCACTGTCCTCCCTCCACTACTGCTTCCCGCAAGAAGAGAACCAGGACCGCCGGTTAAATGCACGCTGCGTAGCTCAGGGACGGGAGACCCTCCCAGAGTGGAAGCCAACCTGTTTGGCCAGTCCCGCCTGAGCAGTGCGGGTTCCCCATGCTCTGGCTGGCACCTGGGCTCGCCGCCCTTCTCTGAATTGGCATGTCTTGTGAACACGGTGAGGCCACACTGTCTTTCCCAGTTTCAGTCCATGTCTACCCTGCTTCTTAGAGACGTGAGGTCAGGGCGAGGCGCCCAGGTGAGCTGCAGGTGATGAGCTCTCGGACTCAGACAAGTTATTGACTGCGGCCGCAGGCCTCAGTTTCTGCCACCTACACACCGGAGTTCACGTTCAAACATCCACCCTGGCCTCGGCAGTGGTCTCTGGGCACTGACCACGGGACAGGGATAGAGTCAAGGGCAGCGGCTCGCCTCATGGGACGCTGTCCCTCCCACAGGACATTTGATGGATGCTTGTTGAATTTAACTGAGCTTCCCTGCCACTGTTTTCACCGCGACATTCTGCTCCTCTTCAGAAACCTCCCGCGTCTCCCTGTGCCAAGAGAGCACAGGGACACCAGAGCCTGGCGTTCTGGCCTCGTCCACCTCCCCACATGGGTCTCCTTCCCCGCAACCTCTGCTCCAACCACGTGGGCCTCGTCCCCAGCAGAAACCTCGCCCTCCCTGCGCCGACCAGCCCACCATGAGCTCTGCAAAGCTCCAGGCCTGGGAAGCAGGACGACGTGAGAGCCTCCACTTGTATTTTATCCTGTCCGAGGACAACTTAAGCTCCTGGGGGAAGGCACCCATCTTCTACTTGACTTGTAGGTCCGCCAGACACCTGACATGGTCCTCAACAAGCAGTAACAATTCAATTAAATGTTAAAAGACATAGCTTTGGAAAAACAAACGTATCAACTGGAACTTACGAGCCGGGCCACCTGGAGGTTGGCCACGGTGGTGCCCGTGAGCAGGGCTCCGGGCCGCGGGGCCGTGACCGTGGCCAGCTGGGGGCTCTGCTGCGGCGTGGGTGGCGGGGCCTGCACTTGCACTTGTGTAGCGGGCTGTGGGGGCCCTGGCGGGGCCTGCGGTGGGGGGGCCTGCTGGGGCAGCTGCAGTTTCTGCTTCTGCATTTTGATCAGATGTTCCTAAAACCCAGATAAAGTAGCTTTTCATCAATATTAACTGCATTCCATTTTTTATAAATCTCGGTTTAAGTTACTGTTGTTCTATCCATCAAACACCAAGGCAGACAGCGGCTAGCACACAATACACAAACCACCCTCCAGGGGCGTTCTGACAGCTGTTCCATGTCCCTTTATTAGAAACTCGTGTACCGCTGATGATAACCAGAAACGGTGATTGACACATGAGTAAATTTATAGCAAAATTCCTGTTTCTTCTCACTTACAAGTATGTCAACTTAAACCTGTAGTACTGTAAAATTTTTAGAAAGTCTTAAAACCATGGTCCTTCTTGAATTTTGTAAAACTTACTACGTTCATCACCTCTCAACTTTTCATTCCAACTGTTTCCAAATGACTAAATTGATGAATAAACCCCAAGTCTTTAGAAAACGTGACAGTATCGAGGCGCCTGGGTGGCTCAGTGGGTTAAAGCCTTTGCCTTCGGCTCAGGTCACAATCTCAGGGTCCTGGGATCAAGACCCACATCGGGCTCTCTGCTCAGCGGGGAGCCTGCTTCCTCCTCGCTCTCTGCCTGCCTCTCTGCCTACTTGTGATCTCTGTCTGTCAAATAAATAAATAAAATCTTCAAAAAAAAAAAGAAGAAGAAGAAGTGACAGCATCAACATGTCAAAACAGCCCAAAAACACGTTAAGGAATCAATTTTCTTTTCAGAAAACTTCTAGTGTGTAGTTCATAACTATCTGAAAATGACAGTGACTCTGGAATTGACTCAGAACAGGAAAGAGTGGAGAATCCAGACGCAGGCCAACCAGCAGGTAAGCGGGGCTCTGGCCGCCAAAGGAGGGAACGCGGGGGCACAGCCGGTCATCATATTCTGAGGAGAGGCAGGAAGGGGAGAAGGCCAGGCCAGGGGGGCGGGCAGCAACTTTCTAACTTAGCGCTGTCCCCAGACTTCCAGGCATATTCTAGAACTGGCCTGTCCAACAGGCTAGCCACAGCCATGCACACCCGCTGCACCCTTGAACGTGGCTGGTGTGACTGAGGGGCTGAACAGTTTACGTAGCTGCATCTCCTCTCTCTGGCGTGCGTGCTGGGGCTGCAGCAGGGACCCTGTGGCTCGGGCTGGCGCGTGCTCCATGGCCCTCCGGCATGCCCGCCTGTCCCCTCCGTAACCAAGAAGGGGCAGGTCTAAGGTCAGGTACTTACTGTGGCCGGCCCAGCAGCTAGCTGCAGTTCTAAAACACTGTCTTGTTTCTATCACATATGCTTCTCCACTCACTTTCCGTGCCAAGCAAGAACACGTCTCCGTTTTGGCAGGAAGACAGTACTTCCTTTCAAACTGAACGCATTTACACACACAGCTGCACAGCGGTGCACAGGATAGCAAACCCAGTGCTCAGCACTGCAAAGGAACCACGCATGAGGAGACCAAGCATCCGGCACCTCATCCTGGAGCCCGGGGCAGCACTTCCCGCCAGCATCTTCTCTGGTCGGGCACGGACCCGAGCGGCTTTCTACTTCTCCAGAGCCCGAGCGGCTGCACAGAGCCCCAGACAGCAAGCAGGAAGACAGGGCTCCCAAATGCTGTCAACAGGCCGGCCACGTGGCCACAGATGTGGCTCCGTGCAGAAAGCTGTCTATAGGAGCAGCACAAGCGCACTCCCACAAGGACAGCAGCAGACCTGTGCTTCCAGCTAAGGGACACACGGGGCCCCCCACAGCGGGTGTGCGGTTTCCTAGGAGACACTCACCGGAGTCAACTTGCCGACAGCCTTGATCTGTGCTGGTGATGGGGCCTGGCCCTGGATCTGTGGGACCTGCACCTGAGAGGGCGGCGGTGGGGGCGGCGGCGGCTGCTGCTGCCGGAGCAGCTGGAAGTGTGCGGGAGTGATGGCCTTCCCGGGCAGCTGCACCCCTGTGGCTGGGAGAGGGGACGCCGTCACGCTGCGCACACGTACTGCCCGCCTCTCCTCCCACGACAGAGGCATGCACGTGTGCTCACCACGAAACCCCACCTGCCCTTACCTTGGGACACCTGAGTCACCAAAGACCGGGTCGGAGTCTGCACTGGGGTCAGGCTGGTAGTTACCACGGCTGAGGCTGTCACAGAGGTAACCGCTCGAACACCTTGGGTTGGTGCCAGAGACACAAGGTCGGACGTGGCCGTGGCCGGGGAGCCGACGGCGCGAGGCTGGGTGTGGACCACCTGGGCTGGAGCAGAGCCTCCGGAGGTCTGTAAGAGGCAACGGGGGAGTCGTCAGGTACCTCCGCGCTATACTTCAAGGCTTCCCCGTGCACTGGAGAAGACAAGAGGACATCCGTCTATGAACCCGAGGAAAGGAAGCACTTGCCAGAGCTCGGTGGTTTGGCAATCAGAACGCTGGAAGGAACACGCTTCACCTGGGCCTTGAGTTTCAAAGTGGGCCCGTCACCACAGAAAAAAGCCGTTTCAGGCGGCAAGACTCCCACTCCCATTCTGACACTACCCCGGTCCCTCTATCCGCACTGGATAGACAGTCTGGTCCCCCAGGACACTGTGAGGTTCTGACTACCCTCCGGACACCTGTGCTTGCTCCTCAACACACGGTGTAGGGTCCCACTGTCCACCACCGCCCCCTCCTGCCTGCGCAGGTCTCGTGGCGGCACAGAGCCACCTTGCGGTCCCCCACCCCCCACACGGACCCGCACGGCTACAGCCACCCAGTCCTACACCCACCGTGGACAGACCCCACCGGCTCCAGCTCTGAGACAGCCGGCGCACGTGCCACCTGCCTCCGCTGGCCCCTCCGTGTGGGCGACCGGGACGTCCTCCAGACTGCGCGGTTCGCCCCCAGCCCTTCTGCGCGGCCCCACTCCTCCCGCGTGAGCGACTCCAGCGTCGGACACGGTGCTTTCTGTTCAAGCCGTCCGGCTCCGCGTGCCCTCAGCTGCGTCTCCTGCCTTTGCTCACAGCGTTTATTCTCACTTTCCCCCCCAAAGTCTGGAAGTTACAATCCTTTTATGCTCTTGGTGGCTCATCTAAAATTGTACTGAGGGGTGCCTTGGGGGGCTCAGTTGTTAAGCATCTGCCTTCAGCTCGGGTCATGACCCCGCGGTCTGCGGATCGAGCCCCACGTCGGGCTTCCTGCGCAGCGGGAGCCTGCTCCTCCCTCTGCCCCACCCCCCACCCCACCCGGCTTGTGTTTGCGCTCTCTCAAATAAATAACTAAATAAACGAACTTCTTAAAAAAATTATACCCTGGTACTTGCCAACATCTATCTCACTGACAGTCTCACACTTTTCCTGAACGGGAGTCCAGAGCATCTCAGCACCTCGGCCCTTGGCTGGCTTACAGCCGCGGACCCCACGCAGCGCACCCTGGCTGTCAGCCCCGTAAGGGGTCACGGCTGCTGGGAGGGTCAGTCTGCACCTCGCCTGTCTGCTGTCACCACCTCTGCGCTCACTTCTCAGACCTTCTGCCTCAAGTGTGTCCTTTCGTCTGGACCACCTGCTGCTAGCCCGGCCAGTGTCTGCTTACAAGCGTCACTGAACCCGCGTTCTTCAAGCTATTTCCGGAACACGCTGCGCAGGGTAAGCAGCGATTTGCGGTTCTTGGAGCACAGATGTCACTCTGGAGGCTCCTGGCTTCCCCACCCACGACGACCCCACCGTGCCCCTGGCTGAATCGGGCTCCGGGGGGACGGCTGCATACACGGCTCAGTGTCACTCCTCCGACCTGGAAAATTCCCATCTTCCAGCATCACCCTTGCTTGCCCTCCTCCCCATCTTGAACTCTGGGTAACCGCACTCCCCACCCTCCCGGTCGGCCTCCCATGACCTCACGGCACTCTTGCACGCCGCCCCTGCCGTCATCCTGCACTGCATTCGGGAAAACGCCTCCTGACTTCTCTTCCGGTTCCCTAAGTCTCTCCTCAGCGGTGTGTGAACAGCCCATCACCAGGGACCTCTTCCAAATTCTGACGACCATAGTTTTCATTTCCAGAAGTTCTCTACGGTTGCCCTTTTAGAGTGTGGGGATTACGGGCACCAAAGCCCCCACACAGTTGGCAATCCACGTACAAGGTTTTTGACCGGAGCCTTACTGCTAACAGCTGACTGCTGGCCGGAGGCCCTCCTCACAGCACAGCCGGTGAACACCTACTCTGTAGGTTACGTGCTTTGTACACTGCATCCTTACGTTAAGTTCAGCTAAACAAAAACAAAAACAAAAACAAAAACAAAAAAGATTAAGAAAACCGCAGGAGGGCACCTGGGTGTCTCAGGCATTAAGCAACTGCCTCCAGCTCAGATCATGATCTCAGGGTCCTGGGATCGAGTCCTGCATTGGGCTCCCTGCTCGGTGGGGAGCCTGCTTCTCCCTTTCCCACTCCCCCTGCTGTGTTCCCTCTCTTGCTGTGTCTCTCTCTCTGGCAAATAAATAAATACAATCTTAAAAAAAAAAAAAAAGAAAGAAAGTAAGGATAGCACCCGGCACTCAGAGGGGTGTGTAGCTCCTGGTCTTGGGGCCGCGAGTTTGAGCCCCATGTTGGGCTCCACACTGGGCATGGAGCCTTTTGAAAAATAAACAGAAACAGAAGCACAGGTACTTTATGACCCACACCCACGAACTGCACTATGCCACGTGGGGGCGGCTGCCCGCTGTTTCCACGGGTGCCACTCTTCCATCCTGTGTTGGGTTATCTTCCACCGTGCACCACTCGCTACGCTGCCAAGTCACTTGTGGAGGGTCTAAGGAGCCCAGGTCCCAGGCGAGCTCCCCCAGGGCACCTGCACTGGCTCCTGGCCGCCCACCCGAGAACCCAGTCCAACTGAGGCCACATCCGCTCGAGCTGCAAGCTGACAGGCCAAAGTGTGGCTACAGATTTGCAGGCGGAGGGGGTCCCTGTCCGGCCTCTCCACTCAGTGACAGCATAGAGGGCAGGCGGGTTTTCCTTCTGCTTCAACCCCGCCCCAAGGGCTCAGCCACAGAGCTCCCATTTGAGGGGTCAGCACCTCTGTCTCCTCCGGGGAGAGGAGGAGAGCCCGGGGCTTGTGCTGGAGCCTCCCGCCAGATCAGGTAAAATGTCCATGGCAGACCCTGCCTCAGGGCACCGTTTTTCTCTCTGGGTTTCTTCCCTGAGATTTTACCCTAATCATTACGTATTCTTTGGTCAGCTCTCTTAAAACTTTAAAAAAGATTCAAAATTTTTTTATCCAATAATTTTTGTTTCACTGGGAGAACAGTGTAAGTCACCTCCCCTTGTCATCAGAAACAGAAATCTGCTCCTGGACTTCCAAAACAGTTTCCACTCTGCTCAAATCTGCTCTGTTACACACAGCATCGTATCTGTGCTCAGGCACTAGCAAGGGCTTAAAATCCATACTCTCGCTGGCTACCCAAACTCTGCGAGCAGCCATTCTGGGATCTCCCGGCGCCGAGCGCACACAGCCGTGCGGAGCCTCCTGGCGGGTACAGGAATCACCGCTACTCTGTTCATGCCTGTGCCCCCCAGACAGACCTACTCGCTGTGCCTTGTACACCCCACACACCTTCCCAGCGCCGCAGAGCTGTGGGGGGCGGGGGGTGATGTCGTCCTGTCCGTCGGAAGCCCAGGAAGCCCGCCCCGTCTTCGGCAGCATCTTCCCAGTCCAGCGGAACTGGAAAGCCGGTCGCCTGTCTGATAGTTACTCTTCCCATATCTCCAGCAAGAGTACCCTGTCTGTGAGAGTTCCTCAGAAAACACAACATGGGTAAGTTCCTTATCTTCCAAAATATTATACGTAGCAAACAGCCTTTTGCAAAACGAAGAGTGCCATGATCTGGGCGTTGCACTCTCACGTGAGGAGCGGGTCGCTCAGAGAGAACGCTTGTGGCGCCACACGCCCCCTTACAGCTCTTGGTGCTTGTTAACGCGGCCGGAGCAAAAGTGACTTACTGCCAAGTATGAAGAAAAATAAATAATCCTAAGTCACACAACTAGAAAACCTTTTCATATATGCTGTGCCACCTAGAGAATAGGCAAATTTTTAAAGCAGGATTTACTGAAGTACAATTTACATACAGTACAACCCCCCACTTCAGGTACATGGACCTATGAACGTTCCTGAACGCAGACTGCCAGGTAGACACCACAGTCCAGACAAAGAACAGACTCCACTGCCTTCTCCCCAGTAAACGGAATCTCGCAGCATGCGAGGTCTTCTGAAACTCTCACCACAGCAAACTGTGTTTAAGAGTCGCACTCCCTGGGGCGCCTGGGTGGCTCAGTGGGTTAAGCCTCTGCCTTCGGCTCAGGTCATGATCTCAGGGTCCCAGGATCGAGCCCCACATCGGGGCTCAGAGGGGAGCCTGCTGCCCCCCGCCTACCGCCTGCCTCTCTACTTGCTTGTGATCTCACGCTCTCTCTGCCAAATTAATTAATTAATTAATTAATCTCTTTTAAATAAAAAAGAGAGTCACACACCCTGTTGTCTGGCCAGGCAGCTAGCTCAGTCCCATGTTGCTGGGCAGTCCTGGACGGTGCCCACATCTTCGCGGAAGGCCCTCAGCATTGTCTCCTCTCTCAGTAATTACAGATAAAGCCACCAGACACACTCATGTCTGGGTTTACCTGTGCACATCTATGATTTTACTTCCCTTGGGGGAAAACCCAGGCGTGGAAGTGCTAAGTTGTCCAGTAAATGTACGTTTGTCAGAAGTGGCCAACTTCGCACATGACTCTAAGATTCCACGAGCCATCAGCAGCACAGGCTCCAGCCGGGCAGCCTTGTTGCATCTGCCACCGCCAGGTTTCTGTTTCTAAAGCTGCTCCCAGAGACATGTGGTGGCATTTCACTGTTTTTTCTTTTCTTTTTTTTTTTTTTTTAAGTGGGGGCAGGGGCAGGGGGAGAGAATCCTAAGCAGGCACCACGCCCAGCACAGAGCCCCTTTCCACAACCCTGAGATCACAACCTGAGCCAAAACTGAGAGTTGGATGCTCAAACGACTGAGCATGGTGGTTTGCATGGGATTCCCCATGACTAATAATGCTGAACGCCTTTTCACATTTGGTTGCTATCACTGCTGCTTCTTTGGTGAAACAGCTGCTCGAATCTTGTCCAGGTTTCAGTGTTTTCTTATCACCGGAGAGCCCCCACTGACTTGGCAGACCAGGACTTCATCATATGTATCCTACAAGTACTTTCCATGTTTTCCATTTCTATTTCTCGAACAGTAGATGTCACTGATTTTGATAAAGACCAACTTACTAATTTTTCTTTCATGATTCATGATCCTAGGAAATCTTTGCCTAAACCAAGGAAGCACAGGTGTTCTGTGACTTTCGCCTAAATATTTCCGGGTCTCACACTCGGGTCGACGATGCACCCAGAGGGACTCTTCATACCCGGTGCAGTTACAGACCACAGCCCAAGCGTGCATGCGGCGCCACGGTCCTACCAGCACCGCTTGGGAAGCCCACCTTTCTCCTCCTGGCACTCCTTCGGCACTCTTACTGAGGGTCAGCTGGCTGCAGACCTGGCCTTCACTTCTGGACCCTGCATCCCGCTCCACGGAGCCATGCCCATCCTTCTGCCAGCGCCACCCTGTCTCAATTACCACAGGAAGACCTTTGTAGAAAAGACACTTCTCTGAGCCCAACAGGGACAGGAGAGTGCTTCTTGTGCAGGGCATGCGCTGTGTTCCAATATGTAACTAAACTGGGAAAACACATGGGAACTTCACCTCCTTAACCTCGGCTGTTTACTTTGGTCATTTATGGCAAACACCAAAGTCGCAGAGGTGGCTGGACAGGCAGCGTGTCTTTCGGTGAGTGCAAGGTCCCCTCTGATTCTGCGCTCAGAGGGTCTGACGGCTCTGCCCAGGCCTGGTGCCTCCCTGCCTCCCAGGTCTGCATGTGCTCCACCCGACCCCCGTGAGCTCTGGCACCGCAAGCGACAGCACACTCACCCTTGTGAGACGCCATGCCACCCCCCATACGGTTCCCCCAAGAGCGCCCATCCCCACATCCCCGTGTCCCCCACAAGCAATCTGTACTGTGGCACAGGCAGACCCCACGAGCTCACACCCTGCCTTCCTCCTCCTGGAATCACCGTCGGTAGCGCCCTCCACACGCACTCCGTCAGCAAGCACACCACGAGAGCCATCTCCCGAACTCCCGAACGCTCACATTATCTTGGGAAATTCAAGCTGTGTCAGGACTCTTGGCACCGCTGGGATATTTCTTTACAAAGCAAACAACTTTCTGGGCACCGGGCAGGCTCAGTCGGGAGAGCACACGACTCCTGGTCGTGAGTCCAAGCCCCGTGCTAGGTGTCAAGATTGCTTTAAAAAAATTAAAGACAAAACAAAAACCCAACACCCAGACAAACAACCCTCATGGGTCCTAGGTCACAGATGCTATGAAAAGTGCCCCGGAGCAGGGACAACTCACAGTCAAGGCTCCCGGTGCCACAGGTGAAGCGAGGCGCTTGTTAATGGACTGGAAGGTGGCGGCAGGGACCCCCGCGATGGTGTTCACGATGACGTTTCCGCTCACCGTGCCTGCGGGGGAGAGACCTGTGAGGCAGGAGCACCGTGAGGGGGAAGCACCGACTTCTGACGGGGGCATCTCAGGTTTCTTACCCGTTGGCATACTCGTCCCCGTGACAGACGTTTTCATGGCTCCCGCCTGCTGAACACAGAAAACCACTTGAATTGGAGCGCAGGCTCTCCCCTTCACGAGACCTCCAAATGTTTCCACTTCCTGAGAACCATATCCACACTCCCGCCTGGTGACGCACAGCCACACAGGCCGACCCCCCGCTCCCTGCCCCCATGCCCTGCACGGGCTCTCCTGCACGCACCCCTACCACCTTGCTGAGGCCCACTCTGCCCACCAACTCCTGTCACTCAGGCCGCAGCCCGGCAGAGTCCCTCCACAGCCACCTGCCATGGTGCCCTTGGGGCCACAGAAGCAGGAGCTGAGTGCGTGGCTTTCTGACCCCAGAGCTGGGCCAGAATGCCCCATGGCAAGCCCGCCACAGCAGACAGAACCACAAATGAGCCCAGACCGTGCCCACGCCCGACTGGCAGAGCAAGGCCGCGGGTTTCCCTACGCAGTCCCAGGCGTTCTCCCCACATGGGACTCCAACGTACGTCCATGATACACGGACACGGGCACACGCAGCAAAGCGGCAGATCAGGGCCCGCTGGCAGCAGCACAGGCCATGTGAGGTCACGAGACAGTCTGCCTTTCTATGCCTTCTCTGTGCCTTCGTTTTACCCCTTTCTCTAACGGGCAGCAAGGATTCAGGTACTCGCGTGTGCAAGAGCACGCGTGCACCAGCTTTGAAGATAAGGTCGCGTGTGGCACGAGCAGTACTAGCCCTGCCGGGTGACGTCACAGTGGCACCTCCCAAACCCCACCGAACTGCAAACTTCCCGGGCGCCCCCACCTCCCCAGCCGGCCAGAGCCCGGAGCAAGCCGAGTGGGAGTGAGGGCGCCCCTCTGCACGATCCCTCCCGCCAGGGACGGTGGGGCTGCTGCTGCCTCTGAGGGGAGCAAGTGCTAGCGTCTACACAGACCACCCGGCCTTGCGCCCTCAGGGGCACCCGCGCCAGAGAGCAGCGCCTTCTCACCAGCACGGCAGCGCTGCCCACGGTGGTGATCGCCGGGGGCACCTTCGGTGGGGGTTGTGCGGGGGGCGCCTGCGGCTGCGCCGGAGCCTGCTGCTGGACGGCCGGCGGGCCTGCAGGCTGCTGGCTGCCGGCTGCCTGGGGCTGGGGCAGAGGCGGGGGCGGCTGCTGCGGCGGCGGGGGCTGCGGCTGCGGCGGAGGCGGCGGGGGCTGCGCCACGGGCGGCTGCTGCGCCTTCTGCTGATCAGCCAGCGCCTACGGGGACGGAGAGGAGAGCACCCGTGGGCAGGAGCCCAGCGCGCCCACCAGCCCAGTCCCGCGCCGGCGGCCCGGCCCCCACACCTTCTTCTCTTTGGCAATTCGCTCTGCTCGGAGAGACGCGACCTGAATGGGAGGCAGCGGCTTGTCGTAGTTGATCCCGCTGAAAGACAGCAGCAGACGCAGAAAATAAGGGGCCACGCTCGGAGGGAGAGGAGCACTCCAGAAACCCCGAGCTCTCGCCGCCCAAGCCGCCAGGTGCTAGGAAACAAGTCCCACCAACCCCTCCTCAGAGAAAATTGCTCGTGTTGTCCAAGACCCCGTCTCCCACTTCCCTTCGACACAAAACCTTCCAGAAGGCAGGCGGTGGCCTGGTGCCCCACAGCAACACACAGTACAGGGCCTAAGACACCAGACACCCTGGAAGGTGTGTGGGTGCACCTCACGGCAAACCGCCTGCCCCTCCCACCCAGCCCACCAAAATGACCACCAGCCCCAAGCTGGGCCTCCCTTCCCCAGCGGAGCATCAGTCCCTTCCAAGAAGCTGCCCGCAGCCCTGCATCCCCAGGTCCCACTCTGGCCTGCAGATGCCCCAGGTCCGTAAGACCGATGCCAGGGCCCAGGTTACCTCCCATGGCGCCAGGCTTCCCGGGCGCAGAGGTTGACCAGCAAAGCCCAGAGGGAGGGCCCCTCACAGCCCGGCACCACGAAGTCCCCACAGGACCCCCCACCCTCTCACGGAACCCTTGCTCCCGGGGCCTCCCCCGACCCCACCCAACACTGTGAGCGACCCACCTCTGATGCCTCCCACCGCAGACAGCCTGGATGTGCTTGAAACCCTGTGCACGCCCTCCCCATTTCCAGGCCTCCCCTGCCTGGCAGGGCTGGGGCCGCACCACAGCGGTCTGCTGCTGCACATCAGCCTCCCACCCCCCATCGCTCACGCCCGCTCACTTAGTGACCTCTCACCCATTCTCTGACCTCAACCACATCCGTCTGCCCTGATCCCCCCACCATGCCCCACTCTTACACTGACAGCCACGCCTTCCTCCACCAACACTCCCTGCATCACACTTGGCAAACGTATACCCATGCCGGGCTCCCCTGGTCTGTCAGTTCCAGGTCGGGCCAGGTGCCTCCACTGATGAGACAGAAACCACCCCATGCACATCAAGGCCCCCCGCTAGGCCACCCGGCCTCACTGACTCCTCCTTGGTGTACAGCCTGGCCCCCGACCCCTCACGGACCCTTGCCTCTGGCTGCCACCTCCAGACCCCAGAGGACACCCAGAACACAGAAGGCTGCGTCCCTACCCAGCTATAGACCTACATGCTCAGTTCTCCCCTCCGCTCCCCTCTCCACCTCCTAGTCATGTCCTCTGGCCCACGTGGGATCCAGCCCTCTGTCACGAGCCAAACACAGAAACAAACCTGGGCCCCCAGGATGCCACAGGCCTGCGCTCACCTCTCAGCCTCCACGACCTTACCCCTGCTGGGCTTCACACGGAACCTATTCCCGCTGCTGCCCCCAGTCCACCTGCCTCCCTGCTTGCCTGCCCCCCCACCTCAGAGGTACAACCAGGGGCCCCCTGTGCTTGTCCTGTGGACCTGCGGGCCCCACACACTGCAAACCCACGACGGCCAACCTAACACCCCCTCACGCTGGTGTGACATCCGGCAGAACACACCCTTGTCTCGCCCCCAGGCCCCACTCGCCCTTGGCTCTGCCAGGCTGCTCCATCCACCTGCAGGACGGGTCCTCGAGCTCTCCAAGATCACTCCGAGTTTGCATCTCGCCACTCATGGAAATAAGAACGTGGCCTTTTGCTCGCTACTCAACTGCTGGGCCCAGCAGAGCACTAGGCACGCAACCCGCCCATAGATACTAGTTGGATGAAACAATCTGGTAACGTCACTCACGAACCCACGCTAACGCCCGCTCTGTACTCCAGGATCCAGAACCTTACATCCACAGGCGTGGAGACACCGTGTAACTCAGATAAAGAACGCGAAGGTGATTCGTGCTCTGAGAGAAAACAGAAGGCCAAGCTGCAACTGTCGACAAGGTGGGTAAGGTGACGTGTGAGGGGGTCCTGGGCCCAAGCCCCGCATGTGTCCCGGAAGGCCGCCCCAGGCGTGAGCAGTAGCGCACGGCCATGAGGCAGGCCTGCAGAGCGGGATGGGCTGCACAGGCCTTGGGCTGCCTCAGAGCTGCCAGGAAGGGCCGTTGGGGGTCTCAGCAGAGATGTGCGCCGCTGGGGGCCTCACTGAGAGCACGTAAAGAGAAAGCAAGGCCTCCGGTGTCCTGCAGACCCTCCCTCGGGCAACCACGAAGGGTCAAACCAGACGAGTACCTGGGCTTCATGTAGACATGAGGTTCCCACCACCTCAACGTAAAGCAAACAGCCGAGAGCACGGGGAATGGGCAGCACGCACACCCAGCGTCTCCCTGCCCGTCCTGCTGTCGGTCCTCTTCTCGCTCACTCAATTTCAAAGCAAGCACACCCTCTCCTATGCTGGCTATACTTTCAAGGTAGAGCCAGTAACACACACGCCAGGTGAGAGGCGGGCACGGCCGAGAAAGGAGAAAGCCTCTCCCATCTGTGACCCCTGCAGCCTGCAGGCGAGGACACACCCTCGCCACGGCAGCACCACGGGGCACTCGCCAGCCCCCACCAGCCCTGTCTGGACGCACAGATTGCACGATTCGCTGACCACACTAAAATGAGATCATTTCCAAGAGTGGAAAATACAGAAATACCTTTCTGCCAACACGGAGGCGTGCTTGGGGTTTTTCTGAAAGGGATTCATGCCAAGCCTGCAGTACAGAAAAGGAGACAAGGGTTACCAAACAAGGAGTGCCCAGGAAGGCCGTGTGGCCGGCACACTGCGCAGGCCAGCGTCCCAGCCCGGGTTCGACCCGGGGGCAGGGCGGGAAGGGCATGGGGAGCATACAGAGGCTTGATGGGGGGGCTTCTCTTGCCGGCTGTCATCTTCATCAGGTCGAAGTGGCTCGTGTACAGCTGCGTGTGCGTGGCGTTCTCGTCCTGGGCGTACATCTGGCCGGTGCGCAGGGGCCGGTTGTTCTTACTCTGAGACGAAACCCACGGCAGCACGTCAGTCAGCCAGTGGCTCATCTGGAGGCCCGACCTCAAACCTCCCGACCGAAAACGGTTCCTTCTTCCCGAGGCTCAACGCCACTGCCCACCGCCTGCGAACACTGTTCCCTCCGCACGTCACCTCGCGCGAACCCGCAATCACCCAGTGCAGGACTCCCTGCCTTCGCAGGGAAACGTGACCGCTGGGCAAAGTGCCCAAGGTCACACGGCAACTGCTGCAGAGCCAGCGCACCTCCGTTGGGGACAGACCCTGGGAAGCAAGCAGAGGCTGCCCAGGCACAGGCCTCCGCCCACGCGCACAGGCAAGGGGAGAGGTGTTGGGGGCGTGGGAGTGCTCTCGGGGGCTTCACGGTACTACCGGCGGACGGCCTGCCGTCAAGCCAAGCACCTGCTCATTTCCAAGACACCTCAGTATCCCGCACAACTTCGGAGCGACCCTCATCCCCGAGAGAAAACTCCAGTCTCCTGACACCGTGTGTGTAAAGCGAGCGTGCTTGTTGGCAACCAGGTCTCACAGCTGGGCCACAGGGCTCCCTGGGACTCCCCCCCACCCAACCACGTCCCAGGCTCTCACTGCCCCATAACCAGGACTCCAACACGGTGTGCCAGAGGGAAACTGTTACACAGTAAGAACTGCACACTGGAGGGCCGCGCACACGCGCCTTCCCACGTCGTCTGTGCTGAGCAAGGCTTTGTTTCAAGGAGACCCACATCAGACAAAACTCAGAAGAACAAGACCAGCATGGGAGGCTCCTGAACAGGGGACCGCATCTGCGAGCGCTCCCACGTCCCAGCAAAGTGAAGGAGGAAAGGCAGAACAAGAATAAAATCAGGTAAGTCATGGTGAGCCCAGGTAGCAACGAGCGGGAGGGGGCTCCTTCTGGAGCCCCCCCCACGGGCTGCCACCGGCGCGCAGCTGCTTCTGACCCCGTCACCTGGCCTTCTGCACAGCTGCTGGCCTGTTTACCCACGCTGTCCCCTCGGAGCTAACAAACGCACTTCTGCCTTTGCTCTAGATTAGCTTCTCCCGTGACCCAGAACGGAAGACAGACCTTCAACTTTACGCGTCTCCCTGTTAACGTCACGGCTGTCGCTAGGAGGGTTTCCAACACAGAAGAGACCAAACATGAGATTCCACGAAGTCTCGCTGGCGAAGGCGCCACAGATGGCATTGTGAGGAACACTCGCTTTCTTGTTTTTAAGCGACAAGCCAATAAAGGCCTTAAGACAAAATGTTTCCAGGAACACGAAAACAGGACGGTTGAAGCCATGATTTGCACACCACACCTGGGCTCCGCGTGTGCGCCTCTGCCGCATCTGCCCCGTGCCATCCGGTGGGCTCCACGCGACCCCGGTCAACGCCGGCAGCCCACCAGGTGAGCAGCAAGAAGGGGGGATCGGGGAAGACAGCAGATGGACAAACAGAAAGAGACCCTCTCGGCCCAAGAGCACCAAGAGGCACGCAGGGGAACCACACCGCAGACACGCTTGTCCGAGGGGCTGGCTCTCGGGGGTCAGGCTGCCGCCACCATGGAAACACACCAAATACCCGGCCTCCATGTGCTCAGCCTGTGTGCATGCGCACCGTCAGCTGGGACCAGGGTCCGGAGCCGGTCCCACCACCGTGGCAGCCGACACGGCCGGTGGGAACCTGGAGCAACGGCACGGGAGGCACCGACAGACTTCTCGCCAAATAAGCCAACAGAGCCAAAGTCCCCTTCATTTACCCGACGCCTTTTCCAAAAAATAAAAAGAAGGGGCGCCTGGGTGGCTCGGTGGGTTAAGCCTCTGCCTTCAGCTCAGGTCATGATCTCAGGATCCTGGGATCGAGCCCCGCGTCGGGCTTCCTGCTCCGTGGGAAGCCTGCTTCTCCCTCTTCCACTCCCCCTGCTTGTGTTCCCTCACACTATGTCTCTCTCTGTCAAATAAATAGAATCTTTAAAAAAATTAAAAACAGAAGAAGAAAGAAATGAAGGTAGGAGCAAGCTCTCAGTAGCACAGGAGCCTCCAGATGGCATCTGGAATTTTCCAGGCACCTCGGGCAAGCTCTCAGGCCCGGGGCCAAGTCCCGCACTGCCTGCAGCCGGGACAGCTGTACGCGGCACATGCCAGGCGCGGCACAGGCCTCCTGCCTCACTGGCCTCCCCCGAGCGCGGGGGCTGGAGTTCTGCAGTCACCGAGTGGAAGGGGTCTGCTCTCACCTTGCCCTCCTCCCTGGGAATGAGCACGTTCTCATAGCGGCTCCGGCACTGCTTGGAAGAGCGGTAGATGCGGCTGCAGGAGTTGACGACGTCGCTAACGAGGTCCCAGTTGGGCGTGTGGGCCGGAGACACGATGGTCAGGTTCAGAGGCAGCTCCAGCAACTGCTTCACGGCCTGCAGGACCGGGTTTCAGGCGGCACCTCAGCGAGCCGCAACCACAGGTGCACACGCTTGCCCCAGGGCTATGACCCTGGGACGCGGACAGGAGGGGACAAGACGTGGCCTGTGGGCCACGCTCACCTGCAGCAGCGCCCAGTCTTCACTGATGAGCCACTCGGGGTTGTCTGGGCCCGACTCGGCTGTTGGTTTGGCAAAAGTCGGCAGTGGCTTGGCAAACTGTGTCTGCTGCTTCAACAGAATATTCTTTTTCTGCTCCTTCCCTTCCCGGCGCATTTTCAACATGCCGGGCGTGGCGCGGTCGAACAGCGAGCGAGGGGGGACAACCGGCTCCCCGTGGCGCTGCTTCTTCTTCCTGCCTGCAACTGGACAGAGAGCCCTTCTCAGCGTGGCCCTCGGCGAGCGGACTCTGCCTTCGCGGGCGAGCAAACAGGGACGAGGACAACTGAGGAGGCCGGGCACGAAGGCGTCTGGGGCAGACAACCCGACTCTTCTGCCCTGACGCCGCGCAGGCCGCAGGCGTGCCACTCCAGCCGCGCCCCCCACTCCCCGCCAGCCCGGCCGCAAGTGCGCACCTGAGGGGTCCGTGCGGTGCCGCCGGCGCTCCTTCCTCACGTACACAGGAGGCAGCTTGGACTCTGGGATGGGCGTGGTTTCGTACGTGAGACACAGGACTGGGTCCACGTAGATGTCGTTGTCATCCTGGGGTGGCGTGGGCGGCGTCCAGAGCTGCGCGGAGAAGGCGCGCCGTGAGCAGTGTGCCCCGGGGCCGGCGGCCGCCCCGGCACTCAGGGAGACCATACTCACCGGCATGACCTCCACCTGCCCGTCGGCACCTTCGCACACGTACTCCTGCGGGGGAGGGCAGCGCGTCAGCACGACGCAACGTCAGATGCGCGCCGCGAGCCACCGGCTCTCTACCTGCTGCCCAGCAGGTCTCCAGGGACCTGCGACACCGCCTGAGCACACCCGGGAAAAGCGCAAGCAGAAGCAGAGATCTGCAGCCAAGCCCGAAGCAGCACACTCCGGCTGTGCCCGCCTTGGGCACCGCGCCGAGCCGCACGTACCGCGTTGTAGGCGTCCTCCCTGGTGTAGGTGAGAAGCTGTTCCTGCTCCTGCTCCCGCAGCGCCCGCGCCTCCCTCTCCCGCAGCGCCCTCGCGTTCTGGGCCTCCCACTCCCTCACGGCGGTCAGCACGGCGTCCTGGCGGGAAGACCGCAGAGAGGAGCCCTGAGACCCGCCCCCGCCGCCCCGCCCCCTGCTCTTGCCGTCACCAGCCGAGCCCCGCGTCTCCCCCTGCGTGGGTCCCCGTGCCCCGTTCCCGCCCCAACAGGTAACTGTCCATCAGGCACCGAGCCGCCCCCGGGAGACGCGTTCCCGGGGTTTTCCCGGACTCGATCCGTCATGCTTCCACACGGCTCAGTCGGTTTTTATTCCCTTCACCCCACGCAAGTCACGCTGGCTTCAGGCCAAATTTGACTCTGAAGGCTGAGCCCGCCCTTACCTCCCCGGCTCCCTCCTTGTCGGGGCCAGCCGGCGCGTGGAACAACTCCAGGTAATTCAGCGCGTACTTCTCAATAGGCGTGAGCTGTTTCAAAAATCGTTTGAACGGGGTGAACAGCAAGTTAACGAAGGTGGAGGCCCTCGGCCGACCCCCACCGACACTTGAATCAAGAAAGCGATGGTTCTTACTCTGAGCAACCAAAGGAAACTTTCACAGAAGACTCAAATGTCCAAAACACCGAGGCGTATGGGGAAAAATCAGGCTGAAGTAGAAGACCGCGCGCGCCCAAACCTGTTCCATGAAGTCCGCTAACTCCTCCAGCTGCGACGGCTCCTCCTTCCGCCTCGGGCTGTCGGAGCCGGACGCCCCCGGCACGGCTTCCTCCTCAGGTTTCTGGGCGTCTTCCTCCAGATACTCGATGCTCTTAAGGGCCTAAAGAAGTTACGTGCTTGTCTTACTTTCACATATTTTTAAATTCCAGGGTTTGGAAAAGGAGCCGCCCCACGTCACGCCAACGAGACACACCCGCACGGCACGTGGAGCCTCCCCGTGGTCATGCGCTCCCGCTCGGGCCCAGGGAACGAAGCGCCGAGGGAGGGAGAGAACGAACGTGAGGGGCTCACGGCCACACTGGACGGCGAGGCCCAGGGAAGAGCCACGTGCGGCCACACTACCAAGCTGCCAACCCCGAGGATAGAGCGGGATGGGGCACCTCGTTCAACCTCATGCCTGACACGCACCGTGGCCACGGCTCTGATCGACGAGAACGATTCCGTACGATGCACGAGACACAGGCCTCTGTCCACGGCATGAACAGGAGAAAAATGACCCGACGCCACGGCTGCCAGAACCAAGCCCACACACATCAGGCGTGTAAGACGGGCAGTGGTCCCACAGAGAAACAGCAGCGAGAGGAAGGAGGTGCCTTCCCACCGCCAGCAGCTCAGGCCTGACACGCACACACACGCACACTCACACACTGGGCGCAACCCAACAGTCTCTGGTTCCTGGGTGTCAATTAGGACCTGTACGACCTCTTTCCTTGGCGATTTGGAAAAATCTGCGGCTTACAACGTAATCTGACCTCACGCTGCACGCGGAACACACACTGAAGCGCCCAGGGAAAAGCGAGGCGGACGTCCTGATGACCTGGGGTCAGCAGAACGTCTCTCAAGCAGCACACGAGAGCAACAGCCACGATATAAAGGGCCGCCACGCGGCTTCAGAACGCGCGGTCCCCGCTCACGACCGCATCCCCAAAGGCATCCCCAACATGCAGGAAGGTATTCCATGTGTATCCATAGAGAACACAGACACCGACCACTGAGAAAAAGAAACAGCCCCGTCAACCAAAACACGGGGAAAAGACGTGAGCAGACACTTCAGGGACTGCGCAGAGACGCCCAAATTCAGAGGCCGACAGCAAAGGCAAATCCCACCCGAGACATGGCACATCTGCCACACGCTGTGGGGAAGGACACGCCAGGCCCTGCCTCCGATGCTGCCAGAGCACAGATCGGCCTGGCCATCCCCTGTGGGTCACACGCACGCTCCCCGACAACCCAGGGGCCCCACCCCAAGGTGCGTTCCCCAGAAGTCAGCGGAAACGCACACACGCATCTGCCAAGAGACACGGAGAAGATATTCACAGATGCACGGCTCAGAACAGGCGGTGGGCCGGAGAAGGACGTCACAGCAACCCACAGCGCAGTGTCGCAGAGCCGCGAGAACCACCACGACCTGAACCAGAAGCCGGACCCGCATGGCAGCTGTGTGGCAGAGAGCAGCACTAGGGGATGGGAGTGGGGGGGGGGGCGGTGGTTTCTGGGGAGCTTTCCCTAGAACACCCTCTCAAGCTCCTCTCTGATGCAGTGCTCCCACGGGGTTCTTGCGCTTCAACGACACCTTCCCCGAAAGCTGAAAGCTGTTTCCCTGCACGAAGCACCTGAGGAGCGTCGCCCCTGCTGGAGGAGTCCCGGACTAGTCGGGCAGCAAGGATGTCGCCCGGCACCGCTGCTCCGTGCGCGGCTACTCCGACCGTGCCCTTGCCACTGGCCTCTGCGACGGCCCCCACGACTCAGACTCAGCACACAGCCAGAGGGCCATTTGGAAGAACACAGCCAGGCCCCACCGCCCTCACCCCTCATCCCCTGCTGCCCCCCAGCTGCCCGGATGGTCCCTCTGCCTACACCGCCCCTCCCTGAACACCGGTCCCGGCCATAGCACAGAGAGTCCGTATTCTACCCGTCTGCTGGCTTACAGTCTTTCCTCTTACTGGAACGTACGCTGCACGGGGGGCGGCGGCACACCACGCCGTTCAGTCAACGCTAGGTCCCTCCTGCCTAGAACATACCCGACGCGCGGCCAGACACTCAACACACACTGGGACAGCACCTGTGTGTTGAGCTAGCGCGCTGCTCCGCCCGGTACGCACACGTCCCTGAGACAACTGCGCATAGCACGCCACGTTCTGCACCTACACACCCTCCTGCCTCTCGTTTCTCTCCCAGGACATCTGCGACACTTTCAGTAGAAAGGTCAGTATTTCTGGGAGAGAACTGACCTTTTTTTTTTTTTTAAAGATTTTATTTATTTATTTGACAGACAGAGATCTCAAGTAGGCAGAGAGGCAGGCAGAGAGAGAGGAGGAAGCAGGCTCCCTGCTAAGCAGAGAGCCCGATGCAGGGCTCGATCCCAGGACCCTGAGATCATGACCTGAGCTGAAGGCAGGGGCTTAACCCACTGAGCCACCCAGGCGCCCATGACCTTTTCTTTTTAACCTCATGCACGTAACACCTGTTTTTAAAAGAACGAGGTGTGGGGTCATCATACACGGCAAACTCCAGGAAGGAGGCAGGAGGATCCGCTCCAAGTGGTCATCGCTGAGCCAGGGGGAGGGTCTGGTGCGGGACACCTGCTTTTCATGATAAATCCCTGAAGCTTTTACATGTATGTATTACTTCTCAACCAAACGAGAACCTTTAAAATAGCCAAAGCTGTGGCAAGTCCTCCTCACCAAGGGCACGGGGATGGGGGTAGAGGGGCACCACAGGGGAGCCAGGGCAGCCATCTACCCTGGGCAAGAGAGTGGGAAGAGGCCCAGGACATGGGGGTACCTCCGAGGCCAAGAGCCCAGAAACTGACACCCAGGAAGGAGGGGGAGGAGGGGGCGACCCCCCCAAGCAGGCCAAGGGAAAGGGGGAGTCCTGGGGGGAGCTGCAGCCAGGCTACTCCACGAAGCAGGGCAGGAGGGGACGTGGCCCCAAACAGGTCTACGGTGTGTCTACACAGCCAGCACTACCCAAAAACACAGCACACAGGCCGCGCGTGTGATTTAACTTCAGAGGCTCAGGCATTAGCTGTGTAAAAAGGCAGTATTCTACTTAACCTGATACATCCAAATATTACTTCAACAAGTAACCAACGTAAGACGGTACCAACGAGATCGTTTATGTCCTCCTTTGTACTGTCCTGACAACCAGCTGTGCACCTCGCACTCACATACAGGACTCCCATCAGACAGGAGTGAAGACAGCAGGCCACGGGCATGGGCAAAGCAGTCAAAGCAGGTCAGACAGGACAGGTGAGGCACGCCCCCCTGTCAGCTGCCCGCTACGGCTCAGGGGAGGCAACGTGGCTCGGGGACAGCTGATGAGGACGGGGACGACTGCCAAGCTGGACAGCAGGCGCCTGAGGCCCCCAGACTTTACACTGCTTTTTACCTGCTTTTCCAGATGAAAACGCCCAGGGGAGAAAGCAAGCAGGCAGGAGGGGTATAACAGGGCTGAGCGAGGGGGGGCTACAGAGCAGGCAGCGCGCTCAGGGCCCACGGCACGTGCAACACATCCTCGGGGACCCCCAGGGCAGGCCATCCGCCCTCACCTCAATGAAAGGTCTTGCAATTTTGGGGGCGATGATTTCTGTGGCAGAAGGCTCCTGAGAGAGGACCACGAACTCCTCCGCCTTCACTGGGAAGCCGGCATCGTCAGTGGGAGAGCACACCTCAAACAGCTCCTGGATGGTCCGCTGCATACGAGACACACGTTAGCGTCCAGCCGGAAGCAGGTTGGCGCCTGACCTGAGTGTCAGACCGCGTCACCAGGGAAACCGCCCAGCAACTCCTCACCTGCGCGCTGAGCCGCGTTGCCTGCCCCCACCCCCCACCCCAAACACCAGGTAGCAACCCCGAGGACGGCGCGCCCGTGATGGCACCTGTGTCAGGAAGGCCATGGAGTAGTCATTGCCCTGTGCGGCTACTTCCCGGATCAAGTCTTTGGTTCCGTTTTTCAAAAGCTTCTCTTCAATGGAATTACCACTCACAAGCCTACAAAACACAGACCCGTGTACGATGACAGCTGGGCGTCCGGAAGCACGCCGCCACGAGCAGTCAGGGTACAAGGGTGGGGAGGCTGGTGGCACAGCACCCAGACACTCGGGCAGGAGCTGCACAGCTCTGCAGGTGCTCGGGGCATCCCCTGTGAGGCGGTCAGGGCCATCTCTCCCACCCCACCTCTAGCCACCCCTACCGCCCCCGCCACACCTAGAAATGCCCTCCTGGGTCCCCTGTGAAGACCTCCAGTGTGGACAGCCTGGCAAGCCCGCTCACAGGACACAGTCCGCACTGTCAAGGAGTCACGTTTACACGCAACAGTGGGCGGCATCTGCTTCACCGCATCTGCGTGCTGCGTTCTCACCAAGCGGTGCGCTGCAGAGATTCCCCGCCCCACGCCCAAACACTTCCAGCGGCTGCTCGACGCCCAAGGCATGACTGTACCCCAAGCACAGGCACTCTCTGTCCCAGCTGTGTGCTGTAACAAGCTCCAGAAGGCAGCGACGCCACGGGCCGGCTCCCGGGAAGGAAACGCTGGGCACAAAGGGCACGCACCATCTCCAGCCCAGCAGACCCTGCTAACCGGATGTCCAAACAGCGCAACAACCCTACATCCCCAGTCAGGGCGGGCGGTCCCCGGCCATCACCACTAGCAGCTGTGCCCACCGCTGACCCGTCGGGGCGCGTAACAAAGACCATCACACGTGCAGCACCTACTCTCCACCCATGAGCCTGTGCATCCCACACGTGCGTGCGCAGCTGGAATGGCCCGCTCGGATGCTTGGGTTCATCCCACTTGTCTCGAAGAAGGGCTCATTTACCTTTTCTTCCTCAAGGTGCATGAGCGATCTAACCCTGTCTGCTGTGAGAATTGCAAATCATTGTCCCAATCTTACTTGGGCATTAGCTTTGTTCATGGAATCTTCTTACAAAAGCCAAACTTCGGCTTTCATTTTAACTGCAGTCCGATATGTCTGCCTTTCCTTCCCTCCAAGCTTTCTGTCTAGCTAAAGTGATCCCTCCAAGCCACAGGCACCACCTCTTCAGTGCTATGCTAAGACCACCACTTCCTTTCTATAGCGGCGTGCCTAACCCTGGGGCCGGTGTTCTGGCCATCAGGTGGGCCCAGCACTCCGGCCCCGGCTCTTCCTCACGGTCCACAGCGTCAGCAGCAAGTGCTAAACGACCTGGGCCCCAACGAAGCTGGAACCGCACCCGCTGGTTCATGCCCGGCTGTTCACGGCTTCCCTCCGACGCCGCCTCCCCTGCCCTCTGCTACAGCCCTTGTCAGCATCTCCACTGGCTGCTGTCAGCTACCCTTCGCTCCAAATACACTGTTTTTAAAGATTTTGTTTATTGGGTAGAGACACAGAAAGAGAGGGACCACACGCAGGGGAAGTGGGAGAGGGAGAAGCTGGGCCCCTGCTGGGCTGAGCAGGGAGCCCAATGTGGGGCTCAATCCCAGGACCCGGGATCGTGACCCGAACCGAAGGCAGACACTTAACAACTGAGACACCCAGGCGCCCCCAGATACACTTAAAAAAACACTTTATCCGGGGCTGCTTGGGTGGCTTGGTCGGTTACGTGTCAACTTGGGTCATAATTCCGGGGTCCTAGAATCACCCCACGTTGGGCTCCTGCTCAGTGAGCAGTCTGCTTCTCCTCCTCCCTCCGTCCTTCCTCCCACTCATGCATGCATGTGCTCTTTCTCGCTCCCTCTCAAATAAAGAAAATCTGAATAATAAAAGCAAATAAATCCCACTTTATCCACTCATGGGTGCGCATGCACGCATATACACAAACCCCCACGCCCCCACGATGACAACTTTCCTAAACACTGTTCTGCGTTTGACATCACTTTGGGGAAAGCACATTTTACACACCAGGTCTTCCTGTGCGAGAACACGGCTCAGTCTCCAACTCACATCTTACCACATTTTGCACAATTTGGTTCTCATTTCCTACACAACCTGCATCTTTACTGCCAAGACTATTCCTGATTGGTGGATTACGGCCACTGAGAAGAAAAGAGCTTTCCCGCTTCCGGCTGGTAAGCGCTGAAGGGTCACAGCCTCCGTAACCGCGGAGAGCAATCACGCAGGAAAACGTTGCGCGCACAACACACACAGTGCGCCAGGCTGCACTTTACCAGCACGGAGACAGCCCGCAACGCGCCGCTGAAGGAGGAGCGGTTACCGAGGCCGTGGGCAGCAGCCATCTAGACAATGAGAAAGACGCCTGGAAAGACACGCAGCAAACTGTTACTAACTGCCATCTCTGAAGGACACTTCTCCACGGACCTCAGACAGGCAGCGACACAGCTGCTCAGACTCCGCCTTCAGAGGACTCTGCCTCGGTTGCAGGTCACAGGCACAGGCCAGGGCCTCGCACATGGTGCCAGCACCACGTACCCGCCCGCACACCCAGTGCCAGTACATACTGCAGACCCACTGTTGTCGCACGATCACACTAAATGCTTCTGCGAGTTCAGACACGCACGGGACAGCCGGCTCCACTTTCCTCAGCCACGTGCGGGGCCAGCAGAGGCGGTGCACACGGGTCTGAGCTCTTCCAGTCATTTTACTGACAGACAAGGGGCATCGGACAGGGCTCTAGAAGACGCGCGACAGATACGCGTCGAATGCACAGCAAGTTGTGTGTAAGCAACATAATTTGAGTGCAGTTTCAAGCAAACTAATTATAAACTGAGCAAACGTTGGGCCTAAAGAAAGAACACACAAAGCAGCAAGAACAGAAATCTGCCTCAGAAAAAATAAAGCGGTCGAAACTTCTGGAACAAGTTGTAACGTACACTTGAGCTCCACGGGGTGCTTCTGCTCCAGCACCTGCTGCCCCTACACCTCCACACTCCTTGTCTCATCCCGCCACCCTCACCTGTAGATGTGGACATCCTTGCGCCTCCCGATCCGCTCGCACCACTCCTGGGCCTTGGCGTCCATCACGGGATTCAGGTCATTGTCATAAAACACCACTGCATCAGCCTCCACCAGGCTCACACCTGTGGCACGGCTGTGGGTCGACAGAATGGCACAGAAGATCCTCCTGTCCCTGTTGAAACTCCTCATCAGCTCCTGAGATGAAGGAAAGCCCTCGGGTTAGCTCCCCTCGTCGGCATTGGCACAGCTCGGTGCTCCTAGGAACGAACATGCAGCCATCTCCTGCTGACTGTGCACAGACACCCCCACGCGCTCTGCACAGGCCAGGCCTCACCGACCAAAGGAAAACGTCCGCCTCCACCTGACATGGACTGTCAGCTCAAGCCGTAGGCCCCAGGAGAACACAGAGTCTTCCTGGGGAGGGACGTGTGCTCGGTCCTGTACCCTCAGGCAATGCCTGGGTCTTCACAGCAAAAGACCCAGGAGTAAGGCTGAGGGAGCAGAGAAACAGGCCAGAGAGGCTTTCAGCCTCCTGGGAGCACAGCTCTCTGCAGTGCGCTCAGCACCAAACCCGACCGTCACAGGGACCCCCCCCTTCCCGGAGAGTCCACGTGTGGTCTGTGAAAACACTACCGACAAAGCTCGCTCCTTAACCCGGCGCTGCGTCCCCTCTCAGGCCCTTGTCCACGTGCACGCCTGAGGGTGGAAAGGCCCACGTGTGCGGGATCACAGAGTCTGGGAACCTGCTCCCAGCGGAAGCATTCTGCTGGGCTACTCCATCCCGTTCCAAATGCTTTGATGACCAACTTGCAGTCCAGCCCACGGGCACTCGGCACGGGGCCACCCAGCAGCACGGCACATGCACGACCTATGGACCCATCGTGCTGCCAGATGTGTGCATCGCTCCAGGGAGGAGCAGAGGTGTCACAGGCGCACTGAGCCCTTGGCGCAGAATCACTCGGGCCGGCGCACGGCCTGCACCGTCAGCCTGACTCCTAGGAAGCCGTGCGGCTCTGCGCCAGCCAAGAGCGCAAGAGATCACCCGTCTGGCTGCGCCAACCCATGGGACACAGCCTTAGCCAACCTGACAAGAGACACAGGGGCACACAGCACGACCTGCATTTCCCGTGGGGTGCCTCGTGGGGGCTGTGCCCAGGCTCTCACCCCAGCCACGTCGGAAGCTCACCAGCCCGCTCCTCATGGCACAGGCCACCACGCCCCAGCAGCACGTGCCCCTCCTTCCTTACCTGCCGTTGCTCGCTGTTCGCGTTCTCGTCGATCCTGATGTAGGTGAGATAATGGAAGTTCAAGAACATTTCTAAAATGTCCAACATGAGAACCATTTGCGACAAGATCAGCACTCGACGTCCCTCAGACTTCAACTTCTGAAGCAAGATGGCTAAAGCTTCGAGCTTTCCTATGGAACAAACGACACCGAGTTTGAGCCCGGGCGAGGAGGGCCGACCTCGAGGCCAGCGCAGACGGGCGCCCCTGTCGTACCTGAGTCGAACTGCACCAGTCGGAGCTCCGGAAACCGGAGGGAGCGCAGCGCCGTCATCCGCCGCAGCTGCTGCGCGTAGGGCGCCGTGTGCTCTCGCAGGCGGTGCCTCAGGAGGCTCATCCTGCGGCTGTAGAGCGACGGCGGCCTTGCCACCCACAGGGACGGGGGCGCAGCCACCACCGGAGGGATCACACACACCACTCTGAGAAGCAGAAAGCACGTGGGTCAGACCCGCTGCCTACGGCGTCTCCATCAGCAGCTCCTCCGTCTCAGGAAGCAGAGGGCCAAGAAGGAAGCAGGCAGAACCTTCTACTGGTGTGGCCAAAAAAAATCCAGGGTGCTTAATCACAGTCCCACGGGGTGACACAGCTGCTGGCCGTGTCACAGCACCATCCATCACAGAATCCGTGGGAGCGAGTCCCGCCAATCCTGGCCCCTGCCGGCCCCCAGCCGGAAACAAGCTGCATAGGGCACCCCCCAGAGCCTGCAGGAAAGGTCACAGAGACACCCCATTCCCTGTCAAACTCATGTTCTGGTGGGAATCTCGGGGTGTGGGTCCTGTTGTCCCCAGGATGGTCTGGGGGAGAACTGCACCCCAGAGCTGGGAGAGCCATGTGCCGTCAGGAGCGGAGCCAGACTTAGCAGGAGAAGGCCTGCTGAGAGCAGCACGAGACTGACTCCAACGGGCCATTACAGCACAGGACACATCCTCCAGACCTCTGGGTGCCCCCCACACCAGGACAGCCTCACTCTGGAGGTCAGCTCAAGCTGCGTTTCCCTGATTTGCTACCAAATACATGCAAATAAAAAGGCCATCTATGCCCAAAACCACTGGTGACAAAATCAAACCACTAAGTAAGTGGACAGCAAGTCCACGCTCACTAACCCGGAGTCCACATGGCCGACCCGCCCGTTCCGCCCACCCGCCCTGAAGATTTGGCATGGCCCTAAGCCAAACCCCAGCCGCTACTCTGTAGATCACCGACACAGTGAGCCAAAGGCTACCACACCAGAAGGGCCACACAGGACCGGGCGAGAACAGAGCCGGAGGCACACCACCCAGCACCGGGGCTCGCAGAGGGAACAGATAACACCCAGCTGAGGAGGGCCCAGGGAGAGGCCCAAGGCAGTCACCTCAGCTCTGCCAATGGAGCAGAGCGTGTCTCTCAACAAACGGTGCTCGACAAGCAGGCACCCACACACAAATACGTGAACGTGAAAGACTCAACCAGACGTCCCGGCCTCCTCGCGGTGGTACCCAGTAAACCCCACTCCTGCAAACAAAGAAACCCCAGATCACTAGCAACCCACATGAATTTGATTGAGCCTCTGAATCTATTTACAGACGATACAGGCAACAAAGCTATACACCAGAGTACACCTCCAGGAACCAATTCAGCAAATCCACATTGTGGGAAATTCTACAGAGAAAACCACCAGTTTTCCTCGACAAATAAACTGCAAGAGGAAAAAACAGGCAAGCCAGAAGTACAACCTACAGATTAGGAGCTACACGACACGTATCCCCAACTGCTGCATCTCTACGTCACTGCCATCCTGATTCGAACCATAAAAACGCTTGAGACAACCACACCTGCGTATGCAGAAGAGACACTTAACGGTATCAAGAACCGTTCTTCTCTTAGCTAGGGTAATGGTACGGTGCCTGTGTTGCTTTCAGAGCACAACGAAATCTTACACAGGAACCCGTCTGTCCGGAGCTAGCTGCAGTCTGTGCTTCCGGGCAGTAAACACTGACGCAGAGCTGGGCAGGAGCCAGTCCAGGGCTGGAGGAGGGTTCCGGGTACACTCGGGTTCACTGCGGTAGTCTGCCTGTATAGGTTTAAAGATTTTCTGAAACACGAGATTCTTCAAATGGGGAAAAATGAATCTAGACACAGACCTAGTTCCTTCACAAACATCAGCTCTGAATGGACCGCAGATCCGAAGTGAAAGGCCGACAAGGGGGCCCTAGAAGAGGGCGCAGGGCAAGCCCGGGTGACCAGGGCCTTGCGATGACTTTCCAGGCCCAGCCCCGAAGGCACGGCCGGTGAGAGGAGGGAAGCTGGATCTCACTAACCCTAAACACGGCCACCCCCTGAAAGCAAATGTTTAAGGAGACAAGCCCCAGGCCAGGGGACGAGAGACACCGCTGATAAAGGACTGGCACCCGAAACATACAAGCACTCTGAAAGCCCAACAGCGAGAAAACAAACATTAAACAATGGGCCGAAGACCCCAACAGACACCTCTCCAAAGAAGAGACGCACACGGCGAAAAGCTATGAAAACAGGCTCCACGTGGCATGTCCTCAGGGAACTGCGGATGACGCTGGCCCCGAGACACCACAACACACGTCAGAGGGGCCAGAACCCACAGCTCGGACCACAGAAGCGGGACGAGGACGAGGGGCCACAGGGCTCTCGCTCACTGCTGCTGGGAACACAGAATGGGGCGGCCACTCGGCTAGTCTGCTGGACCTTTTCTACTGGGTGAAACATGCTCCCACCAGACAACCTGACAATCATGCTTCTGGTTCTCATTCAAATGCACTGGAATGTATGTTCACGCAAACACCTGCACGTGGACCTTTACAGCAGCATCTGTGACTGCTGAAACCTGAAAGCAACCAAGCCGTTCTCCAGTAGGTGCCGGATAAACGGGCCCACGAGACAAGGGGCATCACCGGGAGCGTCGAGCCACGGAGCACTGCCAGGAGCCTTCACCGCATTTCGCTCAGAGAAAGCCCATCGGAAGAGTCCGCACCCTGTACGACTCTCGGAAAGGCAAGCTACGGGAACAGCAAAGAGGTCGCTGGCTGCCCGGGTTTTGTGGGGAAGCGCGACCAGGCGGGGCACGGGTCTTTACGGCAGCTCCCAGACCGTGGGAAGGCGGTGGACACAAGCCGGGCCACAGGAGCACGGCCGGGTCCCCACCGTGAACACTCAGCCGCAGGGCACACAGCAGAGAAGGGCCTTGTGATGACACAGAGAAGACCCATCCTCAGGCCGGACGGGACCAGCGCTCAGTGCAGGGAATGGAGCACAAACAGGGCAGCCGTTCTAGTCGGGGCCCAGAGGAAACACAGCTCGGTGGGCGGGGTGGGGGGGCTGGGCTGGCCCCCGGCCCAACAGCATCTGCGTTTTCATTTTCTCTCCTAGAGCTCGTTTCTGAGTTTAACCCTTAAATACACATCCCTCACCACGCAAAGTTAACTTTTTCGTGTGGTTTTCCAATAAAATATTACTTTAAGAAAAACGCAGAGAAACTCATCAAGCACACAGAGGTGTGCTCCAGCACCTGGAACGTACACGGCTGCTGTGGCCCTGCGCCCAGGCCAGCCAATGTGCACCCAAGCGGGGCCCCAGGGACAGGGCCAGGGCCCAGGGGAAAAGATGCCACCCGAGGATACACAGCCTTCCCGGAGAGACAAGCCGGTGCCAGAGCCGCAGATGCAGGAAATAATTCACCATCGACGTCTGAGAACCACACAGCGAGGAACTGAGATAACAGGCTGCCGGCAGGACAAGCGGGGCCAGAGGCCCGCGGGGCCCACGGAGAGACTGAGGAGTGGGCTCCCACGCAGGCCGCCCTACCTGTCGATGACATCCTGCAGGCAGGCTTGCCGCTGGGTCAGCGTCAGAATCAGGTCCTTCTGACCGTGGGAGGGTGGAATGTACCCGCCCGCTGGCCCGGCCCCCTTCTGCGGGCTGCTGTCAGAAGTCCCGGGCCAAGGCGTCTGCTCTCGGCCGACCACGGAACAAATCCGCAGCAGATCTCGGCCGTAGACGGGGGCCCGCGAGCAGCGCCGCTCGTTGACAAAGTAGATCTGGTCCAGTCGCTCCTTCAGAAATCTGCTCTTCTCCTCCTTCATGGGAAACAGTGTGGAAAACGGTCACTGAGGGACACAGGCCCGGGGCCTGGTCTCGCCAAGCCCCCCAGTGTCCCTCGCGCACGGCGGCCCTGACACACCCGCGTCCCCCTCTACGGTGGTCCCCGACAGAAAGGAGGCGGACAACACAATGTGCGTCTCTGACTGAAAAATCTTTCTCCAGACGAGGTGAGATTTCTAACACCCAGACGACGGCCTCGAAAACAAAAAACGTGGAGGATATCTGCAATCACGAAGCCCAGCTTCTTTGTTATGAAATGTGTTTTTAGAGTCAAATTCTGGGATTCAGAGCGATGACGTGCTTTCAAGGCCCACACGCCGACAACTCCATTAAATACCACAACCCATTAAATACCAGCCCCCCAACAAGCGGCTTCTGAGAAACAACTTCGGAGGGTGAAGGGGCGGCCCGGGAGCCTCACGCAGGGTCGGTGAGGGAGGCGCGTACCTGGGTTGGCCCTCCGACAGGGGAGGCCGGTTTGGAGGCCATTCCGGGTTCTCCAGCAGGCGAGGGGTTGACCGCCACTCGCCCGGGCACACCAGCTGCAGAGCAAGAAGGAAGAGCTGAACGCACATGTCTGCGGCTCCGCAGACCCTCCTCCGGCAGCTCGCTCTAACGACACACTACCACACCCCTCGGGACTGCCCCCAAAGCACCCGCTTGCCAGCCATCGTCTGAGCCGTGGGTGTCTCTCTCCTCTGGTGACAGCTCAGTGTGCTCAGAGGAAGCACCCACACCTGAGGCCCATGGTCCTCCTCACCGCCATCACGTGGCCACACACACATCCCCTGGGACATCACCCGCCCGCCCACCCCCAGCAGGGAGTCAGCACTGCCCTTGTCCACCGAAGCCGGACAGAGCGGTCGCTGTGGCCCACCCAGTGGCCCACCCCCATCTGCCAGGCCACACCGCACATCCTGACACAGACCACACAGGAGGCACCAAGGACTTAAAGGGGCCTGGGGTAAGACAGCCACTTCAGGAGACCACAGGGAGGGTAGGGAATGTCTCCTGCCTTGGGGGATGGGTGCTGGCAGCGGGTTCTGGTGGGGTGGGAGGAGGCCTGGAAAACAGAATCAACCTCAGGTGGGAACATGGGCCACCGCTGGGACACAGAAATGCTACTCCCTGGACCCCATGGCAGGGCCCCACCCAGTCTCACCGCAGACAAGACAGAGACCAGGGCTGATCAGGGACAAGGGCTTCGGGTCGGGAAGGGACCCCCACTGCGTCCACCCACGAGCCCCATCTGACCACCCACTCAGCCTCCTCAGCAGACCACACACGGCTGGGCATAGCAGGGAAGGCAAGACCCTGGTGAGAAGCAGGCCACGGTCGGGCCAGATGCAGAAGGGCCCAGATCCTGCTCCGTACCTGTCCCAGGGGAATATTCCAGCATGCTCATTAAATGTATTTGTGACCTTAGCAAGCCAAATTCTCATGATTCTAAATGTCTTGTCAGAACAAGAAGAAAACAAAAATCCAGGTGAGCAGAGACTATCATATTCAAAATACCTCCGAGAGGAAGGAGGGAGAAGACAAGCCAGGCGGACGGCAGCCTGTCTGCAGAAAGCAGAGACCGCCACAGCTGGAAGTTCGGGTTCTGAGACCTCGGGAACAAATCAGCAGCAGCTAGCTCCCGTCCCCGTCGAAGCAAAGTCACACGGAAAGAAGCTTCCACATGTAGTGACCCCATCAGAGCACTCTACCTGGCGCAGTCACGGGGGCTGGGCCCGGGCCACCGGCCGGGGGCTTGCTTCCCAGGGCGTTGAGGGCTCCCGCTTGAGACATGGTCTGCATCACCACGGGGCCTGGCGGTCGCAGGTAGGACTGCCCCGGAGCGGACACGATCTGAAGAACGCTGCCTGCAATCACACGGGCCCGAGAGGCGTCACTCACGGGCTGCAGGCACCTCCTCCTACCTGCCACGAGCACCTCCAGACGTGCAGGACAAATGAAGCAACACACCGAAAATCCAAATTTAGATTTACTCCAACAAGGCAGTGCAGAGTTCAGTAATTTGGGAAAAAATGACTATTTTAGTTACAGCGAATGAAAAACTAAGAATATAGTCACTTTTACCTAAAGTCAAAAAAACGCTCAACTGGGGCGCCTGGGTGGCTCAGTGGGTTAAAGCCTCTGCCTTCGGCTCCGGTCATGATCTCAGGGTCCTGGGATCGAGCCCCACATCGGGCTCTCTGCTCAGCGGGGAGCCTGCTTCCCCCTCTCTCTCTCTCTGCCTCTCTGCCTACTTGTGGTCTCTGTCTAATAAATAAATAAAATCTTTAAAAAAAAAAAAGAAAAAGGAAACGCTCAACTATTCTTTGCCATTTCTGGCTTCGGGCAATGTGGTGGGCACCAGGACCGGTCTGTTGTGCCTGCCCGAGGCCCCACGCCACTCCCAGAGCCAAGGTCCCAGCTCCGGACCACACATGGGGGCTGGCCGGCCTGTAAAGTCGACGAAAAAACACGTCCGCTCTCCACCCAAAAGTTGCAGCTCTCTCTGCACTCACTTCAAGGTGCTCACCACATTCAGCCTCCGTGTGAGGAAGCCTGACATCGCTCACTCTGGAGGAGTGTCCCCGCGCCGGGCTCCGCGCCAAGGGGGGCCCGCCAGAGGTACTGACAGATGGCCTTGCCCTTTCGGCCGGAAAACTGAAGGAATAGGGAATTAAGCCAAATTAACGGCTGTCTTTGCTGTAGGTGTCCTGGGGCCTCCACTCCGCTAAGCTGTGTGTGACGTCCCAGCGCCCGTACAGAGTGTCCCTGCTCTGGGTCACAGATGCTGCACATACCTCGTCCCGCGGAGGCTGTGGCAGGCACCACGTGTGACCTAGGACCACAGCCAAGGAGGACTCAAGCACTGAGCCACTGCCACCGGTCCCTTAGGGCTAATCCCAGCATGCCTCTCGGACCACTCGTCCTCTGCACAAAGCAGTAACCACAGGAGTACGTCGTGCTCAGACAAAGGTCTAAGAGGCTTTGGCCTCGGAGTCAACGCTGTAAAATCCGTACATGAAAGAACTTAACTTCTACGTAACTTGCTAGTCCTGGGGTGTTTTCAGGACACTTTATTTCACACTAAAGTTAAAAGAGCAGCAAATATTTCTATTTCGATTTTTAAAACACGGAACATTTGGGGCACCTGGCCAGCTCAGTCGGGGTGCAGGTGACTCCTGATCTCGAAGTCGTGAGTTCAAGCCCCACACTGAGCGTAGAACTTACTCAAAAGAGAATAAAAGCAAAAAAATTTCAAAATGGGCAACATTCCCAAAGAGCATATTTCATCGAGAAACAGTATCAGCTACACGGCATGCATCCGCCACAGGCCAGCAGGCCAGCGTTCTCAACACCCCCCGAGGCCGTCTCCGGGTGAGGCACCCACGCTCCTGGGGCCGCCCAACATGCCCAAGTCCAGCAGCGGGAGAGGGGTGGGGACGACAGTGGGGCCGCGGCGGCCGGCCCTTACCTTGCAGCTGCAGCGGCTGGCCTGCGGTGAGCTGCCGCAGCTGGCTGTGCGACAAGGTGAACTTGTTCCCCTGAAACTGCAGCGTCACCGGGGTCTCTGGCTGGGCGACCCGGCTCTGCGGCCCCGCCAGGGAAGCCAGCTGGGCTATTTTGACCACCTCCCCACCTGCGGAAACGCAGAGGAAGACGGGATTAAAACGTCTGGGAGAAGCCTGCAACTGTTCTGCTGACGACCATCTGTCGTCCAGCGTGAGCGTCTGTGGCAAACTGAGGAGTCACAAAAACGTTTCTTAGGCATCGCTTCCTAACGCTTTCAGAAAATGACTCTAACAGAAAAGAGAAAATTAAAATTAACATTGGATCTTAACGGTTGATTTATTTACTCATAACTGCTGAAGATTTTAGATATCAAATCTTAATATAATCAACCAAACTACCAACGAACGTTTTACTTTTCTCTCCAACCAATGAAAAAGCAGCAAACGTCAAATATAGCAGAAATCTATTTCTCATATGTTTTGGAACTCTAATATCAACCTCTTCAGAGACCTTTCAGAATGGGAAGAGTACGTGTCCGATTCACTGCACAGACGTATAGGAGAGATTATACCCCTAACAAGTGTAAGAGAGGGGGTCACTAGCACAGATCCGCCACACAAACGTAGCTGTAAAATACAAAGGTTCCCACTAACTTGGACTACACTGGGGGATTCGATCTAGAACGCTGACTGAAAAAAAGGCCAGACTCAACATCACCTAACACATGGTTTATGAAAACATGACTCGGATGGAGTCCTGTGCACCCGACTCAGAAACGTACGCCCTGCAGGCTCTGAGCGAACGCCAAGGGTACAGGGTTCTGCCCCCAGTGGTTGATCATGAAACCTGAACACTCCCCCCAAGGAAATCCATGCCGGAATGATCGGTGACACCATGTAGAGAACAGTTAGCGGAAGACCAGGAAAATGCCCAGAGGTCCTGCCCACAGAAGCTGTGAACAGGAGGGAACGACAGGAGGAGGCGCGGAGAAGTGTGTGTGGACAGGACAGCCCTGGCCCTGCCCCACCCACACGGAGTGAAGGCTCAGCTTCCGTGGTAGGGTCCCCCCGCAACACCTGTCCCTGGCAAACAGAAAGGTCACCCGTGCCCTCCCCCAGGCAGCTAGCCAGGACTGTAACTCTCCACTCAATGACAGTGGAAGTGAGGCCTCATTATGAGGGACTAGCCTGAACTCGGGGTCTCGTGACACCCGCCCCCCAGCTTCCCAGGGAGACCTCCACACACTGGTCACACCGAGATACGAAGTGCTCTAGGGGGCATCTGAGAAATAGTGGTGCCTAGGACCGTCTCCGTCAGGACACTTCCTACGGCACAGTCAGCAGGGGCCCGTGAGAGATGTGGGAATGTGCTAATGACACTGGTCACAGTAAAGAGATCTAAGAACACGGAGTAACACTGTGATGTTTTCATCACCAAGTTATTATGAGAGCCTCAGCTGAGCAGGAAATCACTCCAGGCTTAAATACGATGGTAAGCAAGAGAGTCAAAATCAGTCATGGTTTTTAACAACCAGCTCCGGATCCCTCGCTGGCAAAGGCGTCCCCTGCTCTCGCCTGAGTGCCACCTGCTCCCCAGGCTGGGCCCCGATGCCCACGGGGCAAGCCTCCAGCTGACGCTAAGGAGAAGTGAGGCTGTCAGTACACCAGTAGAGCATGCGCGGGAAGAAAGCAGAGGTGACGTCCGGGGATCAGGAGAAAGGACAGAGGAGGACAGGGCCCTGGACGCTGGCTCTGCAGAGGGCGTCCCTCTGCACACTTAGGGCCAGAAACGACAGCGTGGCGAAAGGCAGCACCCGGGCGTGGGGTTAGGGAGACAAAGGGAGTGGACAGCAAGGCTCTTCACACACGCTGATCGGAACACAACTTCCCGTGGCAAAGACGTGGCAGAACCGGGAGGGGCGAGGCCACTTACTGGGCAGGCGCGCCTGAGCCTGCGAGGTGAGCACCAGCCCCTGAGGCAGCGCGCTCGGCCCCGCCGGGTGCGGGGGGGCCCGGGGGCGGGGGCGGGGGCGGGGCCCGCGGTTTCGCAGGATGGGCCGGGGCGGGTGCTGCGCCGGAGGTCGAGGCGGGCGGCTGTCTCGGAGCGGGCGCGCCGGCGGAGGCCTGGGAGCTCTGAAACGGGGCTGCCGCCACTGCAATCGATAAGGTTTGTTTGTGCAAAGCTGTTAGAGGTTCTTCACCAAATGCAGTATTTAAACCCGAACTCAAAGAAACAAAACAAACATTTCAGTAAAGTCTCTCGGATGAGAAACCCTGTCTAGAAAACAGGGCGGGGGGCGCGGCATACGGGTGAAACAGAGCCGTCTGCCCGCCGCGCCGTGGCCGAGTGCGCGCTCCCGCAGGGCACGCACCGCGGGCCGCCAGCCGGGCTCCGACGGGACCGCGCCGCATGCGCACGCGGGCCGGACGCGGAGGACCAGGCAACGGAGGCTGGAACTCCGGCCTGTGACCTGCGGCCAGTCAGCCCTACCCTCCTTCACAGCGACAGCGGGGCTCCGGGCCAGCGGCGGCCTCAACGGGAGCGAGCCTTCCCGAGCTCACGTCCACAGTGTGACCCGCACGTCCCTGGTCCAAGAGCCCCCGCCGAGGCACATCTTCAGCAGCACGCCAATAGCGACTCGACCAAGACCACGGTGTCTGGTTCGGGGACAAACTCCACTTTCAAGACGCCAAAAGGGCTAGCCTCGTGAGGTGAGTTCCGCAGAGCCAGAGCAGGCCCCCGCTTCCACCAGAGCAACGGCTGCCCGTCCAGAGGGGCGGGGCAGTACCAGGAACTCCGGCCATGAAGACCCACGGCAACCCCGAGGGCACACCAGCACGGGAGGCATACCTTTTGCATCTGGATTGGCAGAGAACGTGGCAACCGGTGGCCGTCCTCTCACATGGCCCTGAGGAGTGGCCGTGGCTGCAGCAGAGGCCGCCGTCCGGGGCGGGTGTGTGCTGGGGAAAGCCACGGTGCGACCCTCGGGCTTCTGGCCGTACTGCACGGGCTGAAACAACCTGGCAAGAAGGCGTGAGCACCACTGAGACACAGGGCTCGGGCCACCCAGGGACGGGGAAGGTCCCTACTCCCGGTGCTGCTCCAAGAGGGGTCGGGGTTCCAAATGCGCCACTGAATAGCTCAGCATGGGTCTGGGGAGGGGCTGCGCACCCTTGGGACACACACGCCTACCCCGAGCCTGGGGAACCTGGGCTGAACGTGCGCATGGAACGCTCTGAGGTCACAGCACCACCGCGTCGAGTGCAAGTGGAGTGGGTGGGGAGCCACAACCGTCAATCAAGCAACGCAACAGCACCAGGCACGTTGGCCAGAAGCGGTACTGGAGCCCCGGAAGTGACAGTGGCCACTGTTTCCAGTATTTCCACACCACAACACACTCTTTCATCACCCTTTTACCTGGGAAACCATAATGGCAGGAATTCTAGATTTTCAAATCCCCTACGCAGGGCAGCAGCTAGGGGCGGCGAAGAGAAAACCAAGGACCTGAAGCCAGGCACCCCCAGAGCACCGCAGCTCTGCTGGCCCACGTGCAGGTCTGACAGAGGCCTGCGGGCTCCAGCGAGCGCCAGGCAGAGGACAGTGGGCCCCCAAGGCCCTGGGGAGGCCACAGGTAGAACACGCAACGGGAGCAGGCACCTTTCTCTCTAAACTTTTATTTTCTCATTTCTTTCTCCTTTTCAACCCAACCCTGAGATTCTGTATACTCCAACTTGCTGGATTAACCTGTCTTATTAAGTCATTTCCTTCCACTCACTGAGTGTGCTCTGCCCCTCCCAGCCCCGTGGCACAGTCGAAGTCGGTGACGTCCTTCAGAAGTCCCTCTGGTGGGGGGGGGGCGCTCTGCCCACCACCCACCGTGCACCCTCTCCCCGCCACAGCAGCCACCGGAGCACACAGCAGGCACAGCAGCCTGACCTCCTCCCCTCACAGACCCCTCCCGCTGCCCAGGGCTGCCCCACCGCCACCACCACGCTGTCCTTAGGAGAGCGAGGGGCCACACCGTCCCTCCCAGGGCTGCAGACTGCCCACACAGGCCACATGCAGTGAGCTGCCCCACAGACACTGAGGACACCAGCACAGACTCCAGAAGCAGGAGACCCAGTGAGAGGGTCGGCCATTTCTCCCCCTGGCCACAACCACAGCCGGGTCCTCATGTGAACTCCCGGCACACATCCCAGGTCTCTCTGAGGGGCTGTGGTCTGGGTCCTTCCAGGGTGGGGGACATCATGCCCCAACGGCTGATGCGAGGCCAGGCAGGACCCAGCCGGGGACTTCAGTGAGCAGGAGCCACCACTCCATGCCACGCACCTGCTGGGCTTCAGTCTGAGGGTCGCCGGCCTGCCCGACGGGGACGGCGCGGCATACAGCTCGTCCAGGAGCTTCCGCGTCACCTTCTTCTTACAGAGCAGTTCTGCTTCGTGGCGGGTCATTTTGTTCTCTAAGCCAATAAGATCAAATATAGAGAGATCCGTTTCCTAAGAAGAAAAAGAGCAAAGTGTTGCTCTGGGAGACCGGAGGAAAATGACTGGGAACCCAAGCACCTCTCTAACTGGACGGCCAGGCCCCACACAGCCTCACTGCCCAGGACGCGGCCTGAAGCCCAGGGCTCAGGCAGGCTGCTGGACCTCAGCATGCCTCAGCGTCCCCATCGTTAAGAGCACCCCACGTAGCAGCACGAATGGAAAAGGCAATGCTTGGAGAGAGGATGGCCTCGGCAGACAGGGAGGGGGTCCGGACAGCATGAGTGCCAGGGCGCATGGACAAGGGGCACTTTGGGGGAGAGACCCACGTGTACTGGGGAAGCAGAAGGAGGCAGGTGACACGTCACTCGGTCCAGAGCCTGGGTATACGCGTTCCACGGGCGGAAGTGCTGCCTGGGTCCCCAGCTGGGGCAGACGCCCCACGTGCCCAGCACCCGTGTACTTCTCTAATGAGAAAGCGCAGCCGCTCTCCCACCACGACGTCGAGCGTCGAAGGAACGACAGCAGCTACTGGTGAGCCGTCCCACACTCTTGCACACATAAGGGATGTGAAATCCGCCGGCCGTTCCTCGAACGTTAAGCATGGAGTCGGCACATGACCCTGCAATTCCACACCTAGACACGTGTGTGAAAGCCTGAAACCTAGTCCACACGGAGCTGCTGTCAGTGTGCGCACTAACACGGTCACAGCGGCCGAAGCGTGGAAGCGACCCAAGTCGTTAACTGACGGCCAGATCAACACGGTCCCTCACACTGGCGAACGCGACTCCGCCGTACGAAGGAAGGAGACTGGGCCACACGCCACAGCCCAGAGCAACTCTGAAAACACTACGCTCCGGGAATTAAGCCAGACACGAGGACCACGGGTGAGGGATCCCATCTGTGTGCAAAGCCCAGAACAGGTGGACTCACGAGGCAGGTCAGGCAGGGGCTGCCTGGGGAAGGGAGGGAACAGGAGGGACGGCTGGTGTCTGTGGGCTCTCTCTCGGCAAGGACGAAATAGTCCGGAATCAGTGGTGACGAATGCAGGCATTTCCAGCTATCTTACTGCCATCCCAGTCGCTAAAACACTACCAGACAGAGGTGCCTGTGGCTCAGTCGTCAAGGGTCTGCCTTCGGCTCAGATCATGATCCCAGGGTCCTGGGACTGAGCCCCACATGGGCTCCCTGCTTGGCAGGAAGCCTGCTTCTCCCTCTCCCACTCCCCTGCTTATGGTTCCTCTCTCGCTGTCAAATAAATAAAATCTTAAAACAAAAACTACCAGTCACCCAGCATGCCTCAAGACTTGTTGAGCAAATGATGAAAACACCACAACATCACACACAACTAGCTCACAAAAACCAGGTACACACCAGGCTCTTCTCATGGAGTCGACACACACACGGCGGGGGAAGTGCACGATTATTTGTGTCCTAAGGGCACTTGGCCCAAAGCCCCTCAGCCGGGGCGAGGGTTGGGGGGGGGGCGCAAGGAGCACACAGCAGGGCCCCACAATGCACACAACTCAGGAACAGGACCTCATCGCACACACGAGAGCGGCCCGTGACGGTGCTCGCGGAGACCCCCGCACGTGTCCTCCACAGGCCTCACGCGGGGGCCGACCAGTACCCCACACGCCAGGGCTGTCTCCCACGCTCCGGCAGCACCCGTAATGCTAGGGACCCCTCCCCTGCAATCCTCCGGCCAGGACCTGCCCCCTCGGGCCAACCGCGTACGCACCCCCAGCACCCGCGGACTGCTGCCCGGCGCCCGGAGAGACCCAACGGCAGGGTGGGCGCAGACAGCAGCCTCCGGAGCCGCGGGAGCCACGGCGCGTCTGTGCGACACCAGGCGGGCATGTACCTTCCAGGAGTCCCTGTCGAGCGCCTTGAGGACGAGGGAGGCCGAGCGGTACTGCAGAGGCCCCGCCGTGTACGACGACTCCGGGAGCCGGGGCTCCACCAGCCCGGGGTGGTTGCAGATCCTCTGCAGCCGCAGCAGGATGCTCAGCACGTCCACGAAGTGGCCGCTCTTCAGCGCCTCCTGAGTCCTGCTCGCGGGAAGACACACCGTCATGGGCACGGCCACTGCTGTGCCACGGACTCCAGATCGCTCCTGTCAGAGCCCGCGGCTCCGTGGAGTGAATGGTTCCATCCCTCGCGTCTGCTCCCACTCGCCCTCCAGGGGTTCTGACTCTCGGCCTCACTTTCTGTGCCCCCAAAGCAGGCTGGGAGGCCAGACTGCCAGGACTGAGGGTCAGACTGGCACGCAGCTCTCCAAGCCTCCTTGCCCAGCGGAGGATGACACCCAGTGGGGACAGGGACGGATTTCTGCCCCACGGTGAGGAGCGCTGGGAGGCAGGGGTGGGCAGCAGAGTGAGGGCACCCAGTGCGGGGGGTGGAGAGGCCCCTCAGGTGGGACACCAGCCCCAGCTCTGCGGCCACAAAAACAGCAGACACTGAGGCTAACCCCATGCAGGCCAGACCACACGAGAAACACACAGCAGGAAAGAGTCCAAGTGGAGACCTCCAGGGTTTCCAGGTGAGGAGACACAGTATCTCCAGGTTAAGGAAGGAGCCGTATGGACAGGACTGATGGAAAGCTGGTCCACAGAGACCCAGGAGCAGAGGCAGTGGGGTAGAGGGACCGGCGATGGCAGAGAGAATGGCCAGGCTTCCAAATGAGCAGCAGGGTAACGGGCTATGGCGCTTGAGGACAGAGCCTAGAGAGCAAGTGCTCCGGGGACACCCTCGTGAGAGCGGGTCTGCAGCGCTCTGCACAGTGGCCAAACTGAAGCTCGGAGGCCCCTCGGGGACCCGAGACCGTCAACAGACACGCACCGAGCGCCATTAAGAGAGCTGAGGTGCGCTCAGCCACAGGCGTGCTCAACACTTCCTGTTTCACCTGACAGGTTCAGGGGAGAAGAGGCCCACAGACGTGAAGCAGGACAGTCACGAAACCCGACAACGGCCCAGGTGTGCAGTCACCAGCATCCCTCCTCCCCCGGCAGGACGGATGCCGGCGCCCTCCCACTCCCAGGGCAAGCGCAGCGCGCCGGCGGCCCAGCCCCAAAGCAGGGCCCGGAGTTCCCGACAGCACAGCGCGCGCCCGCAGGAGGACGGCGAGGGGAGCCCAGCGGACGAGCACAGGCCTTCCGGCCCAGGAGCAGCAGCGCCCTCCACGGACTCTGCCCTTCCCGACCTGAAGTCCACACCTGGAGGAAGGGCTGCCTGACAGCCCGCCCTGCCCCCACCCTGCCGGTGCCACCTCCTGCTCGCCCCGCGTGCTAGCCCAGAGCCCACGAGGGCGCTGCTGGACGGCGTCAGTGATGCCGCCCGTCAAGGACTAAGACGCTAGACCAGGGAGTACGAGCACACACTGAGGTTGTGCTCTAAAATTTTCTAAACCTAACCCGAAAAAACGAACGTCGATGGCAAAACCTCCTCCTGAAGACTAATCACGCGTAGACAACTGTTCCGACGGCGTGAGTGCGATGACACGAGGCCCACAACGGCACAGGGCCAGCCCTCGTCTCACGAGGGAACAGCAGGCTAGTGGAGGGCCCGAGGGAGCCCCAGCAAGCCCAGCACGTGCAGCCTCAGGGAAGCTCCCCCTGGGGAAGGCAGGCGGCCCCTCAGGCTGTAAGAGACCAAGCCGCTCGGGCAGGATGTGTGGTCGGCATGAGCCTCAACTGAAACACTGTGAGCCTCGCCCGTGAACTCAGGGAGTCGGGCGGGAGCCAGGCCAGTGCCGGCTCAGCTGCGCAGGGGCACAGCCCCGGGAAGGCGGGTGGGCACACAGGGATCCGGGGCGAGTGCGGGTTCTGGACACTGATGACGGCAGCCCAGCACCCTCCGCTGGGTGGGACCCGCAGGCGCGACGCCGGCTCACCCGGGCTGCAGGATCACGTCCTCGTACAAGGCCTTCTGCCGGCTCGACAGGCGACACTTTAGCACGTGCTCGTACTTCTTTGTCAGCTGCTTCTCCACGTCTCTCTTAGTTCTCCTCAAGATGAAGGGCTGCGTCACCTGCGAAGGAGACGAGTGTGCGTCGCCCCCGTGCCGAGCCCCCGTCGCCACACCCGGTGCAGGGCTCGGGCCGCGGCTGCCGCCCACATACCCCACACACATACCCGGTGCAGCCGTATGACCACTTTGTGGTAGTAGTCCTGATTCTCGTCGTTCGGGGCCTTCAGGGGCAGGTGCAGGTAGGGCCTGGAGATGCCGGGGATGAGGAAGTGCACCATGGTCCAGAGCTCCAGGAAGGTGTTGTGCAGGGGCGCGTCGATCAGCAGCAAGCGCTGCTGGCTGGGGGGAGTGAGAGCGACCGCAGACGTTGCACCCCTGGGAGCCGGCCGCAGGTGTGCTTCCTCCACAGAGGTTTACGGACAGGGACAATGGGCTCACAGAGCCCCCGGGAGAGGGACCCGCAGCCCCCGTGCACTGACCAAGGGAAGGGAACCGGGCAGCCAAGCAGCAGCTCGGTGTGCCCATGACCACACACACCCCTCCATCCGCCACCCCCAGGACCCTGAGCGGGCCACACGGGTCAGACCTCCTCAGGGTGAACACGGCCTCCCAGTGCCTCTCGGTCATGCCGCGGACACGCTGCATCTCGTCGATGACCAGGCAGCGCCACCGCACACGCGTGAAGGCTGCATAGCCCCTGAAGAAGTGCTTGTAGGGCGCGATGCACACATTGAAGCTGTTGGGCTCCGTCCACTCCTACGGCACATGGAACAGGCCTCACCTGCGGCGTCTCCCCACACCCCGGCGGGGGCTCAGCCCGCCACCACCCGCCGCGCACAGCATGGCGCAGCTCGTCTCCGGGACCGCTCCTACAGGGGTTTATGGTGCTCGGACTAACCGAGAAGCCACTGTGGGCATTAACCACCGTTTTGGGACAGCACCAGAGAGCGTCATGAGGGCAAGCAGCTTCCGCAGGTGCAACCCGAGTACGCAGGAAGCAGCAGCGTCCGTGCCACAGAGGACTGCTCTGTACGCTTTTGAGACCCACAGAAATAACGAGAAACGGGGGAAGAGAAGACACATCTCAACGTTCTCACTTTTCCACTAAATGCTACTCAACACAAAAGTCTAATGATGAAGCAAGCTTTCAAGTTCGGGAAAAAACTGTGGCCTCCAAAACACTTTCACTCAGAACCAGGCGCTAGATGCGACAGGGCAGAAACCCTGGCCAGTGCATCACCTGTAGCCCTACGGAGTGTGTCCCCGGGGGTCACCTCACAAGTTCACAGCTCAGAACTCAGAGTACACTACAAGTTCCCATTCGGGCTTGTGGCGCTCACTGGCCCGCGGGCGGAAGGGATGGTTCTGGAAGGAAAGCGGCCACAGCCAGGCATAGGAAGGGCCGTGGGCACGGGGCTCTCCTTGCCGGGGGCAGGCTGTGCTTTCCAGGGGCTCCAAACCTAGAACAACCCGAAGGTCTCACAAACCAGGGATTCAGACAAGTACACACATCCGTCTCCACATCCTCAAATCTGTCTTCTATACAAACAGGGATCATTTCTGTCTGGTTTTATCTCATGTTTAAAATCAAATACCTGTCTCTTGGCTTTCAGTTCTCTATGGCTGCCAACATATAGCAGAGTTTTGAGCCCGGGGCACCACCGCTTCAGCTCGAGCTCCCACTTGAGAATGTTACAGCCTCTCACGACCACGAGATGAGGGCCCCAGTTGCCTACAAAGGAGAAAAGAGACAGAACTTTCCCTTTAACCAAGACCATCTGTCAGGTCTGGACGCCGTGCGCTGTGCTGACCAGAGACACGGGGCAGGTACATGTGGGAAGCCCCCGGGGCATGACGCAGACGCGTCCTACCTCCCGCACCACCGCCAGACCTGCGGAGGAGGGGCAGGGGCCTGACCCACAGGGGGCGTGCGACAAAGAGCCGCTGAGTGGGGACTGAAGAAAGTATTTCCTCAAAGACACGCTGACCCCACTGCAAGCACAGGCAAGATCGTGTGTCTCTGAGGAACAGCGCCAGGAAAGCCAAGGAAGTGCGCCCGGCCCCGGCCTGGAGCCCTCCCGTGGCAGCCGCCCACTAAGGCTCGGGCTCGGGTGCAGAGCCCACTCCCCGCGTCCAGCCAGAACACACCACCCAAAACAGACAGTTCCAGCTTCAGTCCTCCGAAAAATAATGTCCTCAGTTCTGTTATGAGAACACACACAAGACAAAGTTCCACTTCCGTGCTATAAACAAGACGTACACCGCACCGAGACGGAAACGGCAGCTTGGAAAGGCTGTGCGCGGGACACACGGCCTCGTGTGCAGAGCACTGTGTCCTGCGCTCCAGAGGACCCACCCAAGAGGGACATGAATAAGGATGTGAACAGACACAAGAGGACAAAAACTCTCCAGAAGGTGCCCCCCCCAGGAGAAGACAGACGCACACCAGCCCCGGGTGCCCTTTCTCCTACCAAGGAGAACCACGACTTTATATAAGCCAGCATTTAGAACACTGCTCTGCGATCGGTTTTCTGCAAGGCCCCTCACACCGGACGCGCTGCTGGGGCCCAGGCTGGGCCTCCTGACGGAGGGGCTCTGCTCTGCTCACAGTCACAGCCTGATGCCCGGACCAGTGCCTGGGGCAGCACGGGCACCAGGCGGGTACCTGGAGTTCGAGGGACTCACACATTCACTTGGTCAACTGATGAACTAGTAAGAGTCCCTATTTTTGGAACTGTAGGCTGCTTCCATTTCTTACTCTTCTAAATATAATAACCAACAATTTTTCTGGCTAAACAGCAAGATAGTGAGGCAAGGTGACAGTCTGAAGTAACTGTGTCTAAAACTTAAGATTATTTATTTGTTTGACACAGAGAGAGAAAGATCACAAGTAGGCAGAGAGGCAGGCAGAGAGAGAGGAAGGGAAGCAGGTTCCCTGCTGAGCAGAGAGCCTGATGTGGGGCTCGATCCCAGGACCCTGGGATCATGACCTAAGCCGAAGGCGGAGGATTAACCCACTGAGCCACTAAGGCGCCCCTAAAACTCATTTTAAAGTGCCACACTGAAAATTTCAGGACACCAGGTCAGAAAACAGAAACAAGTTAATCAAGAAAATAAGCCCTAATATCAATCCATTTGTATTGAAAAACTGAGGGGGCGCCCGGGCGGGGGGCTCAGTCGGTTAAGCATCTGCCTTCAGCTCAGGTCATGATCCCGGGGTCCTGGGATTGAGCCCCACATCGGGCTCTCTGCTCCATGGGAAGCCTGCTTCTCCCTCTGCCTGCCCACTTGTGCCCTCTTTCTCAAATAAAATCTTTTAAAAAATAAAAATTAAAAGAAAATAAAACTGAGATTGACGAAGCTTTTCTCACAGAGGGCCAAGAAAAGGCACTGCTAGCGATGATGAGGAAAAGAGTGCAGCAAGCCTGGGGAGAAGGAAGCAGCAGCCTTCCCGAGGCGGGGTGGGGGTGGGCAACCACCACCCTCTGCACATCCGCCTCTCTCAGGTCTGCTGAACGCCGGCAGTTTCCCCACGCTCCTCAGCAGGATGCCACCACCCTAATTTCAAGAGTCCCCTCCCAGCTTCTGAAACTCCACAAAGAGGACAATGTGTCGGCTCTTCTGGTCAGCTATCCAGGAGTCCACTCGGTCTGCATCTGGAACACTCCCTTTGCAAGAGAAACACTACAGATGACCCATGGACAACATGGGAATGAACCACACAGGTCCACGTAAGCATATGCGGATTTTTTTCAGTATATACAGTACCGTATGTTCTCTTTCTTACGGTATTCCTAATGACATTTCCTTCTCCCTGGCTGACGTTATAAGAACACACTACGTAATACACGGAACATACCAAATACGTGTTAGTCACCTACTGGTGTTATCAGGATGGCTTCCAGTCAACCATTAACTATCAGGGTTAAGTCACGGGGAAGGCAAAAGCTCTATGTGCATTGATCTCTGCGTGGGAGGTCAGTGCTCATGACCACCATACATTGTTCAAGGGTCACCCGTATGCAAGACCCTGTCATGTGTCAGAGACACAGGCAGGTGTCCCTCTATAGCCCTCCAAGGCCCAGAGCAGGGGACAAGACAAGCACCTGCCCCAGAGGCCGAGTGGAGGGCAGTAAGTAGAGGGAGGCGGATCCCTAAACATGCCAATACAGAGGCCAGAGGGCCTGGACCAATGTCATGTGAGTTCCAAGAGTCTAGAAGTGAGAAACCATTGGGAGTGGGCAGCCCCTTACAGGGAGGCAGGCACCCTGTCTCAGCCGCGGTACAGCTGTGGGCCCCGAGCAAGGCCCACACACCAGCCCCTTCGGAAGCCCGGCAGTGGAGAAGCAGTCCCAGGTGGCGGGGCTCCACCCAGAGGCAAGGTGGTGCACGCCACTGCGACAAGGAAGGCGGGCACATGGGGAGAGCTGCCGTGCACACCCGTCTTGGCCCACAGGGGACGCGGGAGTCACACAGCCCTGCTGCAGCCTGGTGGGCCTCACAGTGTGCGAGATTCTGAGTCACAGCGAGTTGCTCGCCCTAAGGTCAACCGCAAGCCAGTTCTTCACTTGTCCACGCCATGCGCATTTCTGAGCGCTGTTCTGCGTCTTGCACCAGAGCACAGAGCACAGCAGCAGGAAGAAGGGCCACTCTCCATCCTCACGCCAGGTGCACTCCCCACAGTCAGCCTTAGCAAGGACACGCTTCTTACCTTCGTTGCAAGCTAGGTGGGCAAAGAAAGCAATGACCTGCACCGTCTTGCCCAGCCCAGCTTCGTCCGCCAGGATGCCGTTGAGGTTCTTCCGGTAGAGTTTGGCGAGCCAGTCCAGGCCAATCTTCTGGTAGTCCCTGAGCGCGCCGTACAACAAAGATGGCGCGTTCAACTTCACCTGTGGCAACACACGGGCCGAATGCGCCTTCTCAAAATAACGCTCAGAAAGTTTTATGCCACGCGAAGCCAAATCAGCCACACGGTGAGCCACTAGAGCCCACAGAAAAGATCTAGAGGTGACAGGAGAAGCAGGACAGTACTCGCTTCTCCTGACAACTTCCACAGCTGGCACAGAGCTGTGGGGACAGACCAAGCCTTTTCCCGGCCTCACAAAGACACAACCCGCCACGTGTCAGCTCGGCGCCTCACCGTGGGGCTGACCCGGGCACTGCCCTTGGGCAGGACAGCTTCGGCCACAGCGGTCACCTCCGCGATGTCCTTTGCGTGAGGGCTCCCAAGAGTCATTCTCTCCGCAGCTTTGAACTGGTCCATGATGAACAGCGAGTCTATGAGAACCACATCCTTCCGGCCCTCTCGGTCGCCCGGGGCGCCTTCCACATCTGTGAACAAGAGGACAGATCTGCAGTGGCTGCGACACTTTTATGTGCCTACTTATTGTTTATAAAAAGAAATACAAGGAAACAAGTTGACAGAGTCCCAATATTTCAAATGCACTTTTTTTTTAATCTGTTTTTAACCCACTTTATATACCTAACACTCCCCAGATCAATGGGTATAAACTCCTATAAAACCATCACACACAGGAGAGCTCTGAAGAGCCCTCAGGCAAAGACGGAGGACCTGTACTGAACCAGGAGCCAGCACCACCCGCAGACGTATGGGCACCGAAGGGCTCAGTGGCTGCCCCTCCACGACCAGGAAAGGGAAAGTCGCAACAGTCTCCAAGGGCCAGCAAGGAGGCCGCCAGCCCACCCTCTGGCCCGGTCAGCCCCAAGCTTCTCTGCTCATAGGAATCTGTGTCTATTGACCAGGACAAGTAGAATGGAAACAAGGGAAAATAGGCTGTTTGTTTAGATCACCTAACGAAAGTAAAATAAATTCCTCAAAACGAGCACATTAGACAAACACAGCCCACCCTGAACACACATGATACAAACCCAAGTCCGTGAAAACAAGGACTTTGATGAACGTAGACAAAAACATTTCCATGTTGTTCACAAGTACTCTAATAATTGTGCCACGTTAATAAATGAAAATAAAAAGCATAGAATTTAACAAAACCCTCTCAGTGCAAAATTACACATTAAACATACTTGCATCTTTTTATTTTATTTTTATTTATTTTTTGTTTTTGTGTTTTTAAGCAGGCTCCACGCCGAACATGGAGCCCCAGTCGGGGCTCAATCTCACAACCCAAGATCAAAACCTGAGCTGAGATCGAGTCAGATCTCACCCAACTGAGCCACCCAGGTGCCCCCACATAACTGCTCGCATCTTTCTCTCCCATTGATCTAGAAGGAAAGGAAGGGGACTTAAACCCTGTCGTAAGCACCCTCGTCCGTGTGATCTGGCTTTTGCCGTGGGTGAGATCTTTAAAGATGTCAACACAGACCTTCTTCTTCGCTCGCCTCCTCACTGTCGGGCTTCGGTTGCGGCCACTGGAAACTGGGCAGAAAAGCTCCTTCGTACAACTTCATCAAGTCAATTAAGGGCAATTCAGCTGGAAAGGATCACGGGGAGAAAGGGGGATAGTTTATAGCACGAGTGGCAGCCGGGTGGGAAGAAAACACAGCTGTAGCCCTCCTGCAATTAGTTTTTTCCAAAGAGTAACTATTGCCCATTACTGATACTGGCTTTGAGGCACATTCTTTACAAACATGAGAATCTTCGACATGACATGAAGAAATTTAATTTTCACTCATAAAGGAATTCTTAAAATTTCTAAAATAACCTCAAAAATGAAGACTAAAAGCTATAACCTAATAAACGTAATAATAAAAACACTGTTGATGGAAAATAACTGGTAATATGAAAAAAAAGAAACTTCAAATAAAAGTCAAAACAAAAATTAAGCCGTACAACAAAAATGCCGTAAAAAGCACATAAAAAAGTTGTGATCCCTCCCGCACCGAGCCTGCCCTAGCAGACGGCCGGCGGGGCCGTTCCCTGTCCGCCTACGGAGCGCGGCAGAGACGCCGGCACGGAGTCCGACCTGGCCGAGACGCACCCGGTCCAGGGGAAGCCACAGCAGCAAGAACACAAGCTGGGCATGGAGGAGGCATGAGGAGCGCCGGGGTGGCAGAGGGAGCAGCCGCCAGGCCACCCCACAGCACCCCTGGGGGAGGAGGTGCTCCCTTCCAGCCCGCGCCCAAGCGCACCCCGCCCCGGAAGGAGCGCGGCAAGCGGGCGCTGATGCGACAGGCAGAGTGGACGCTGCCCAGGGGGCGTGTGTGAGCCCCACGGGGCGGCCGCTCTCCCGCGCTCAGTGAACACACGCCCACTGCGACTCTGAACCAGACCAGGCACCAAGCACGACCCTCACAAAAAACCTGCCATCGTAAATGTCCTGCGGGCGCCCCGAGGAGTGGACGGGCAGGCACACCGTGATCGGGGACTGGAAAAGCTCGGCCTCGTTAAGACGCAAGAGTCAACTATCACCCGCCGACTCCAGGCCACGAGTCCCTGTGGATGTCTGTTTGAAGCCGATGAGCGGGTCCTGAGGCGGAGGAGGCCCGGAGGAGGCCCGAGGCGGCCGAGGCCGTCCCGAGAGGACGGATGTGGAAGGACCCCCAGCCCACTCTCAGAACCCGCGCGGAGCCCAAGGACCGCACGCCGGCCAGCAGCATGGCAGCAGGACAGTGGGCGGGGAAGAGCCTGCCATCTGAGCTGGCCAGGACCAGCAGGAGCAGGCACCAGCCTTTCAAATGGGGCCATGGCGACTGGGATCCATATTGGGAAAGGAAAAAAGGAAGGAAGGAAGGAACCAAAGAACAGTACTCTTACTCCACGCAACAGGCAAAGGCTATTCTAAATGGATCAGAGACACGGATGTGAGAGTAAAATAAAAAAATGTGGGCAAACAGGAAAACCGCCTCATGATCTCGAGGTGAAAAGAGGCTTCCTGCACCCCTGGGGGTCTCAGTCCGTTGAGCGTCTGCCTTTAGCCCGGGTCGTGATCCCAGGGGCTAGGATCCGGTCCTCTATCTGGGTCCCAGCTCAGCAGGAGCCTGCTTCTCCCTCTGCCTCTCCCCTGCTTGTGCGCCCTCTCTCTGACAAATGGATAAAATCTCTTAAAAAAGAGAGATTTTTTTTTTAAACAAGACTGACAAATCCAACTACACTAAAGTCAAGAACACCCACGCATCAGAAGGCCCCATAAGGACAACGGAAACACGGCAGGAGCCAGGAGGGGCCGCTGTGATGCACGTGACCAACGAAACCGCCACATCACAATGCACAGCTGCCGCGTGCTGACACGGGAAAGCAAGCCCAAGCCCAGAGTGGAAAAGAGGAACCCGTGAAAAGGTGCCACACCTCGTCTGTTCTCCAAGAAGTGCCACCCACAAGCACCGGGAGACGTCATGTGCCCCTCACCGGGGGAGCAGCAGCACCCCGACATGCGGGGCTTGGAGCAAGCCCTGCAGCCCCTGCCGGGCCAGTCTCATCCAGCGGCCTGTGTGCTCGCCGGCCCGTCCACTCTGGCACGCACGCATGTGCCAACCCCAGCCACAGGAGCACTCCCGCGGCGTGCTGAGGGCGGACCAGGGGACAACCGGAATGTCCAGCAGCAACCCACTAGGGAGTCAGTGACACGGTCATGCCCGGAACGCGGCTCAGCAGTGACGGCTAGGGAAGCCACAGCAACACGCCACGGCCAGACGAAGCTCAGGGACGGGAGAGCCAAGGGAAAGCGCGCTAAGGCCAGGGCACGACACCGTTGAGACACCGCTCCTCCGAGCGAGCCCAGCAGCACCCCGGGCCGTGTCAGGTGACAGGGCAACCGGAGCGGAGGCGACGAGCCACTAGGGCAGGTCACCGGCCAGCGTGCAGCGCTCAGGCACTCTGCCCCACGCTGTGCGGTGCGGCCCTAACGCCAGCGCTCAAGGGCTGTGTTGGGTTTTAGATCTCACACGTTTTCACGCGTTCTTCTGTGCATGTTCAACATTTCCTAAGAGCATCTGTGGCAAGACCCGCACAGCCTACCTTCTTTGGCTAAATTGGACAGCTCTGCCTGGTGGTCCACAGCCCCCTCGTTTGCTTCTTCCTCTTCTATGGTCTCCTCCTCATCTTCCACTGAAACAGTCACCACGAGATGTCAGCGACACAGATCTCACTGCGTCTTCTCAACTGCTCATAACACTACCAGCCTCTAACACGGTCTCGCCAGCTATGAAAGAGCTGAACTTGGCCTTTCTGTTTCACAGGTTAAGTCTAGAAGTGCGGCTGTACTGAGTGGGCAGGGCGTGAAACATGGCCTGGGTCTTCACTACTCGACAGACCATCTCCAGCAGAACACGGAGTGATGTCAAACCTCTCATCCACCTGCTAACCCCACAGCAGAAAAACCCAGGAGCAGGCTGTCTGGGGTCATGCTGACTTTGTCATCACCCACACCAGGGTCCCAGCCACTGCTTGGCACGCCGTCCTGTGCAACCAGCGCCTCAGACCAGGTTGGTCCCACACCCCGCACCACACATCCAACAGAGACATGACTCTGGGTGAGAAGAACCCACCGGCAGCCCACAGCAGGACTGGCCCAGCTCCGGCCTGCCCCCGATCCGAGCACAGCTCTCAGCCCCTGGGCCCCGCCAGCGGACTACACCTTCTCTCCCGCCAGCCTCCGCCCTTCCCAGCACTCCTGCGCTCTCCCTCCTCCACAGTCTGGCCCGTTTCTGCAGACACCCACCTACTCCCCCAAGGTGCCTGGCCCCCAACGACACAAGTCACTGGGCCCCCAGGCACCCTGACAGCACTGAGCAAGCTCTGGGCCTGCAGTCTGAGAGAGCCCGCCATGCGGACAGCGAGAGAGTGCCAGGGGACAGACCTTCATCATCAGTCAGAGATGTGCTAGCTTTCCTCTTCCTTCCAGACAACCCCGACTCCTGAAACAGAGAATAAAACCTGCAAACACAGAATGGGAAATGCAAGCAGAAACTCCCAGGAAGTTTGCTCCCAGGAAGACCGTGGCGAGCCTGGGACACGCACGCCAGCCTGGACCGCCATGAGGCACCGGTGTTAGGCGGCAGGCAGGTGAAACTACATCCAGGCACTGTGTCCTCCCTTGTCCCCAGATCAACACCCTGTGACAGCCGAACACTAAAAACCAGGCTTCTTCCCCAGAGAGACTACTACGGACGATATATACAAGTTTCTCCAGACAAAAAAGGGACCTGCTTTATCAGGCGCCGTGTCTTCTCTGTGGTCTCCCTCTCTCACCTAGTACAGGAGCGAGCCTCAACTTACCAGGAAAGCTTCCGGCAGTGCATCCAGCCCCTGAGGCCTCGACTCTTTTCCTAAAGACAAGGAAGCTGATTACTTTCACCGAAGCTGCATGTGTAGGCCGTGCCCTACTGGTACCTCCTCACGGGAGGACAGCAAGTGTCAGCTCCGCCTCCTTCCTTTTGGGAACCGGGCCACGACACAGCACCAGCCAGCAGCCCTGGACCTACCAAGTTCTCTGGCAGCTCCCCACACATCTCTGGTCTGGGAGGTGAACCTGGGCGCTAAATGGCAACATGTGTCTTCTAGAATCTCTACAGTCTCACGGCTCTATGACTCCGAGCAGAGCCCGCCGCTCTGGCTCCATCTCCTCACCAGCAGAATGAGAAACACGCCCCCCTGCCCACGCCAGCCAGTAACAGCTGCATCCGCTGGTGCCCGGCCCACATCACGGTGTCCAGGGAAGGGGCGGTCCCGTCAGAGCACTGCAGAGGCTATGCCCCGACCACAGAGGTGCCCACGAGGTGCAAACCCCTGGGGGAGTTCATCTCAGTGTCCGGCACCAGCCACAGGGCACAGCCCAGAACCTCAACCCCGAGAGTGCCCAAAGCTGATTGAGGGGCCCGGGATGCTGACTTGTGCCAGCAAACCTCAGAGCGGGGTTCGCAGCTAGAGCAGCTGCACGAGGGACCGCGTAACGTCAGGCAGAGCACGGGCTCAGAGAGGCGAGCAACTGCCCCCGGCGCCACCACAGCAACCAGCTGCGGGACAGCAGGGGACTAAAGTGCCAGCAGCAACGTGAGGGCTTCTGAGACGTGTCCTACCTCTCCTGGGCACCTTCTGTAAAGTTAAGGCTTTTTTCCTTTTCTCTTCCAATTCTACTTGTAGTTTTATCTCCACGACCTGAGTACAAAGAGTGGAATAAATAGGCCGTTAGGGACGGAGGTCACGGGAGCTCTGCGCAGGACGTCAGAACTCACACGCGGGGTCGGAAAGCACAGCCGTCCCACCACCCCGTCAGGATGAAGCCACGTGGCACTCCGCCAGCTGTTCCACGGGTTGCCTCCCGTGAGTGGCGCTCACACAGACGGAAACACTGGACGGCCCCTCACCGACGGCACGAAGCCAAGGCCGCGGTGCGCAGCCAGGAGCTCAGGAAGCCGCGCAGGTGCACGCACCTGTCCCAGGGACGCAGCAGGCAGGACTGCCCGGGTTTCCGCGTCCCTCAGTCAGGCACATTTAGAAAGCACAGTCTATGTTTTCAGGAACCCATTTATTTTTTTTTTTTAATTAATTATTTATTTATTTATTTGACAGAGAGATCACAAGGAGGCAGAGATGCAGGCAGAGAGAGGGGGGAAGCAGGTTCCCTGATGAGAGCCTGATGGGGAACTAGATCCCAAGACCCTGAGATCATGACCTGAGCCGAAGGCAGAGGCTTTAACCCACTGAGCCACCCAGGCACCCCTCAGGACCCCATTTAAATTCCAGGATTTACCTGTTCAATATTTGACCAAAAACACTCTATTTCTCGGGCGGTGGAGGCCGCAATGCGTCTCAATCGGTTCTGCTCCTCCTTCCTTCCCCTCTCCTCACGCAGCTTCTTCTCCTCGTGGTGACGCACCACCGTCCTGATGAGCTGGAGAAGCAAGGGTCGCGGACCTGACACAGTGCGGCCACAGGCAGGCACACAGGGTCCCCGGCCGCCGACATAGACGCGCAGGGGACGTGCCTTCACCTGCTCTGAAGGTGCAGGGGACACGCCCACACCAGCACAAAATGCCTCCAACACCCTGCCTGGCTTTCTACAAAGTGCTAGTTTACTAAATACACTGACTTTTCCCCAGAAAGTACACCATGCTGCATCACAATCTTCTTTCCCCGCGTGACCTACGAGTAACATCTTTCCATCCAACACGAACACCTTCAACAGGCATCACTTGCACCACAAGTGGGGGGAGTTCATCATTTTCACGGCTTTTCCTTTAAATCCCACCCCACCTTCCAGGATCTGGGCTCTCATCTCCTACTAGCAGTCCTCCAAAAAGTGCTGAGAAGGAACCTGGCAACAGACACCTTGTGAGCCTGGGCATGCCTGGCTGCAGGCCAACACGTTGCAGGGAGAAGCTTGCTGGAGGCCTGCTGGACACCGCGGACGGACCCCCCCCCCCCCACTCAAGACTCCTCGGGGCCGCGTCCTGGTCCAATCACAGCCCTGGCACAAAGCCTCCTGCTCAGGGTCCGCAGTCTCTCACAGGAGAGGGGTAGCACTAGCTGCTGGTGCCCTACCCACCTGGTGCCCACATGCTCAGGCCCATCGTCCTTTATGAAAAAACCGTGCCTAAGGAGCAATCAGGTTTTTCTGAATTCCATGAATCTGATTTAAGACCCCGGCCTATGTAAGGAAAGCAGAGTTCGGGGAGGGGGGTGGACAGCAGGGCACACGGGACCACTCCCCAGACCTGAGAGCACGGCAAACAAAAAGAGAGCAGGTGCGCCCCGAGGAACAGACGGCAGTGCAGTGACCTGAGAGAAGCAAGGCCCAGAGCCATTTACACGTAGGCAAAGATAACTGCTTCGCACTCTGAGACCCAAGGCTTCTGGAACACTGTCCCCTTCTGCATTGCTAGTATGTATGCCAGTGCCATCTGCTAAAGGCTCCCCAGGACTGGGTGTCTGCTTTAGGACCAGTGTGAAGGAAACCAATCCTCAGCCAGAACTGGAGGGGCGCTGGACAGAAGACCAGGCAGTGCAGGGCAGTGGGCAGCCTGAAGGCCCAGGACAGCCCCCTGGCTGCCCAGAAGCCAACCAAGCCTCACTGCCCCCTGCCAACCCTGGGCCTCCTCGGCTCCCGCATCACAACAGCCCTGGCACCAGCCTGCGTTCTGGGGGCTGCAGGCCTTCCGGCCGCCAGGAGGGGCTGACAAGCAGCAGCTGAACACACGCTGAAGCCACAGCAGGGGCAGACACGTCCGTCCCCCGCGGTCCAGCCCAGGGCTCTGAAGACAGCCCCTCGCACGGAAACCGCACAGCACGGTTACTTCCTCAACAGTGCCAGGACACGCTCCGTGTTTAGGAGGCAAACCCCTCAGAGGCGGTCTGCAGACCCCACATACAGCAGTGAACACGCACTTGTCCGGGAACCGCCGCCCCTGTGCCTCACCTACCTTCCTGGCCGCGGCCATCTTCCACCTCCTCTCCTGGGCAAAGTCCGTGGCCATCCACTGCATCTCCTCCAGCAGATAGTCCCAGTGCGACTTGGGGCGTGGGGCCTCCTGCAGTTTGGGCAACCGCCTGAGGGACCACAGACCTTCTTTCCTCAAATCTGCTATCCGCTGATGGATCTGGTTTTCCTGTGAGGAGTACAGGGGTGAGGTGCGTCCCACACGTAATTATTAAGTGTGCCCCACTAAGTCACATCCCGAATTCACAAAGCCTCAGTAACAAAGACAGGACTGGACACAAAGATCCAAAGTGGCCACAGAGAGGTCAGCAGACATGCCACCCACCCGGAAGCTGGGGAAGCACAGTCACACCCCGTCTCTGAAACACAGACCAAATGCACAGGCCAACGTTCACACCAGAGCACTGACAAGGGAAACGACACATGCCTGGCCCTTGCTCCAAAACCACTGTGAAGGGGAGGGCTGGATCACCCGAGGCCGGCCACACATCAGCACCTAGTGAGCACTGGACAACAGCGGACGCTGGGGCTGGGACATCCTACCAACCTCGGTATGTTTAGCTCCCCTCAGGAAGTTTGAACTGCTCAGTCACCCCATAAACAGCAAGCACTGAGGAGGGGCCAGGCCACGGCCACGCGGGCCTCAGCAGTCCTCCTGGCCCCGCCCCGCAGCCCGCACGGAGCGCCGCCTGGGAGGTCAGCAAAGAAAGGACGTCCCCGCCCCAAGCCCACGTCCAGCAGGACAGGTCCAGCTTCCCAGTGGTAACCCTGGTTTCTAACCGATCAGAAACCACGTCTGACCATCCGCACTACAGGTACGCATCCTGTGCCGACACCGAGATCGGACACGCCTCCCAACGAGAACGCGCGGACCACCCTCCCGGCCTCGCGCGCACTCACCAGCGCTATCTGTTCTGCCAGCTTGTCCTGAGAGCTGTCTTGGGGCGGGACGGCGTTCTGAGCTGGGCTCTGGGGTTTGGGCGGTGCGGACGCAGCTGTCCCCAGGGACCGGGAGGTGCCCGGAGACAGTGACTTGCTGGCTGCCGAGGAGGGTCTATTCCCTGCAGAGACCCGTACCGGCGACGGGCCCGAGCCGCTGGCAGGAGCCACGGACGAGGCAGAAGAGGCCGCCGGCGGGGGTCGCTGACAGGGCTGGGCAGGGTCCGTGGGCGGTCTTGTCGACGCCGCCGCCTGGCAGGCAGAAAACAGGCCAACAGAGAACAGGAGACCTCACCCTCCCACCGGCGCGGCCACATGTCAGAGACCGCGCCGCCCCCAGAGGTGCTCACAGAGGAGCCCCTCTGCAGCAGAGCACAAAGGTCGTGGGCACACGGACACACAGACACACCCGCCCGACCACGCCCACAGCGGGGACACATCCCTGCACTCCACAATGCTGCACCAAGAACGCATCTCAAACTCAGCTTTCATGGGCCATCTTTTCCCAGGGGAGCCCCTTCCTCTGTTTTTTACTTTTTGTAGCTGTTTCTCCTGTTCAAATTATTTTTCAGAATTTATAATTGTATAAGCTTCTTTTTTTTTTTTTTTTTTTTAGATTTTATTCATTCATTTGAGAGAGAAAGAGACACAAGCGAGAGAGGGAACACAAGAGTGGGAAAGAGAGAAGCAGGCTTCCCGCCAAGCAGGGAGCCCAATGCAGCGCTCGATCCCAGGACCCCAGGATCATGACCTGAGCCAAAGACAGACGCTTAAGATGGAGCCACCCAGGCGCCCCTGTACAAGCTTCTTCTTAACTGAAAAGGACCAAATGTTCATCTTGTACCTTTTCTTTGAAAAGTGAATACCAACTCCACATGCCCCTCTCCCAGCAGGCAATCTGTCAGGTAAAGAGTCCATCTCTGTCCATCAGAGCAGGTCAAGCCAGAGGAACCCCCCACCCGGGCTGAGACAAAAGCTGAGCTCCCACAGAATTCCGTGGGGAAGCAGAAAGCAGAGAAGGCAAGGCGGCCCCCACAATGTAAGAGGCACGTCTAGAGCCCGGAGCCTGGGGAAGACACCGACGGAAACTCTCTGCACCCAGGCAGTGTGCGACTCCTGTCCCCATCTCACGCGGCGTCCGACTGCGGCTGGCCGTGCTCTTGGAGAGAGAGCTCTAGCGGCACCGGCCACAGCCCTCATCTCCGTGCTCGGGGGCTGTTCACCATCAACGGCGGGGCTCGGAGACTACAGCGGAGCCCGTGTGGCCCGTGGGTCCTGACGTGTTTTCACGTCCCCTCTTTGTGGCCCCTTACAGAAGTCTATCAGCCCGACCCAATCTAGAAGGGACATGTTTCCATGGGTTTTCTAAGGAGCTGATCCTCTCAACAACAGGGGCAGGTAAAGGAATCCAAGCAAAACCCCAGTGTGGCCTGAAGTTAGCCCTGTACCTCAATAAAACAAAGTACTAGAACCAGAGAGACTTGTTTCCACAAAAATGTAACAAAAGAGGTGCTGGGTCCCCAAGATACGCAGAACGCGGCCACGCGGACCTGCACAAAAGGATCCAGAATCCACTGGGGCACAGATCACAGCTACTCCAGTCACCAACCAGGTGATCATGCCAAGTTATTTCAGTCTCTCGAGTCTTTTTATGGTAAAATACGGATAACAAAGATTGTACACCCCAGAGCTGCTGGGCAGAAAAAATGATGCCAGTAAAGTCTCCCCACAGCGCCAATGCCGAACAGGTGGTGAGCACAAAGCAAATACGATTGCCGTCACCCCGTCACCACAGAGGGTCAAACCCCGCACGCAGCTCAAAAAAAGTGTCTGGGCCAATGGCGATCAGTAGGGGACGAGGCGCATCGTGCTACAAACCCAGGAAAGGAAGGCTTCGTGCCTTCGCAGAGCACAGAACACCCAGAAGAGGGAGGTGCCCGTGGGGGGCCCAGCGCCGGCTGGGCGTGGACAAGCCTCCCCAGGAGCTCACTGTAGCCACGCAGCCTACGGCGGCCCCGCGCTCACACCACCCCTGTCGCACACTGGTGGGAGGGCGCCTGCCATCCACCTGCGTCACTGGACACATCAGCCGGGATGACAGCCACGACACCCTCTGCGTGGCCACCAAACCACCAGCAGCAACTAGCCTGTACTGCTCGCTGCTGTTCTCACGGGGTAACTGTGGCCACAGAGGCAGATAAAGGGACGCTGGGCGACGTACTGGCTCCAAGCAGGACAGCAAGCCACCAAGAGGGCAGGACGGCACACACACCCAGCGCACACCTCGGCTCGCCTTCCGTTTCTGAGCAACAGGACAGGCGCCCACCAAGTACCTGGGGCTGGGATGAGAGCTGAGCGGCCTGCATCTGAGCCTTCCCAGGCATCGGGGCATGCAGGGACTGCGGCACGGGCTGCGGCGGCGGCGCCGGCAGCTGGCTGGGCGAGGGCACGGGGATAGAGGCATTCGGCTGTGGTGTCTTCGCAGGGACCTGGAGCTGCACGTGAGGCTCCACCGCCGGAGGCTGCTGAGGAAAGTGCAGTGCCGGCGGGAGGGGCGCGGTGGGGAGGCCAGCGGGGGGCAGCCTGCCGGGGAGCTGCGGCGGTGGGGTGTGCAGGCTGGCGGCATTCTGCACCGGGGGCCCCGTGGATGGGTCGTACTGCTGCTGGCTTTGCTTCTGTCCGGTGAGCTGGGCGGCTTGAGGGGCCGGAGGCATTCCTCCTGCAAGACAGGAACAGCCCCAGCAGCGCTGAGTCTGCAGCCCCCAGGCTCTCCGCACGCCGCAGATCTCCCACCCTGGTGCTCATCACAGACCCGTTAGAGCCACCACACACTCCAACGGGAAATGCCACGGGTACAAACGTCTGTTACGTTACCTCTAGTGTCGTAAACGAGCACACAAAGAAGGAAGGAAAGTTGCTTGAGCCCTGCAAGCCAGCCTCAAGCCGAGCAGGCACGGGAACCAGTGCCCCGACCACAGAAGCAACCAAGGAGTGTGCTGGCGTGCGAGGGGCAGGATCCCGAGGAGGAAGAGAGGCATGGCTCCCTCAGGCAGAGGGCCCACCTGCACTGGCCCTTGCCCTCACCCGCACCAGAGCTCAGAGCCGTGTCCCAGCCCCAGGAGCCACATCCGCTGTGCGGCCGTGACCGCATGAGTCCCGCCGGACACTGGGCCTCGAGGCCTCTTCGCTGCACGCGCTCTGAGCGGTAAGAGCGAGTGCGGGCACCGGGCCTTACCTTGAGCCGTGGGCATGAGCTGCTGAAGAGGAACCCCTGCGTTCGCCCCCGGGTGCTGGAAAACTGGCCCCTGGTGGCCCACCTCAAGCCGAGGCCGCTTAGACGGCTCTAGAATAAGTTTCAGAAAAGGTGCGATTAGATGTAAAAACAGCACAACAGAAGTAGAAAAAACATGTGTCAGTGTTTTTTTTAATAATCTTTGAACAGGGAGGCCCTTTGGCCCTTCCATACATGAACCAAAATCCGGAAGCCAGAAAACCTAAATGAATACAAGTTCTTTCCGTTAGAACTTCGCAAGTGTAAGAAGCAGCCTCATACAAAAGCAAGGGCGACGGCACCCCAGGAGACCACGGTGTGTGCGGCACGCGCGTGCGCGAGAAGCTGGCGGGGCGGCCATGCGGAAAGCTCTCCCACGTTCACGGGACAGGCGCCAGCGACCAGACACACGGACAGGCGAAGAACAAAAAGGGCTCAGCAGAGGCAGAGTCGCGAAAGGTTAACGACATGGCAAGGGCCAAGCAGTGGCATCAAAACTGAAGAGCTCCACAGCACACCAGACGAGCCGTGCTCCCCCCGCAGAGCAACAAAGACCAGAGGAGTGATCGTGCTTCACCCACTGGCCACAACGTGAGAGCACCAGAGACTGGAGACGCGACTGCAGAAGGGCCGGCCCTTCTGCAGGACCACACGCGTCCCCGTGTGGTCTGACCGAGCACTTCCACTCCTAGGAGCTTCTCCCTTAGATACAGTGACAAACGTGTCAAAAAAATAAAATAAAATCTGGGTTCACCGTTCAGAGAAAGGAGGCTATCAAGAGGAACACTACCAAGGACGTGAAGAGGGCCGGAGCCCCACGCGCTGGAGGAAGGAGTGGCCGTCGGAAAGAGTGTGGTCCAGGGTGGGCGAGGCGGCCTGGGAAGTAACTGCTGGCGACCAAACGGGGCACAGCGAGCGCACCCCCACACGCCCTCGGAAAGACCACGGGCGACAACGTGAGCGTGCGGGCAGCAGGTCCGGCATGCACACAGACGTCAGCAGCAGTACCTCTGCGGCTGGGGCACAGGGAGGGAACACGAAAGCAGAGGGACACTCGACTCACAACTTCGACTACCCCAATCTTTCACAAAAAAACATGTGTTTTTATAATTCGAAAAAAAAATTAGTTCACAAAAAAGCGATTGACAACTTGAAAAAGAAGGCAGTTTTACCCTCAATCCTATCATGAGGACTAAGAGCCCGCCAGCGCACAAAAACGCGAAATGGAACCTACCGAACTCGGGCAAACTTCGAAGTTCAGTACACACCCATGCAGCCACACAGATGCTCTCTTCAGCCGATCAGCACAAACAAATTACTCTCAAAGTAGAAAGAAAGTCACCAAAGCTAAGCACATCAGCATTCATGCGGCCACTACACTGTACGCCCCCTCAGGCCACTCGGGCCGGTGCTCCGGGACATACCTGCCGGGGTCCCCGCCTGCTGCCTCTTAAAGGGGTCCGTCTCTGCCACACTTGCAGCCCCCGCCACAAGGGCCCCCGCCAGCGCTTGCTGCTGAAAGAGAAAACGGGCACGTGAGAGGCTGATCATGTCAGTGCCTTACAAGACCGGGTATGAACTAAACTATCGTGATTACACCACACACTGGCCTCCCTACTCTCTAACTAGAGAAATGTTAGCTGCGCAGCGCGTGTAACGTATGTTCTTATATAACACGGAATTTAAAGTTCTAACTTACCTCTGGAAGGGAAAAAAAGGATGTGTGGAAGATCTTACTCTGGTTTTTAAATGGAGTTTCCTATCAGTGCAGACCTACATTCCCTCAGAAATGAACAGAAACAGCAAAGGACAAGCCAGTGTCAGCAAACACCAGTCCTCAATCCGACACCTGCGCCTCCCTCGGCCACGCTGCCTGTCATCACTTAACCCCCAAAACACAAAAGCTGAAAATTTCTTCCTCCTGTAAAATGACACTAAAACCCTGCCTGACAGACAACACTGTGATCAACCTGGGTCTCCACGATGGCACTGCAGCCAGCGGGCTCCCTACGCAGCTGGGGATGCCGGGTAACGCGCGTACAGGTGATGTCCACTGCTGACACGGGGAGCTTCTGGCACAGACAGGAAGTGGCCGAGTCGGGGCGCCCCACGCCTTCACATCTGTGTACCGTCCCCGCAGGACTGCTGCTTGCTAAGGACGACGTGTACCGAGCCCTAGTCGTGAACACTGTATTCACAGTCCCGCTGGGTCCGCCCTGCTGAACCCAGCACGCCAGATGCCGAAGTCACGCACGCCTACACAAGGCAGTGCCCCGGGGGGGGCACCACGCTGTCAGCGCCAGCCACGCTACAAGTCAGGGTCTCCCCTGGGGACAGGTGCAGTGACCAACTGAGGGCAAAGGGAGCGCTCCTATCTACGTTTAGTGAAGATGGGGAGGAAGGAAGAGAGGAAGGGGAAAGGAGGGAGGAAAGAAAAGAAGGATTTGAAAAACACATGGTATGTGATAGCAGTTATCTCTAGGGACAGGATTAGAAGTAATTCATAATTTGTGTGTGTGCACTTCTCTAGATCTTCCAAACATCCTGCAATGAACATATACTTTTATATCAAAAGAAGCCTTTTTTTAAATAACAGAAACTGACAAAAGGTTCTACGTCCAGAAACGGCCAAGCGATTCCTATCAGACTGCACAGAATCCAGACGGACACGAACTCTGGAGGATGGGACTGGACGCCTGCGAGGACGGACAGGACGAGGAGAGGTTTAGAGCTTCCTAGCACTTGGCCTGAGGGCAGGCCCCAGCCCTCGCTGTGAGGGCCAGCCCAGAACCAGACACACAGCCTCACTGGCTGGGCGACCGCGAGGACGCAGAGCACAACACCGCAGCAGAGGAAGGCGGAGTCGGCCCGGGAGATGACTGCACACGGGGAGGCCCCGAGTTCCCACCCTCGTGTCCGGCTGCCTCCTACAGCAGGCACACATGGACTCCAAGCACAGGCCAAGGAAAGCACGCCGAGGTCTCAGGTGCCCTCACTCGGGAGAGTTCCAACTCCAACTCGCTCGCTCCTGAAGCCGCAACGGGCAATACTGCTCGAAGACCGTCACTGAACCCGGTGTCTGCCACTTCTCGTTCACGACGTCCGAAGTGTCTCCCAGACACAGAGACGCAGGAAAACCCGAGCCACGCTCAGAGCACAGCGCATGGGCACAAACCCCACGCCACGCGAACACTGGGCTCAGCAGCAGAGACCGCAGTGACTTCAAGAAGCCCAAGGACGTAAAGAAAACATACTGCAACGAAGAACACAGGAAAACCGTGACCACAGAGAAGGACTATTAAGAAAGAAAACCAAACGGAGGTGCCCGAACTGAACAACAAGCTCTCTGGAAGACAAGATTCACTGGAGGGAGAAGCAGGGAGCGGAGGCCCGCGAGCTGCAGGAGCGGCGCTGGGAGAAGCAGAGCCGCAGGCCCGGCACGCCCAGGTGCAGCCCGGCTGGGCACTGGGAGGACGACAGCCAGGCCGAGCCCAGGGGACGCACGCCCACGCGGCTCAGTCACCCCCTCAGCGCTGCACAGCCCCCAAAGGGGATGCAAAGTCTTCTCCAAAATGGTGCTGAGGAACGAGGCATCCACAGGAAAATGCTAAACACTGGATGTTACTGAAATAAACAACCTGCGCCCATCACAGACACGGGCAGGTAGGGCCAGCCTCCCTTCCCCCGGCTTCCTGGCTGCCCCTACTCTTGCCATCAGAATGACTCTGCTTTCTCTTACACTGTCTGGCTGACTATTCTACTGGGAAAGATACTGCAGTGTTTAAAATAAAACCTGAGGGCCCCTGGGTGGCTCAGTCATCAACTGTCTGCCTTCAGCTCAGGTCATGATCCCAGAGTCCTGGGATCGAGCCCTGCATCTGGCTCCCTACTCCGTGGGGAGCCTGCTTCTCCCTCTGCCTCTCCCCCTGCTCGTGCTCTCTCAATTGCAAAAATAAATAAATAAATAATTCTTTAAAAAATAAACTTGATTTCAATTAGCAGTCATTTATTAGAGTTCTTAAAAAAGAGAGAGAAAACAGAGATTCTCTGATGGGAACTGAACTCTGAGTGCCCATTTTAAGAGAGCAGCAAAACAGACCTTATCCATAAAAGACAGTGGAACGTCAAGGGAGCGGAGAAGCTGCACCGGGAGAAAGAACAGGTGAGGGCACTGGGGGTGCCGCTCACGAGAGAGACCGCCTGCCCCGGAAGGAGGAACCAACCGAGTTACTCGGGATGAAGAAACTGAGAGCAGTCACGGCAGCTGGCAGTCAGCCGGGAGTAAATCTCAGCCCGATTTAAATAAACCCAACCACCAAGCAACTATGAACGAACTGGGCCTGTGGTCCGCAAGTCTGGGCCTGCAGTCAGAGCGGGGACAGGACTCGCAGGTGGGGAGAGCTCTGGTGCACAGGTCTCACCACATCTCAGCTCGAGGTTCTCCGGCGGTCTCCCTAGGCTCACCTTGGGCAGGGAAACTGAGGACAGCACAAACAGAAAAAGCACTTGCCCTGACAGCACGCCTATTACAACAAACCAAGCTGCAGACCTCCACCCAGTCTACACCCACAAGCTTGTAACTATACACGTAAAACAAGGACACACATGTAAGAGCAAGACAGCAGCAGCAGGGGTGTCTGGGTAGCTCGGCAAAGCCTCTGCCTTTGGCTCAGGCCATGATCTCAGGGTGCTGGGGTCATAACCCACGTCCAGCTCTCTGCTCTGCTACTTCCCTCTCAAATAAATAAAATCTTTAAAAAAAAAAAAAAAGATAGCAATAGTGGGATAAGGTCACAGAGCTACCGTTATCCGTTTCCTCTAACATCATAACTACCAAGAAATCATCTCCAATGAGGACGGCTGTTTCAAATCTAAATAACAAAGGGACACCAGGATGGCTCGGTCATTAAGCGTCTGCCTTCAGCTCAGGTCATGACCCTGGAGTCCTGGGATGGAGCCCCCACATCGGGCTCCCTGCTCTGCAGGGAGCCTGCTTCTCTCTCTCTTTCTACCGCCCCCACTCCGCTTGTGCGCTCTCTCCTGGAATCAAGCCCAAGTCAGGCTCCACGCTCAGCGGGGAGTCTGCTGAAGATTCTCTCCCCAGCCCTCCCACTAGTACTCTCGCTCTCAAATCACTGAACACAATAAAAATACAAACAGAGCAACACCTGTGCTGCTCAGGCTCGTGCCTCACAGAGCCCGGGCCCTGCGCGGGCACCGCTGCCCAAGCTGCGTGTGAGGGTCTGCGCTGTGCTCACCTACACACTCAGCTCCACACACCGTGTCCTCTGCCTCTGCTTCCTAGACAACTCCCCACATACCCTTCTGCTCCACAAGGTGTGGCCAAGCCCCACACGCAGCCACGCGTGTCAGCACTGGGGCCACCACCTCCTTCCCTACTGACGGCTCTCACTGACATTGCTCTGCACGAACGTGCACGATCCACTGACCTCCTCCCTGCCAGCGGACACTCGGTTCTTACCAGCTGGACTCTCTTACAACCAGGGCTGCTAGGGACACTATTATACCTGGTTTCTGGCAGACACACTCAAGAATTTCTTACAGCATGCTTCTAGGACAAACGGTCTGCCTGTGCTCACCTCTTCCACGTCAGGCAAAATGTTTCCAAACATCTGTGCTACCCTCTCATCAAAAGTAGATGAGAGGGGCGCCTGGGTGGCTCAGTGGGTTAAGCCTCTGCCTTCAGCTCAGGTCATGATCCCAGGGTCCTGGGTTCGAGCCCCACATCGGGCTCTCTGCTCAGCAGGGAGCCTGCCTCCACCTCTCTCTCTGCCTGCCTCTCTGCCTACTTGTGATCTCTGTCTGTCAAATAAATAAATAAATTCTTTAAAAAAAAAAATGTAGATGAGAATCCCACTGACCCACAACAGCGGATTCTGTCTGGTTTGATTTCTGGTGATCTGGTGAGCGTGACGTCAAGTCACAGTGGTTTAACCTGTGTCACCATGGAGGCCACACGTTTCATAACCTGACAGGTACTTCTTGCCTTCCGCTGTCCCATTGTCCTTAGGCAAATACTTACGGATGTGGTCTAGAAACACAGTAATGCATGACACTCCACAAAGTGTTAACAAGAAAGATGCCCGGCTAATACACATCCCAAAGATCTTAGCTTCAGTCGTGTCAAACTCATCACGGGAAGTATCTAAATATCAGGTCCAGATTACGCCTCCCCCACCAAAGTGGATGGGCCCCCTGCAGAAAGGACTGATTCTAGGCCAGAGGAAGGAAAACACAAGATGAACCTTAGTGTGTGCCAGCAAGGAAGGGCTCAGTGACCAGGACATGTCAACCGCACAGGAGGCCCAGCATGAGGGCTCCATCAGGTCAAAACACACAGTAACAGAAGGGGGGTCCCGGGCAGCAAATGATGGAGGGGCATAAAGAGACCTGAGTGGAGTGGGTTAGACCAGCACCTGACAAATTCCACAAGCCGAGACACTTATATCTGTGCCTTCCCCGCCAATAAATTACACCTCAGTGTGATCGAACTCACCTTCTTTACAGACCCAGGAAGAAAAAAATCACATGATAATGCAAATAGATATAAAAATACCATTTGACAAAATTCAATATCCATTCACGATCAATACTAGAAATAAAGAAATTTCCTTCACCTAGTAAAGGACATCCACAGAATCTACGGCAACTATCACACCTCATGGCGAAATACTAAATGTTTTCCCCCAAAACATCAGGAAGAAGGTAAGAGTAAGTATTCTTATTCACTGCAAAGGCCTGACGGACCACTCCACTTAGCAAACCTGGAAGTCCTCGCCAGGACAATAAGGTAAAAAAAATAAAAACACATGAAAGGCATATAAACAGGAAAAAAAAATAATAAATCTTGCTTTTCTTGGCAGACATTACTCCCTCTGTAGAAAATCCCAGGGAATCTACAAAGAAGCTCCTAGAACTAACAGACAAGTTTAGCAAGGCTGCAATACAGGTTCAAATAATCACCCGCATTCCTACACATCTGCAATGAACGTCTCAATTTTTTCTAGAACCACATACAATACCACAGAACCACATACAATACCACAGAACCACTGGAAACACCTGAGTACAAATCTAACAAAATATTCACAGAATGGGCATGCTGAAAACTACATAAAACACTGATGAAACAAGTCAAAAATGACCAAAACAAAGGGAGAGCTACGGCATATTCCTGGACGGGAAGACTCAGTACTGTCAAGGTATCACTCCTTCCCACAGTGGTCAACAGATTCAACATAATCCAAATCCAAATCCTGCAGATATCCACAGAGCAGATTCTACAATCTCTATGAAAATGGAAAGGAACTAGAGTGGCCAAAACCATTTTAAAAAAAGAAGAAGAAGAAGAAGAAGAAGAAAAGAAAAAGGTTGAACTCACACTGATTTCAAGACTTCTGGCAAAGCTACTGTGGCCCAGACCATGTGGCGTTAGCAAGACACAAGATGAAGGGAATTCCAGAGGGTCTAGAAAGAGACCCACACAGCCAGGAACCAGCTCATTTTCAGCAGCGAGGCAAGGTCACTGTGCGGAAACAGAGTGGCCTTTTCAAGACACGTTGCTGGAACAAGTGGAAATCGACAAGCAGAAGGGCGAACTTCACGTTCATGTCTGCCACGTCATACAGAACCTGCCTCAAAGGGGATCGTGGACATAAGTGTGACACTCAGAACCATACAACTTCCAGGAGAAAATACAGGTTTCTGTGACCTCGGGCTGAGCCAAGAGCTCTTAGGATGCCAGAAGCACAATCTATAAAACCAACAAAATGATAAAACAGACCGCATCAAAACCTAAAACTTCTGCTCTGGAGAACAGTGTAACAGAGAGAAAGATAAGCTTCAGAATGGCAGGAAAGCATCTTCAAATCTGTATCTGACAGGGAACCTGCATTCACATCATACAAAGAATTCTCAAATCGAACAGCGACACGCAGGAGTCTGACATTCCCCAAGACGACTCACAGACAACAACCGTGCAGGCGTGTGGCCACGACCGGAGAGGAGCAGGCAGGACGCACCGGGGCCTCCCCACCACTGGGGGCAGCAGAGCGCAGAAGGGCACAGCCAGGGCGCCTTTGCCAGTTTTTTAGAAAACTCGGGTACACCTGGGTGGCTCCGTGGGTTAAGCCTCTGCCTTGAGCCCTGGTCACGATCCCAGGGTCCTGGGATCAAGCCCTGCATGGGGCTCTCTGCTCAGCGGGGAGCCTGCTTCCCTTCACCTCTTTGCCTGCCTCTCTGCCTGCTTGTGATCTGTGTCAAATAGATAGATAAATAAGAAAAGAAAAGAAAACTCGAGCCTATACGAGACTGCAATCTGCCGCCGAGGTCTGAACCCGAACGAAACAAAGGCCGAGGTTCACACACACCAAACTGTCTGTGAACACCGAGGCAGCTTTACTCCTAAGTAAACAATCCACCTGCCCTTCAATGGGTGAGTGAAGAGACAAAGCGGGGACACCCCTGCCCCCAGACACAGACGACTGGTAAACAGCACAGCGTGGCCGCTCAGCGACAGAAGCCACGGGCAGTATGACTCCATCCAGGTTTCGTTCATTCTGGAAAAGGCAGAATCACAGAGGCAGGGGGCACAGATTCTGGGAGGGTAATGGAGCTCTGTTTCTGGACCACCATGGTGGCTACACAACTCTGTGGGTTTGGCACAACTCAACAGAACCACAAACAAAAAAAGAGTGAGTTTTACCGAATTCAGTAAGTCTAAATAAATAAATACTATTAGTGACATAACCCAATGACTGAAATAAAAATCCACATATGAATATGTAAATGGAAGAAAAAGGAAAGCACACCGTTCACGGCAGAATGCCGACTGATAGATGCATTAGGGACAACGGAGCTAGAAAATCCATTCTGCAATCCTGAAGGTGAAAACGGATTCTGGCCAGATGGCGGAATTAGTGGCCGAAAGTTTAACGAGATACAGGATATTTAACCGAGTCTCAAAGTATCTTCCCCAGATTATTTATCATTTACCAAAGAAAAACTAAGAACCTTCCATTGCAAAAGCCTGACAGACACCAGTCTCACCGAGCGGTCAGAGTGCGCGTCACCAGTCCCAAGACCGCCAACCTCACGGCCTCCTAATACAGGAGCATGAGCCGCACACAGCGTCACTTCTGGGAATTCCTCTCAAAGATACATGGCCCAAGTCAGACACAAGGGAACAGAAGGCAATCCAGTATCAAAGGGCATTCTACCAAACAAGTAGCCTCAACTCAAAAACGTAAAGGTCATGAAAGACTGAGGAGCCAGGCCAGGTTAAAGAAGACCAAGGAGGGGGCGCCTGGGTGGCTCAGCGGGTTAAAGCCTCTGCTTTCGGCTCAGGTCATGATCCCAGGGTTCTGGGATCAAGCCCCGCATCGGGCTCTCTGCTCCTCGGAGAGCCTGCTTCCTCCTCTCTCTCCCTGCCTGCCTCTGCCTACTTGCAATCCCTGCCTGTCACATAAATAAATAAAATCTTAAAAAAAAAAGAAGACGAAGACGACAACAACCGAGGAGGCATGACAACTACACCCAACGCCCAACAGGCGATCCCAGCCTAGGGTAAAACCACCACGGCCGAACCTTGAACAAGCCGGGTTTGAACTGCACAGGTTCACTTACACGCAGATTTTTTCCCCTACAGAACAGTAAATGTATTTTCTCTCCTTCCTTGTGATTTCCTTCTCTCCAGCTTACTTTACAAGCTGAATACAATATATAAAACAAATTAACAGACAAAATACACACTAATCAACTACGTTATCTAAAGCTTCCAGTCAACAGCAGGCTAACAGCTGTTCAGTTTTGGGGGAGTCAAGAGTTGTACGTGGCATTGCGCTGCGCGGGGACGGTGCCCCTGCCCTGTGTAAGGGTCCACTCTGTCAAGGACACCATCAGATCAAGACACAAAAACCACGTATGAGCTTTGGCTTAGTCGTGGTCCTGGCATGACCCGGACCGTGTCAGGTAAGAGAACATTCTCACCTAAGGCACACAGGGCATCAGACTTACAAGCGCATGACGTGGGATCTGCAACGGCCTGTCGCCGATTCGGTGGAGACGTGTGTGTCTACACATACGCCAGAGTGAAAACAACAGAAGCGGGCAAAAAGGGCACATCCGGTGAACCCACGTAAAGGGCACAAAGGAGTTCTTTGGAAGACTGTTTTTGCAATTTTCACATGTGTTAGAAATTACAGCAAAATTAAAAATAAAAACATTGAAAAAAAAAAAGGTATCTCCACAAGATGAAACTAGTCTCCGAAGCAAGAACCATCCGTTCCCTCCTGAGAGAACGTGACCTGTCCTTCCAGGTTCTTGGCATCACTGACGTAACACTGAACAATTCTGTTTCCAAACAATTAATGTTACTCAGTCTGCACTCAGTGGACACCTGGGGGAGCCTATGGTCCTGACTTCAGCGTTTCTTCCAGCTGCAGAAAATATCAAGTTACCAGCTGCTTAAATCTTTTTTTTCTTATTCTGTTTTGCACTGTTCTTAAAGATACAGATAGAAGACACAGGAAAGAACCAACATTTAAAACACAGCACACAAGGAACCCTGAGCACACATTCAACAGGACTGTATTAGGTGACATGCATGCGAAGGCTACTACCGCGTCACACTCAACACAGAAAAAATAAGAATGCATTAAGATCCGTGTTGTCATTTACTCATGCAACTTAACTTTATCATTTCATATGCAGGAAGTCTTTTAAATTTTTTAAAAATAAGGAATGGGCTCTGGAAAAAAAATGCTGGAGAGCAAATAGTAAAATTGAAGGTTAAAATATCTGGATGAAGGAAAGCTTGGGATGAGGCTACATTTGAGAACCATCGAAAAGTACCTGAAGCGGTTGCTGCTGGGATGAAAAAGCAGCAGAAACATTTGGCGGAAGCTGGGTTGCTATAGCAACGGGAGTACCAGTCTGCCCATCCTTTCCTGTCACAACCTTTACCTGAGAGAAAATATTTTGAGAAAAAAAGGCAACATAATTTTTAAGACTGCTCAAAATTTTGTCAGAATTTTACTGCTGATAGCTCAGTGATGTCTGGTGTATAAAAATGGAACGCTTTTGCATGAAATCCTGTAAAAGGACACCGAACTGACTTACGGTGGAGTTACAACCTAATGACCTCACTCCAGGGCGCATCATGTGGGAACTCCAACTTGAGCTCAGGTTCTGCGACTTCCAACTACAATCAAGACAACGGCAGGCAGCCTCTGAGCAGCAAGGCTCTCACGCCTGCACACGCCATCGGCGTGGCAGCCACCCCACTGCCCGCCGTGTGTGGGTCTCTCTGAGCAGGAAGGTGCAAAAAAGGGGAGTCAGGTCTCCTCGTTAGCACAGAGGAGGGGGACTGAGCCTCCAGACAACAGTGTGTACAAACAGAGAGAGAACTGAATTTCACTATTTCGTGGCAACAGAGGTGTAACCCTCAAAATAATATAAACCTTTTGGAAAATAAAAATGATCCTTTCTGGAAAGGGTGTTAAAGAAAACACAAAATGGCAAAGCCACACAGATATGTCCATAAATCTCAATGAGGACGGCAGAGCAAAGAGACCAGCTTTTGCTCAGCAAAGGCTGATTTCTTTGCAGGAGAAGAGCTGACAGAGTCAAATTACTTTAGTTGTGTTGTAAAACAAAATGAGCTGCACCAACATACTGTACACTACACAACACAAAGGCACAAAATACAGTGCGCTACAGCGTCCCTCACTATTGCCCTGGTTTGACTCGCTCCTTTTTCAGGAAATACAAGTGGAAGGACCTCGGGAATCCCTATGGTACTGAAAAATCCCACCCGGGGGTGTATAAAGCACCCATTCCAGACACCCCAAAATTTCACTACCTAAAAAAGATCCTATGTCAAATATCACTCAGTAGGTATTTGCACACATGTGAGTTTAAAATACCTCAAACCAGAGACTACATCTAAAAATTGAAAAATTCTCAGAGGTTTTGCCACAACAACTGTATCTTCCTCATGAAAACACCACACAGACGTACCTCATGATGTGGAATCATGACCGGTACACGGTAAAAAGGTAGTGACTGAAATGCCTGCTTAAAAACCACATCTGCGGTGTTTTTGACAAGAACCAGTGGCAGTGAAATGCAAAGTCCACACGAGCAGCCAGAAGGGGTCCGCACCTCCAGCCTCAGTGCTAGACGAGACCCCCCGCCCAGCTGACCACGGGGCAGGGCCGGGTCGCACCGGGCCAGCCTCAGGACACTGGACGACCTTGCTCTGGATGCTTGGGCCTAGCCCAGCACTGCTCACACAGCATCCTGCATCTTCCTCCCAACATCCAGAGCAGCTCCTCCCCTCCATGCCGGAAAAGAGCAAAACACGACTTCAATTTCACTCCTGGATCAAAACCTTATGAAACCACGTCCCAGAAACACCCCAGCCTCGTAGGTTAGGTCTCATTTACAGTTGCCTAGAATCAAATCTGCACAGCATGGTCCTCTCGTTATGAAACGGCTGTTTCTCACCTCATCGTTGATAACCTCAGACTTTTCTTCCTCCTCCTCCTCCTCCTCCTCATCCTCCTCCTCCTCCTCCTCCAGGTCCAAATCATTCTGCCTAAGATAAGCTTGCAACGGGGCATAATGCTTCTTCTTGAAAGCCAAGAAGTCCATCATGTTCCCTTGAAGGTGTTGCAAGAAGAACAATTCGATCAGGTACTCCTTGAAGGCCTCCTTCAGCGCCTCCATTTCGCGGTAGTGGTAGTCCAAGCACTGCTTCCTCATCTGCGCCAGCTCCTGAGAGGCCGGGGGGATCTCCTCCAACTTCTTGGGGGCCTTCCTCACGCCTGCACTCCCCGCAGATGTGAGAGGAAGGCTGGAGAGGCCCGGGGGCACTGCAGTCCTGGAGGGGCTGGTGGGGGGCGGCGGGGAGGTCATCCCGAAGGCCGAAGCCCCCCCAAGCCCGACTCCCGGGAGCAGGGGTCTGGTCAGCGGCGGCCCCTGCAGCACCTGCTGCTGCTGGACCAGCTGGCCCTGGATGATACTGCTGATCTGGGGCGGCAAGCTTGCTGTGGCGATGTGGCCGGGGCTGGCCAGGGGCTGCAGGCCAGCCGCACCCGCGGCCGCGGGGCTCTGGGGCCCCAGGTGGTGGACGGTGCCCCCAGACTGCGCGTGGGGCTGCGACAGTCTCCGCTCCCGGACCGCGATGGGAGCCCCCGCGTGCTGCAGCTGCACCTGGGTGCCCGGGGCCATCTGGGCGAGGCCGGGGCTCTCCTGAAACACAAAGTGCCCACTACTAGATGGGCTCAAGCTCATCTGCCTCACTAACACGCTGGCATCCACAAAGCCCCCGGTGGGGCTGCTGCTGCAGAGGCCCAGGCCAGGGCCAGGGGTGCCAGCCCGCACGCTCTGCAGGCCCGGCCCCGGCCCGGCACTGGGCTGGGTGGGACTCTGAGTCTGCACCTGCTGGGACAGTGGCGAGGTGACCTGGATGTACGACGGAGACCCATGCTCAAAGCGCCTCTGCTGGGCGCCAAACTGGAAGCCTGGAGAAGCCGGGCTGGGGAGCGGAAGAGGAGCGAGCGTGATCTGCGGGTTTCCTCCCACCACCGGGCCGACACTCTGCAGGGCGATGTTCACGTTCTGTCCCGCCACGGGGCTCCTATTCATGCGCTGCTGAACCTGGAACCCGGGAGACTGCGGTGCGGACGGGCTGGCGGAAGGCGCGAAGGGTGCGGCCGGGGACTGGGGCGGGTTCGGGCGGGCCTGCTGTTCCTCGCCCTCGCTGGGGGCCAAGGCCCTGGGCCGCTGCAGCTGGTGCTGGGCGCTCTGCGGGCCGCCGCCGTGGTGCATTATCGCCCTCCTTCTAATCCAACTTAATGTTCTCCTGAAAGATCAAAGTTAAAATCGAGTTACTGGAAGACAAACGGAAGCATCCGACCAGCGCGCGGCGACAGGGCCATTCAGCAGCACTGGGGAGAGCGTGAAGGTCCGTGCCGGCTGGCACCTGACGCCAGCGAGTCCTGTGAACTCTCATCGAGCCATGGAAGAGAGCGCTGCAGATGATGCCCCTCGACACCGATGAGGGACAGGTCACCGCTGGGACCCACAGGTGGGTCATCCCAGCCAGCTACCGTGGAAGGTAACCAGCATTGCTAGCTCAAGGCCAAGCACGACCTGAACTCAGCACTGGCACTCGTGACGGGCATGTTTCTCCCCAGAAGCCTTCCCCCAGCCTAGTGGCCCCTCTCCACTCCCATGTGCGGTGGGGCTGTCTGCCTGTCTGCTCCGGGGAGGGGACAGCACCCTGCTCGCCGCCCAGGAGGCAGTCAGTGGCTGCCGCCGAACGCAGGCCCAGGCTGCGGGCTGCCGTCGCCCCACACCAGAGCAGAACACCTCACCAAGCCCAGGGCTACATCAACTGCAAACACACAGAGAAACCAGTGCGTGTCAGACCCTAAGCTCCCGAGGGAGAGGGCCCGGCCTGGGCACCAAAGCCTCACCTAAACCCACAGTAGGAGCCAGGACCAAACAGGAAGGCACCCACACCTCAGAGAGAGAGAAGGCACACGGCCAGGACTCAGGCTCGCGCTCTCCGAGAGTCTCCGTCCGAGGTCTGCAAACTCCCTGAGCGGGTACCATAGCTTCCACGAGGCTCCTAGCCCAAACACTGCTTTGTGCCGAGGACGATGCAAGGGCTGGGGGAGTGGAAGACACGCGTTGGGCGTCAGCCCTGAGGACAGGGCGAAGCAGGAGGAAGCCAGTTCTGAGGTGGGACCCTAGAACATTCCCAAGTCAGACCTAGCTAGAATCTCAATGTCTGTGAAGAAGATGACCCACTGGGGACACAATGTCGCCTACAGCCCCCTCTGGCTGTCTGCTCCCCACTGAGGCAGGATCAAAGGGACAGAAATATCCACCCCTGGAAATTCTCAAGTCAATTCTGACGCACCTAGCTCCCCATGTCTTGGCGTTCCTCCCACCCTGCCCCCAGAACAAGCAAGAGGGCCGGCCCTGTCATCCTCGGGGCATCAGGACCTATCTATCTCACAGAATCAGGGATAAAAACATCAGAAACCAGAAGTTACCAACATTATAATGCAAAAATACATAAACGCATGGACAGACACCCGGGCCCCTGGCTGAACTAGATGGAAGAAGCTACAGGACGTGGGGTGTGCCAGTAAAGCCTGGGGAAACACAAAAATCAGTGCCTAGTTAAGCAGCAGGAAAAGGGCTTTTGGCTCTGAAGGCAGAGTCCCAAGATCACAGGGAGGCTACAGCACACATCAAGGCAGGAAGTCGGGAGGAACGGCCATCCTGGGCAGCCCCTGGCGCAGCACGGCCTCACCCCCGAGCAGCAGCCCCACACAGTGGGTGGCTCGGGCCCAGGCACGCCTGCCCGCTGCCTTCAAAAACGTTTCTGCTCCTGAGTCTTGTGCACGAGTGCCATGAGGAGACGTGTGTGGAACTGGCACAAAAACAGAACGCACATGACAGACAGACACGCGAGGGCGCATTTCGGGTTACTTCCTTCGGATACGTTCTCAGAACATCAAAGGTGAGCAAGGAGAGAGAACGAAGGCCAGAAACCAGCTCTCCCACTTAAAACAATTCACAAAACCTGGGGAAGGTAAGACTTGGGATAAATATGTCACAACCAGTGACACAGAGTGCAAATCCTATTTAAATTCCCACCACAAATCATTCACCAAAATAAAGAAGCATCTTACAAGGTGACATCCAAGCTTTATACCAATTATAGAAATGTCAAAACAGAAATAGGTAAAGAATACAAAAATGAATACTTACTAAAGCTCTGAAGGGAATTCAAGTTCCTAAACTTAAAACAGTAAAGCTGAATCTGAAAAGACAGATGGATTTGAAGACACGCAAAATTTAAAAATGTTTAAGACTTAACAGTAAATCATCAAGCTCGTGAGCATTTGGGGCAGTCGGGACAGGGCGACCACGGGTACTGGAGAGAGCACGCATGCAGGCGGAACATCACTGCAGTCCCACAGAAAAGTGAAGTGAGAGACAGTTTCCCAAAAAGAAAGCATCTACTTAACTGGCATGAAGGAAAGCGTCCAACCTTGCCGCTAATAAAAGCCACACAGACAAGCGAGACTCTCCCAGATCCGCTTTGCCAAGACACTGCATCACGCAGCTGGCGTCCTGCCAACCCCGCTAAGGGGTTGTGGGAGGCAGACGGGGACACATAAGCACAGCGCTCCGAGGGCTCAGAGCCCGGAATATGCCTGGCGGGGCGGGCGACAGGGCTGGAAAAGCAGAAGTGACCCATCTCACCCATGACCTTTGACCTAGTCCTACTATCTCTGGAAATCTCTCCTGAGGAAATTCACCCACGTATTTTTTTAAATTGTGCATAAAAACGTGCATTGCAGAATACAGTAAAAGTAACCAGAAACATCCAGTGTCCAGGTTCTAGACAGAGACTCTAATAAAAATGAAACACGTACAGACAAATTAAGTGGAAAAAGCAGGATACCAATTATGGGACATAACTCCGACAGCGTTAACGACGTGCATTAAAGAGCTATCCAGTGAAACATGAAAACATGAATACTGACCTTCACCCGGCGACAGGACACAACACTGGAGCAGCCTTGGCGATGTAAGGACCGAAATGACAGACCCGCACCACGACGAGTCTTGAGACGCCAGGGGCAGACACAGACCCAAGGGTCACGCAGCGCCGGTCACGGATATGACATGATATTCTGCAACAGGCGACAGGGACAGAGATCAGAGAGATCCCGAGGGCTGAAGGTGGGCGAGGGGCGGACTCGAGAGGAGCAGGAGGGAATCTGGGGGTGTGCACCCACTTCTCCAACTGGTTCGTGCGGATGGTTACAAGTGTTTGTCCAACGTCATGGAGCCACACACTGAAGCGTGAACTTTGCTACATAGAAACTATACCTCAACCTTGTAAGAAAATGGATCCTGACCTCATTAAGCTTACAGCCAAGTTAGAAAAACAAGCGCATTCGACAACGATATAAAGACACTACTTATCTAAAGCAGCGTTCCCCAAAAATGTGCCAGTTACCCCAATGGAGAGCAAAGCTACCACCAATGGCAAAACAACTTCTGTTTTGTAGCAGCTGTTTCTACTTTGGATGTCCATCAGGCGGAGCCGGAGCCACATTCAGCTCGCCACCCCGCACGGGTGCTGCTCGGACGAGGCGGAAGTCAGCAGCTCGAGGGCAAGGCAGGTGCGCAGCCCGGCGAGAAGCAGGGCGCGACCCCCTCAGTCACCGCACGCAGCACTCACCAGGGCCGCTGGCAGGATGCTGGCCACAGGCTCACCCTCTCTGCCCGCTGTTGCTGTCAGGGTGACCACAACATCATAAACAGGCACAACTAGACACCAGGAAAACACCACTATAAGGAACACTACCTGGGCCCTGCTGTCAGTGTAGGGCAGGGGCCCCCAGGCCAGAACCAATGAGAGAGTCCGAGAGACTGGGTACTTAGAGCAGCTGCTCCCGGGCCCCCTGCTGAAGTCTGGAACTGCTCCCGCTGCCCACCCTCCACTCCCAGCTTCCCGTGTGGGAGCCACCAGAGTCCGGGCGGCTGGACCTCCCCTTGAACAAGCAGGCAACTCAGGCCATGAGCCTGGCTCCCTTCCCAAACTCACCTCCTTCTCTGTCCCCACGTTTTCCCAGAGCAGCCAGGCAATCCCCCTGCTTCAGGCAGTTCTGCAGTACTGTCACCATGGTCACGGTGCACCCCCTAGGCCAAAGCCAGGGCCCGGGCACCGCTCATCACGCAGACAGCACTGCTCGTCATGCAGGGAGCACTGCTGTTACTGCAGGGAAGTACTTCTGCCCATCCGTGACACCCCTATGTCCAGCACCCAGAGCATGAGCCGAAGAGCCTGCTGTGAGCTGTGAGCAAACACCCAGCTGCAGACACGGAGGGGTCAGAGAACGTCCAGCTTGCTAAAAATAAGGACGGGGCGCCTCGTTGGCTCAGTCACTGAAGCCCCTGCCTTTGGCTCAGGTCATGATCTCGGGGTCCTGGGACTGAGCCCCATATCGGACTCCCTACTCAGCAGAGAGCCTGTCTCTCCGTCTCCCTCTGCCATTCTGCCTACTTGTGCTCCGTCAAATTAATAAATAAAATCTTTAAAAAAAATAAATAAAAGTAAAGACCAGTGCATGGCTCCAAATGCATAAGTCAGAGCCTAGACTTGGCCCTCGTGATCCATCAAAACACGGAGTATCTCTACAAGGCTGCTCACAAGCCACGAGCTAATGTTTGACTCACTCACTCGCAGCCCTTACGAAATGACATTTCCTGTTACAAAAAAACAGTAAAACAAAGTCGGACTCCAAGGCTTGAAGCTGAATTTTTCAAGCATGTTAACTTGTAAATCCTCTCTCCTAATAAAAGAATTGGATTAAAACTAATCTGAAATGCCACTTCTCATGTCCCAGACCAAACAACTCAGCAGCCCAACAACACAGTGCTGGCGAGGTGGTGGGGACACGGGCCGCTCAGCTCTGCAGGGGGAGCTGTCCCCCCCCCACCCCGCCAGGGCTCCAGCAGCACCTCACAAGTGTGCTCCTCCACACACTAGACCCGCTAGTGCCCCCCCAAGCTCCCCCCAACAGCCCCCTCCAGGAAAGAAACACGTAAACACCAAGTCAGTCACTACGCATTCTCTGCAAACACAGCGCTGGAAATACACTACATGGCACGTTTCAGAGACAGGCGACTCCACCTGGTGCAGCCCTCGACAGAGCACCACGCAGCTGCAGAAATGGGTGAGAATGCTCTCTGCGAACTCCGTGCGGAGCGACTTCCAGAACTCCAACATTACGTCAAACAAAGCGCAGAAGACTGTATGGGGGACACCACCCCTACATAGGAGGACAAGATAGACAGACACATAGATACGTCTTGCCTGCATTTTTTCCTACAAAAAGAAAGCACATACCCACATATCTGCACATACAGAACTTTTTCTCAAAAATGTATTCCCTAGTTATCCGCACTGCAACAGTCTACAAGCACTGACATCCCCCAAGTATCTGTTTACTCTGCAGAAAAGGAACTCGTGAAGACTGCGTCAGAAGCGAATGAGACTGATGACCTCCTCAGGGTGGTGTGAGCAGGCAGGGAAGAGACTGACACTGAGCTTCAGAACCGTGTTAAAGAGTCACATATTCGAAAAACAACTACATCTATAAGGACAAAGAACTCCCTAAAACCGACGTGCACAGAAGCAAACCCTCAAACTCTAGGCAGGACAACAGAGTCACCCGGGAGACAGGGCAGGAAGGGACACAACTCCACGCAGCTGGAGGAGAACCAGCACTGGGTGAGCTTTCAGGTCCTTCCCTTAAAACACATCTCCTCGGGGCGCCTGGGGGGCTCAGTGGGTTGAGCCTTTGCCTTCTGCTGGGGTCACGATCCCGGGGTCCTGGGATGGAGCCCCATGTCGAGCTCTCTGCTCAGCGGGGAGCCTGCTCTCCCTCTCTATCTGCCTGCCTCTCTGCCTACTTTTGCTTACTTGTGATTTCTCTGTCAAATAAAAAAAAAATCTCTGGGGGAAAAAAAAAAAAAACACATCTCCTCGTCCTGCCTACGGAAATGGCCTACAAGCAGTGACATCCTAGCAGAACGGAGGACCCTAGGGGCACCGGGGCCAAGGCACGATGACAAGCAGCAAAGCAGGCAGCCTCGCCTCAGCAGAGGACACAGGGAAAGGCGGCTACGGGATTTGAGGACAGTGGCTCCCAGCTGTTTTAACCTGATCCATCTCTGAAAAGACAGTTATACTGTCACTTAACGTTCTTTGAACTTCAACCTGAAGTTAATGTTGAGACTAAAGTCGAAGCAGTAAGACTAAAGCAAAGCTTCTCCCTTCAGCTCGGGCTCTCTAGGACATGCTGCCACACACCCAACTCACACTCCGGAAAACCAGCCAACAGGTCAGCCCGGCAGGCCCAGGAAATGGCCACAGGTGGACAACCCAGACGGGGGGAGGGACGCTGCTGAGGCGTCCTGCATGCGCTAGAACGCGTTCAGTGTCGGCCAGGTCGAGTCTGAGGCCTGCGAGGTCTGCCCGCCACCACGTCTCGGTTCTGGGAGGAAACAGCTCGGGCAGAGCCAGTGCTGGGATACACACTGAGGCCCACCCTGGCAGCGGCGGCTACACAAGGACCTTCCCCCAAACACCCAAGCCGACCCCCGCAAAACCTCCCTCCTTTCCTGGGAAAGCACTGCTGCCCTCCTGACCTTCCCTTCGGCAGGGACCGCTCTCTGCCCACCCCGCCCTGGTCAGCCTGTGCCCCGAGGCTTTCTAGGAGGGCCTGCACCCCCCAGGCAATCTGCCAAACACCAAAGCACGGAAGTGCCTCTGCCTGAGGGAGAAGGAAAAAAAGAGGGGGTGAAGCTTGAATGTGTTAAGAACATTGCTTTCACTTATCTTGAAATGCTTCCCGAGACCTTAAAAGACAGAGAGACGGCTGGGCGATAAAGCAGACACACCAAAATGCCCACGAACGGAAACAAGGCCACAGTAAACACCACGGGAAAGAGACTTCCTCGTGGGACGGCAATGCCGACAGTGCTCCAAAAGTCAAGGCCCTAAGAGAAGCCCATGCTAACAAAACATGCACTCCTCCCAGACAAGATGAGCAAGGCAGGCTCCACACTCACTCCTAAACTATGTCAATTCCAAGTGACATAAACTGGGCCACACGGAGTTTTACAACTCTGCAAACTTCCCTGTGCCACATGCCATGTCACAATGCCACGGTGCGGAAACGAGGACGGACGGCCCCGTGTCCCCTTCTAACTTAACAGGCCACAATGCCAGGAGCTTACAGTCATGGCGGCGGGGGCAGTCCTTAACCCACTGGGACAGAGAGCCCCGTGCTCCCCAGAGGCAGGATCGATCTCAGCTTGGGAGGAAGAGGCCAGAGAAACGGAAGTCCTTCCTCAGACACGAGCCACACAGCTGCAGTCCCCAATGACTGTCCCACTGGCTGCTGCTCCTCAACATTTTACCCACAGCCCTCGAGGGGCCTGCTTCCACCTTTCTCTCCTAATCCCTCCCGACACGCTGTGAAATTTTAATGCCACAGCCCTAGCGTAGATCTGTGGATGACTGTGACTCTTTGTGAGGCCACAAACCACTGTCATAGCTAAGATTTTTTTCAACCTCCCCCCAAGAACCAATTTCCAGTCCCGTGTGAGAAACAGCACCGCCATGGAGAACACAGTTCTAACGCGCAGAGACCTGGAGAAGTGGAACCAAACCAGCAGGCCCTGGGGAGGAGGGCAGGAGCCGGGAGAAAGCAAGGAGGAACTTGTCTTCCCGCGGCCCTCGTGTTGCGACCCTTGTGTATCGTCTGAACAGCACACGACAGGAGCCGCACAGGAAGCGCTCCCATCACGGGACAGCAACAGCAGGGGACTGGACAAAGGGGGGCGCACCCACGCGTCCAGCCCACCCAGTGGCAGGACACGAGCTCTTGGTCCAAGCAGTAACCTTGGTAAACCTCAAATGCGCTATGCTCAATGAGAGAAGCCAGATCGGGGCGCCTGGGGGGCCCCGTTGTTACGCATCTGCCTTCGGCTCAGGTCACGATCCCAGGGGCCTGGGATCGAGCCCCGCATCAGGCTCCCTGCTCACCGGGAAGCCTGCTTCTCCCTCTCCCTCTGCCCTTGCTTGTGGTCCCTCTCTCACTGTGTCTCTACCAAATAAACAAAATCTTTAAAGGAAAAAAAAAAAAAAAAAAGGAAAGAAGCCAGACTCAAGAGGCTCACCCTGGAGAGATCCCAGAGGGGTGCCTGGGTGGCTCAGTGGGTTAAAGCCTCTGCCTTCGGCTCGGGCCATGGTCCCAGGGTCCTGGGATCGAGCCCTGCATCAGGCTCTCTGCTTGGGGTGAGCCTGCTTCTCTCTCTCTCTGCCTGCCTCTCTGCCTACCTGTGATCTCTGTCAAGTAAATAAATAAAACCTTTAAAAAATAAATGACATCCCAGAAAGGACAGAAAACACAGCGACAGAGATCAGCAGCTGCTGAGGAGGAAGAGCTCGGGAGAGCGGCAGTGCTAGGGAATTCTTAGGGTGATGAAACTATTTTTTGAGTTTTTTTAGATTTATTTATTTACTTTAGAGAGAGAAAGCACATGTATGCGGGAACCAGCAGGAAGAGGGGCAGTGGGAGAGACAGGATCTCAGGCAGATTCCATACAGCGTGCGGATCCCAACACAGGGCTCGATCTCATGATGCTAAGATCATGACCTGATCTGAAAACAAGAGTCAGACGCTCTACTGAGCCACCCGGGTGCCCCCAAAACTGTCCTGAATCCTGACTGTCCTGGAAATTACACATCTATCAAAATTCTCAGAATTCTACTTCAACAAAAGGGAATACTATGATGTATAAAGTGTTAAAAAAAAAGGGGGGGGGCACGTCTGGGCGGCTCAGTCGTTAAGCGTTTGCCTTCAGCTCAGGTCATGATCCCAGGGTCTTGGGATCGAGTCCCACACCGGGCTCCCAGGGAGCCTGCTTCTCCCTCTGCCTGCCACTCCGCCTGCTTGTGCTCTCTCTCTGACAAACAAATAAAATCTTTTAAAAAAAATTAAAAAACAGAAAACTTAAAAAAAAAAAAAAAGCTCTAAGTAAAATAGGAACATGAGGTTATGCAAAGTCCTTCCCTTCACTCAGTACATTTTTATTTCTATAATAATACACCAAAACAAAGTAACAATTCCCAATGACTAGAAATACAGCAGGAATGGGGGGGTGCGGGGGGGCTGAGAATATAGGCCCAAAGGACAGAGGCCCTGCCCAGAAGAAAACACTGAGGGCCAGGCCTGATTCCTGAAGGCAATGGGCACACGGTTCCCCTCCAAGTGGCGGAGGAGCAGAGCCAGGCTCCCTGAGGAAGACGCTGGTCTTTCACCTGTAAAGAGGCTCCACCATCAGCCTGTCCTAGGCTCCAAGGAAAGGAGCAGACCAGCCAAGCAGAACACCTCCACACTGGGACTGGAGAACCTCAGGGACGGCAAGACCTGATTCCAGGGCTGGACCCCGAGCCCAAGCTGGGCAGCCACAAACCCCTAACAGAAAAGATAGCTTCCGTCCTCCGCAGGAGGAGCACTGAGACATAAAATGGGGGCTGGGGGGGGACAGAGAATTCACTGCCAGCCCTCAGGGCAGGCCCCACAGATGGTCCCTGTGGAGATGCCACGCCCAACCTCCTACTGAATGCGGGGTCAGGTGACTGACCCCTTCCTTGAATGGCCTCACGCTCTCCCACCTCCAAGCTACCTCCCTTCCATCTCTACCCCCATCAACCTCACCCCCAACATGCATCTGTCCCTCTTGGAAGAGCCGGCTTCCCTCTTCTAAGCACGTGAATTCCATTCCTCAGCATCCCCCAAAATCGTTTGCTACCCCGTACACCGAGGTTCCCACCAGATCCACCTGCTCTAGAGAAGAATTTGACTGTGACTGTATTTACTCAGTAAGTATTTCCTGAAGGCTGAATGCATCAGGCATTATTCTGAAGCACCGGGGATCAGAGAGTGAACGCGGCATAGTCCCTGCCGCCAGAAGGGGGGCAGTCAGACAACACACAAAGTAGGAGGTGGCACACAAGAAGGACTGGCAGAGGGGCGCCTGGGTGGCTCAGTGGGTTAAAGCCTCTGCCCTCGGCTCAGGTCATGATCCCGGGGTCCTGGGATGGAGCCCCGCATCCGGCTCTCTGCTCAGCGGGGAGCCTGCTTCCTCCTCTCTCTGCCTGCCTCTCTGCCTACCTGTGATCTATCAAATAAATAAATAAAATCGTAAAAAAAAAAAAAAACTTTACTTAAAAAGGGGGGGGGGCACCTGGGTGGCTCAGTGGGTTAAAGCCTCTGTCTTCCGCTCAGATCATGATCTCAGGGTCCTGGGATCGAGCCCCATGTCAGGCTTTCTGCAAGGAGCCTGCTTCCTCGTGTCTCTCTCCCTCTCTCTCTCTCTCTCCCTCCCCCTGCCTGCCTCTCTGCCTACTTGTGATCTCTGTCTGTCAAATAAATAAATAAATAATCTTAAAAAAAAAAAAAAGACATGCACAATCTGATTTCTGTCTTAAAAACATCATTCGGCTGCTGTGTTGAGAATCGAGAGCAGAGCGGCTCAGGGGAGCAGGCAGAGCAGGGAGGAGGCACCAGAATAACCCAGGTAAGAGATGGGGGGCGAGGGGACTAAAGAACGGCGGTAGCCAGGAAGACAGTGAGGGGCAGCCAGGCTTGGATTCGATTGTAAAAGTGTTGACAGATCAGATTTAGGATGTGGAAGAGAAGCAGAGATTACAGGAGAGTTCTGACCTGAGAACTACGGACGTGGGGCTGCCTCCAAGAGAAATGCAACGGCAGGGAAGCGGCAGGTCTCACACAAGTGCAAGCAGGTGTGGAACCTGGAGCAGGAAGACCCAGCCAGGAGATACACATTCAGGACCTGACGACATGTGACCTACAGTCCTGACACAGGGTGAGATCACCCAGGTGCACACACCAGAGAGGAGGTCTGGGACTGCCCTGAGGCATTAGAAGATTTACAGGGGAAGGAGATGAGAAGGAACCAGCAAGGTAAGAGGAGAACCAACAGAGTGGCGTCCCCACGCCACGAGCAGACAGTGTTCCAAGGAAGCCATGGGCGGCCTGGTGAAAGGCTGCCTACAGGAGGGCTTGGCAATGTAACAGCACCGGCGACCCCAAGAGGAGTGGTGCTGGAGAAGAGGCGGGACGGAAAGACCAAAAGCTTAAGTGAAGCCGGTTCAAGAGAAATGGGAAGAGGAAATGGTGACGGGGGCACATGATCTTTTTTCTAACCGTGGTGTAAAAGGAAGCTAAGACCTGCAGAGAGTTTGATGGAGGATCTGAATGTCGACAAGACCACCCTGAAGAGAAGATAAACTGAAGACGAGACCAGAACGTCAGAGCCACAGCGCACACGGCAAGAAATGCTGGATGCAATGCAAGAGCTAATGCTGGTCTGTGGACAGACAGGGCTTAATGCGGCCGCGCTATTTTTAAAGGCACATAAAATCACGTCATACAATCTCAATTATAAAGGAAAAATTACATGGCTCAAATGACGGGCCATAAAAACATCAATTGTGCCTATCTTTGGGTGGTAGGATGATAGTTTTCAAAATACACTTTCCATTTCTTGAAACCATTCAGGTACCCTACTTGTTTTACTGGTTCCACGAAAAAAAAGTTACCAAAACCATTTTACCCGCAAACACCGCTTAGACAACCCATCGCAAAGTACACAAAGACTCCAACATGGACAACGGCAGGGGCAGCACTGCTGGCATCGGGCAGCGCTACCTTCTGCACTGATAAGGTGACACCGAGCAGAGCCCTGAGGGCCACGAATCTCCGCGCCACAGCGCTGAGGGCAGAGGCAGCCGCGGGCGGAATGGCCTGGCGGTAAGGGGCGGACCCTTCTTTGGGGCGCCAGGGGGCTCCGCAGGAGGACATCTGACTACACCGCCGCGCAGCCGACAGCAGCGTCGCAGTGAGCGGGGCCTGAATTCGGCCCGCTGTCCCCCCACTGAACGGCCTGGAGAAGTCGCTCTCCTCTGCACCTGTCCCCCCACCCGTGAGGGCGACACGCCGTGCAACGGAGGACCAGTGCAGTGGGGATGCCTGTGCTGCTGAAGGCGCCGGCCACGCAGACCCGAGACCCAAACCAAACCAAAGAGCCGAGCATGCAGTGGGGGTGGGAGAGCCGCCCCCGCGCGGCACCCGCGTCCCGGCGGGCCTCCGCACCGCCAGAGCGCCCCACCCACCCCCGGCGCCCCATCACCGCGGGCAGCGTCTCCGCGCCGGCGCCCCGTTCCGGTGGGCAGCGCTTCCGCAGGGCAGCCCCTCACCGCGCCGGGGCTCTGTCACCGCGGGCCGCGTCTCCGCGCCGCGCCAGCGCCCCCCACCCACCCCCGGCCGACGCTCACTCCCGGCGCTCCCGTCTCCTCGGGCCGCGTCTCCGCGCCAAACCAGTGCCACCTCCACCCCCGGTCCCTCCACCCCCCAACTCCCAGCAGCGCCCGCCCACTCCGGCGGGCCCCCAACTACACAGCCCGGGGATGGGGGGAAGGGCTCCAGAAAGGCTGGGGGCGCGAGCCACACGACTCCGGGCCCTGACCCCCGCCGTTCCCGGCCACGCCGTGCCCCACGTACCCGGGCCCGGACAGCACTCCTGCCGCGTCCGGCCGAGGGCTGGGGGCGGGGGTCGAGGCGGCGCCGCTCCGCTCGGCGCATCCGGGGCCGCGAGCGGAGGAAGCGGCGGCGCGCCCGCTACGGTGAGCCGGAAGTGACGTCCCGCGGCGGGAGACGTCGAGACGCGCAGCGGGCTAGAGCGGCCGGGCGACGGGCGGGCCGACGGGCCGACGGCGGACCGGCCCCGCCGGGTAGTGCGTGGGGAGAGGCTGGGGCCGCGGGGGTCTGCTGGGCGGGCGGGGACCCGCGGACGGCGTCAGATTGGAGAGGGCTGGCGCCGCGAACACGGCCGAGAGAAGACGCCCCCCGAACCGGTGAAGACCCAGGGGCCGGGGTGGGCCGCAGAGCAGATGAGGGGCCTCGGGCTCCGCTCCCGGGAGCTCTTCGGCTTCCTCCGCCTGTTGTGCACCCCGCGGCCGGGCGCCCCGGTGCGGAGGGGCTTTCGGGGGGCGAAGTGCGTTGGGCGCACCCAGACGCCGCTCGCTCGCACCCGCTGTCCGCGGACGCAGCCCCATCGGCTGATGGCCGGGAAATGGGGCGAACCCAGGGGACACCTGCTACGACAGAGATGAACCCTGGAAGCACCGGCCCGGTGGGGAAGCCAGACAGCAGGCCGCGCGCTGCAGAGGTCCATTTCCATGAAGGGTGCAGAATGCGCGGGTCCGGGCGGTGGACAGTAGCTAGCCCTGGCCGGGGTGGTGGCGGGGGAGACTGCCTGCGGCTGGACCCGGGATTTCCTTGGGCGGTTAATGAAAATGTTGTGAAATTAGGTAGCGCCGATGGTTGCACAAGTTCGTGAATGTACCAAAAAACACTGAATTGTGCACTTTGAAAGGATGCGTTTATGGTATGTGAATTACATCTCAATTTAAAAAGTCATTTTAAAAAATGAAGGCTAGGGACACCTGGCTGGCCTTGTCCAGTGGAGTGTGCGATTCTTGATCTCAGGGTTGTGGGTTCAAGGCCCACCCTGGGTGTGAAGGTTACTTTAAAAATAAAAATAAGGGGCGCCTGGGTGGCTCAGTGGGTTAAGCCTCTGCCTTCGGCTCAGGTCCTGATCTCAGGGTCCTGGGGTCGAGCCCTGCATCGGGTTCTCTGCTGGAAAGGAGGACGGGGTGGGGGAGACTGCTTCCTCCTCTCTCTCTGCCTGCCTCTCTGCCTACTTGTGATCTCTATCTGTCAAATAAATAAAATTTAAAAAAAAAAATCTTTTAAATAAATAAATAAAAACAAAATCTTGGGCGCCTGGGTGGCTCAGTTGCTTAGGCAACTGCCTGCAGCTCAGGTCATGATCCCGGGATCCTGGGATGGAGTCCCACATCAGGCTCCCGGCTGCATGGGGAGTCTGCTTCTCCCTCTGACCTTCTGCCCTCTAATGTTCTTTCTCACTGTCTCTCTCAAATAAATAAATAAAATCTTTTAAAAAAATAAATAAAAATAAAATCGTTAAAAATTGAGAAAAGAATTAGAAGACAAATGGGATAAAAACTCCTCAGCAAAGTGCAGGTACAAATGCCCTCTGGTGTTAAACTGAAAATTTTAGAAAGACAAACCCTGGCTATGAAGGGAGTTGCACTTAACCAGTCGTTCCAGAACCATGGTCAAAGAACATTCTCTGTCCTGTTGAATTGCCTGGGTGGGGACTGGCTCTTTGAACCCTCATGCCACCCTCCTACTTGAAGCCGGGAAGTTAAAAACTCGGTCTGCCAGAGTCCTGGCTGAGTGAGGCCCTTCTGTTTGCCGCATTTGTGCAAGACTGGAGGTGGAAGGAGGTGGTCCCAGACTCCCTGCTTCTCCTGGCTGCACCTGCTGCCCGAAAGCAGGTCTGACCCATGTTCCTCCTGCAAGGGTGGCCCAGTGCTGGGTGCCATCAGCGTGGAGCTGTGGACAGTGGTGGCTTCTTTTTTTTTTTTTTTTTTTTTTTTTTTTAAAGATTTTATTTATTTATTTGTCAGAGAGAGAGAGCGAGCACAGGCAGACAGAATGGCAGGCAGAGGCAGAGGGAGAAGCAGGCTCCCTGAGGAGCAAGGAGCCCGATGTGGGACTCGATCCCAGGACGCTGGGATCATGACCTGAGCCGAAGGCAGCTGCTTAACCAACTGAGCCACCCAGGCGTCCCCAGTGGTGGCTTCTTGACAAGAACACTTCCCCTGCGGCCATAGCTCTGGGCAGCTTGTCAGCAGCTCCAGGTGTGTGGCCGTGGGTGGGGGCTCTGGCTCCTCTGGTCCCCCCCAGCTCCAGAGGCAGGTGCCTCAGTGGGCCAGTTATGTTTTGTCCCAGGAATCATTCCGGGGGATCTGGGGTCCAGTCCCAAACCAAGTCCTTGAGCCACCCACCCCCAGCCATCTGTAGGCCCCAAATTTCCTGAAGAAAACATCTCCCAACCACGCACAGAGCCAGTGACGTCTTCCTCTCAGAGACCTGCACGCTCCCAACACACACAGGTGAGAGCAGGTCACTCGATTTCCCACGGCTCCCAGGTGCTGACTCGCATGCCCATCTTACATGCCGGCCAATGTGGGGACCCAGCAGGCAGGGAGGGAAAGGAGGTGCGGGTTCTTGCTCTCCTGGTCCTCGGGATAACACTGCATTCTAGCATCTGACGCCCTGACTACACAAATCCTGGCCCTAACTTTCTGTGCCTTCCATACTCAGGGAAGATCATGCAACCTAGGAAAAGGCGGGCCCCAAGGTCAGACTTGCTCCCCTAAGTTTCTGGGGAGAGTGGGGAACAGCTACCATCATGTGATATCTGCAGAGCTCTGTGGAGGGACGGAGCCGTTAAAGTCGAGTGAAACCCATCAGACCACTGATTCTGCATCCACAGCTACTCACACTTGTGAACAAGGACGTATAGGGACGGTCTGGACAAACGCCTGGCAGCAGGCTGGGCAGCGTGGACATGGTGAGCCACCAGCAAGAACAGTGCAGCCTTTCGTGACCGCAAAGCCATGCTACGTTGAGACAGGCAAGAGTCAAGTGTACTGTGAGTCGCCATCTGTGTGAAGAGGGCAATCAGATGGGCTCGTGCATGCACAGAGCTCTCTGGGAGCAGCCCTGGAACGCGGGATGAGAGCTGCTCTCTTCTGTACTTCAAGCACGTTCGTTACTTTAAAACGCCGCACACCCAGGGATCCTCCGAGGTGACTAACACAGGTCGTCCGTCCGTTCGCTACCTGGAGTCACAGTTGGGAGTTATCTACTCTAGAGATCGAGACTTTGTAGCCTTTCATGGTGAAGCTGTCGTCCAGCAGTTATTAGGCTCATTTCTACACTCGGAAATGTCTTCGCAAAGAGCCTTTGTTATCACGAGGCCCATTACCACACCTAATGCCCACCTCCTCCGTAACTCCTCCAAACCGCCCTTCCCCAATGGCACCATCTGCGAATGGCCCCAACTCATCAGTCCCTCAAGCCTGAAGCCCAGCTCAGCCTTCGGTCCTCTCTCCTGTGCTCACCCCCGTCCCCGTGGTAGCAGGAAGCCCAACTGCTTTTCTTTTTTCCACACCCACACCCTGGCCACACCAGCATCCCCAGCGGTCTTCCTGATGATACTCACGCCACCCTGTCTGTGCACCCAGAAGCTCTCAAAAAGATCTGCCCAGCTCCGTGCACACAGGGTTGTGCCCCCACGTGCATGCACACACGTGTGCACAGAGGCACCCGCGAAGACACACAAGCACACGTGCAATACCCACGGGACAGACACCACACGTCTCGTGCGTGCACGCATTATCACGTGTGTACCTGCATACCCATGCACGGACACCAGCACGCACGCACACAACACACTCCAGTGCGTCACTCCCCCACCGGAAACTGCCGGTGCCTTCCGCAGACTTGCCCACAGCCTGCCCGTCACCTGACCCCCCTTTCCTCACTGACAGGTCACTCCTGGGCTGTGCAGCAGCGCCTGCCACTTGGTAAAGGGAATCTCCCAGCATCCCTTGCAGCTGGACTAGATGGCGTGACATGCCCTTGACCACGAGGGGAGGAAGCTACTGGTGGGTCTTCTGTTGGGAAAGAATGTGCCTCACCAAGGGGCACATTCGGTCCCCTCGTCTGTCCCACTCTTCCCATCTGAGATGTGGGCAGGGCTGCGGTGGATGTGACCGGGGAAGGGCCTGCCCTGCTCGTGCGGCCTTCTACTACGCCGGCAAGCCACCAAGCCCGGTCCTAAGGGCCTGACGGTGGTCCCATAGAGCCTCTTGTGCCCACCTGCTCCAACCTCCACCCACCGATGCCACTTTGTTCCTAACAGCACGCAGCACTCCCTCCCAAACACCGAATGAAAAATAAAAAACAGCGTGACTTAAGCAAAGTTTGTACTTATTTAATAAGAAAAATTACTTCTTTAAAAAAATAGTGTCTTTACATGCTGAGGTGTATACGGTTAACGCGTGAGCTGAGAACAGACTCACAGCACGTCGTCCCTGGGATGAAGCCCAACGTGATGCAGGTCTCAAGACCCTGAGGTTGCAGGGCCGCGGTGCGGCTCTCCTGTGTCGGTGAGGACGGCCCGCAGCGGCAGCGGTGGCAGCAGCGGTTCCCGGCACACACTGGGTCAGCCCGAGCTCCAGAGGGCGGCCACCACCTCAATCACTGTCTCCTGGGGGGCTGGAGACCTGCAGGACAAGAACAAAAGTGTGGGTGCTTCCTCCCTGGGGAGGGCTATCCGCGGGGGGCTCAGCACCAGGTCCACCTGGCCTGGCCTGGCCTCAGGGACACACACAAGCGCCCGGCCTCTGCCCAACACCTGGTCTCCACACCAACAGCTCGGACCCCTGACCTGCTCAGGGAAAGTCAAAGCTGGAGACAAGGGAGTCTTCACGGGGCTCCGTCAGATCCCCCCAGAGGACGGAAAATGAGGCTCCACCAAACTGGACAAGTGCAGGCAGCAAGAGCCTGTCCTGGCCGGAGTCCAGCAGAGGCACGCCGGGCCCCCAGCTCAAACCTGCACACACACGCCGTCCTGCCTCAGTGCCTGGGAGAACTAGTCCCCACCAACACCCAGAGCAGAAGAGCTCACGCAAGCTCCCGGCAGGCCCGTCTCCCCTGGAAGAGCTCCAGTTCTCCCAGTGTGGCTGTCCCCACCCCCACCCCCACCATGGCCCTGAGACAGAAGAGGAGCACTCCCATCTCCACTGTCCAGTCCCAGTCACCGCCCATGCCGCTGCCCGCCGTCATCCTGCCTGCACACCTGCTCTTCCACACCTGGACCACCTGGCTGGCTCGCCTCACCTGCGTGCGTGAGTTTACAACCCATGCGTGCAGGAGGAAGCACGTGTTTCTGGCATGTAGACGATGGGAAGCACTGTCCCAGCACTCCAGGTGGGACTGCGCCTGTGGAGAGCTGCTGGGCCAGCGGAGAACCCAGGCTCAGGGACGTCTTCCGGCCTAGGAAAAGACCTCCTGCCGCAGACTACACTGAGCTCCAGCGCCTCGCACACACGCCCTCCTCCTGACACTACCACTGGCAGGGACGACCCACCCGGAGCAGGAGGGCGCGTCAGAGAGCAGCCTCCTGGGGTGGCCGCCAAGCATCCCGCATGCCTCTCTTAAGGGAGCCCACGTTCCAGAGCAGGTGTGACAACAGACACATGAGGACCCCACAGTGTTCGTCCTCACAGCGCCGTCCCACGAACAGAAATGCAGACCACCCAGCCCAGCCTCTGTCCAAGGTCACCAGGCACAGAGCGGGGAGCGCCCACAAGCAGCACCGTGGGGCCACCAGCCACTTGGTCCCATGCCCTGCCCCTGCTCATCCCCAGCTGTGTGACCCCTAAAGGCTGACACACCTCCCTGCGCCTCAGCCTGCTCGTCTACACAACAGATGCGAGGACGCCCGAGTGCAGCAGGTGACATGCTCATCCGAGCGCCTGGAAGGGAGGGCCTGCGGCCTCCCCGGAGCCCCAGCCTCCAGCCCCATGGCCCCAGCCCCCACCTTGGCATCTGGGCAGGCTGCGGCGTGGGCGGTGGCGTTGAAGTCGTGCACGGGCAGGGTGCTCAGCCACTGGGCCATGGACCGCTCGTGGCGCTCGGTGCTGATGATGGTGGGGTAGATGTGCTGTTCCTTGAACGCCGTGACCCCCGCCTCCTCCCGCGACCAGTCCAGCGGCTCGTGGAGCCCGTCATTGCCAAAGCGCTGGTTGTACTTCTCGAAGTGCACGCGCTCCAGGACCAGGCCGAGCCCTGGCGCCTTGGGCACGTCCACCTTCGCCTCCCCCCAGCTGCGCTCCAGCACGCTCTCGGGGGCGTAGCCCTTGACGATGGCCACCACCAGGCCGACCATCTTCCTGATCTGGTGCGTCATGAAGCTCTGCCCCTTCACCTTGATCACCGCGAACTCCATGCCGTCCCGCACGAAGGGTTCCTCGCAGAACATGTCCAGGACGTAGCGCCGAGCGCTGGCCTCACGGGGCCCCTTCTGCGAGGTGAAGTTGTGAAAGTTGTGCGTGCCCTTGTAGCAGGCGAGGAGCCTGTTCACGCGCAGCAGCGTCTCCGCGCTCAGCCGGTAGCTCTCATCCTGCACGTCGTGGTCCTTGTGGGCGAAGGCAAATGTGGGCAACATGTAGACGTAGGTCCTAGCGTCACACTTGTTCTTGGAGTTGAAGCCGCCCGTGACCCTCTTCAGTCCTTGAGGGGAGAGGAGGCAGGTGAGGACGACGCTTCCGGCCAACGTGCGCCTGGACCAGACGCAGGCCCAGCCTCCGCGCCCCAAACCCGCCCACGCCAGACGCTCCACGGCAGAGCTACACAAACCAACTCATCAAAACCACACGCTGATGTTCAAACCCAGGTTCACGGAGGGGCAGAGCAGCACGTGCTCTCGCCCTGTGCAACTCTCCACGGTGTGTGCTGTGGACCTGAAACCACACTCTACGAACTGTCCTCCACGAGGCCACCAGGCAGCAACAACAACCAGCTCAGCAACAACCAAAAGAACACAAGACAACGTAGAAGCCCGGCAAGAGAAGCGGTCCCACGCATTCTAGCATGTTCACACAACAAAGCAGCAGGTAGCCCCCGAGCACCAGGAAGCAGGCCTGCAGAGACCGGCACTCTGAGCGCTGACAGCCCGGCAGTTGCCCGACAGACACGCTAACCAGCAAGGGAAAGAATGAAGACAGGACAAAGCACGCAGGGCACTTGTGTGAAGCAGACACGTCTGTGTGCGTACAGAATGTCCCCAAGGACACACAAGTTCCGGCGAGGACCCTGCGTGCGGCCGGAGCTGCACCAGGGCCCCGCGGGCCTACAGGGGTGGGTCTGAGCCTGGACCTCCAGCCGGCCCAGCCCCAGGGCTCCTACCGTCCTCACTCTCGCTCTACTATCAGGCCTCATTTGGGGGCAATTTCAGGTTTTTTTCTTTGCCCGGCATTAAACGCTTTCATCCGCACCGAGCATCACTGGACGCGTCGTGCAGGCGATTGCCTGCCAGGATCAGCACCCAGGCTGCCTGATGGCCACGCTCCGGGGCCACACCGAGGAAAACCACCCTGCATGTCACACTGCAAGAGGAGTGCTGACAACTGCGGTAACTGTGCAGGATTCGGCGCTGCTTTAGCAAAACTGGGGCCGATCTACGGACCACATGGAAGACCTTCCCATGCAAGCGTGTCAACTGGCCTTCACGAGGGCTTACGCGATGAGGAGTGTCCCGGGGGGGGGGGGGACCTTCCCTAGGGGCACAGAAACTTTGCAACAAAGCAAACACAGACATCCGGTGCGGACACAGTCACAGGAAGCATCACTGACCTCACACGAAGCCTCCGTTCGCTTGCACCCAATGCCCGCGGCAGCTGTGTCCACGGCGGCGCGCAAGCCCAGCACCCTCAGACGGCCCACGGAGAAACCGTGTGCAGCACGCCCGCGTGTCAGGTCCACACAGCACCTGGCTCCGTGAAAAGAGCCACACCCGGGGCCTGACTCTGTTCACCTAAAACGCCAAGAGCACTAACCCGCGGCGCGGAACCGAGTCAGTGGTGGCCGGTGAGGAGGGGTGGGGGCGGAGGGCTCACGGTAGTAGCCGGGATGCTCCGTAGGTGTGGGCGCACAGACGCGCGCACGTCAGAACCGTACGCTTAAATACAGGCTTCATTAAACGTCATTTATGGCTCGAAAAGTTTTTTTTTCAATTCACAGCTTAGAAGGAAAACGAGGCAGCGTGGGTGGGTACCACACGGGGTCGTACAATACCCATCAGCTGAGAGGCTGGGGGACGGATGCAGGGACGCGGCTGTCGTCTTCAGACGCTACAAAAAGCAAGGTGAGAAGAACACTCTAACAGAGACGGCCACCAAGGCCACCAAACAGCCTGTTTGCAAAGACATGGGCAGCGGGGGCAGTGACAGTCAAGGAACGCATGGCAGCCACACGGCCTGGCCCGCTACAGAGGGTCTTCAACCCCCTGTTTTAGCCCCCAAAGCAATCGCTAAAAAACCACAGTGAGTTACCTAAGAAGTTACCAAAGAAGGCAACAACGTGATAATGAAATGGAACTATGAAAAACATTCATTAATCCAAAAGAGGAAGCAGAACAAAAGGAGAGCACAGAACACCAGAGACGAAAAGCGACAGACAGGGAGGTCCACAGCGACGAACCCAAAGCCGGGAAACGTAAACGGCCCGGAAGCGCCACTCAAAAGCAGGGTCAAAAATGGGGCTGGTTTGGGACGCCTGGGTGGCTCAGTTGGTTAAGCAGCTGACTTCAGCTCAGGTCATGATCCCAGCGTCCTGGGATCGAGTCCCGCATCGGGCTCCTTGCTTGGTGGGGAGCCTGCTTCTCCCTCTGCCTGCCATTCTGTCTGCCTGTGCTCGTGCTCTCTCTCTAACAAATAAATAAAATCTTAAAAAAAAAAAAAAATGGGGCTGGTTTAACAAACACCTAAAAACCCCGCTTACCAGCCATGTTATAAAGGAGAGTCATCGCCCGTTTTAACTCAACCAAATCCGGACTCCTGTGTCCAGGCTTTGGTTGAAACCAGCCGCTGCCATGAAGGGCGCATCCTTCAGGAGGAGGGCACAGCGACCTCTGAAGTGACTCACAACCGCTCTTACCAACCGCTGAGCAACTGCTCGGAGTCCTAATTCCACACCAGAGAAACCTGGTGCGGCCTCACGTCCCAGCAAGACCCACCGAGGCGGGGCACAGGGCCATGCCCTGCTGCACTTACCCAGGATCCGGATGTGAGGCGGAAGGTGGCTGTTGATCTTTTCTAAAATGTCGTCTATCAGCCACACCTTCAGGGACACGACCTGGCCGGCCGCCGACACGCCCTGCAAAGGAAGCAGAAGGGTCAGGCACACCCCTCCATAAGGTGGTTCCTAGAAGAAGGACCACGCCAACGCTAGGCCATGTCCCGGACAAGGTTGGCTTTAGAAACGCATCTGAGAGGCTGGTGAGACCTGAGGACGGCGCTCGGCCCCCCAAGGAGCCAGGCGAGCACACCCGGGAGAGGATCACCGATGGCTTCAGAGCCCAGCAAAACACACGTCATGCAGGCAGGAAACAAAGGCCCCCTTGGACCGAACGCTGCACGACATGGGGGAAGAAGAGCAAGCGATTTCGTCAGGAGAATGGGAGGCCGAGCAAGGAAGAGCTCGCCCAGCCCCGCCCAGGGCGCCACCATCCCCGCTCCAGGCACCCGGTCACCAGCGCTGCTGACGCTCCACTGGGAAGAGCCTCTGACTCCAGCACAAGCCCGTGCCTTCTGCACCCCCCATCTTATCGCGGAGGCTCATCTTGTCTGCCGTCATCACAGGGACAGCAGGTACGGCCCAGAGGCCTTCCAAGAGCCCTTCCTCGTGTGACTTCCAGGCCAGCACACAGCTATAATCACCCCGGCTTGCCCTGAGGGACCGCTGCTCGTCTGTCCCTGGGCCACCTCTATGAGCACGCTACATAACGGGGCTTCAGCTCCACCGACAGGCCAGGCACCCACCGGGGGCCTGGAATGCATCCCCCGCAAACTGGGGGGAGGACCACTGTGCCATCTAAGTCAGGAGAGCAATTATCCTGTGAACAGGGATGGGGCACGACGTGGACAGGGAAAGGGGGCTGGTTACACAGGCAATGCCCATCAGGGTGAGCACGCTTCCCAACCCGATGCCAAACCTTCGTCTAGAAGCTGGCTTTTCAGACAGTCAGCATGGCAGGACAGTGCAAGGGCAGGGAAGGAGACAGGAGGGCTGCTGGGGGGCGGGTGGGGGACAGGGTGCCGTCCTGGGTGCAGACGGGCAGGCGTGCAGCTCAGCACCACCCGTGTCACGGCGCCGCATGACCATCATCTGAAGACACCCCACAAACCCATGCCAAGAGGTCAGACTACAACACACGGGACATCCCTGCCCGAAACTCAGACTGAGTCAAGAAAACAACTGGACAAATCCCGAGGACATTTGTTAAAACAACTGGCCTCTAGCGCCCAAAAACATGTCACAAAAGACCAAAAAAGAAAAGATGGGATAGATTAAAGGGAACTCAAAGGACGGGAGCGCGTGTGCACACATGGACTGCGGCTAAGGGGCCGGGTCAGTAACGAGCCGGCATGCGCGAGCAGTGGTGTTCCATCAGTGCTGGACTGCCCAAGGGGAGACCCCCCCCCCGGGGCGCCACTGTCCCTGCATGTTCAGGCCTGCGGCTTTTGGGAAGTAATGAGGTCCATGACAGACTCTCAAACTGTCAAAACAGTTTCAGGGGAAGAAAAGACGGAAAGAGAAACATGGCAAAATGGTATCACGGCAGAACGGAGGAGAGGGCTGGTCCCGCGTCCACCGCGGCACCCCCACACGCCTGCAGGGCTGACATTCTGCCCGATAAGAACTGGGAGAGACAGGTGGCACCTGGGGGGCTCAGCCAGTGAAGCATCTGGCTTCGGCTCAGGTCATGATCCCGGGGTCCTGGGATTGAGCCCCGCACCGGGCTCCACGCCCAGCAGGGAGTCTGCTTCCCCCTCTCCCACTTCCCCTTCTCCCTTTCTAAAAAACAACTGGAAATTTAAGAAAAGAAACAAAAAATGAACACTGACAATGTTACCCAGACTAAATCCACTGCCCCCAGATCCACGTCCTGCAATACAGAGCATCCCAGCCATTCCAGGAGCTGAAAATACACAATGGATTTCAAACACTTAGATCGAAAAAAGGAACGAGAAGGGGCGCCTGGCTGGCTCAGTGAAGCGTGCAAGTCTTGATCTCGGGGTCGTGGGTTCAAGTCCCATGCTGGGTGTAGAGATTACTTAAAAAAAACAAAATCTTAAAAAAGATTAAAAAAAGGAACGAAGATAGCAGGGCTGTTTATCAATCACGTGTGTAAATGAGAACATTCTGGACGTGCTGCTGGCACAGGAGACAGCTAACGGACCTGGGGTCCTTCCTGGGGAGCTGGAAGGGTCCGCAGACCAGCCGCAGGCATGTCGCAGAGCTCTGAACACGCCTGAACCCACTGACCCGCATGCTCTGGGTGGGCAAACTGTAAGGAGTGGACTGTATCACAACAAAGCTACTTCTTAAAAAACCTGAAATAACGGGACGCCTGGGTGGCTCAGTTGGTTAAGCAGCTGCCTTCGGCTCAGGTCATGATCCCAGCGTCCTGGGATCGAGTCCCACATCGGGCTCCTTGCTCAGCGGGGAGCCTGCTTCTCCCTCTGACTCTGCCTGCCACTCTGCCTGTGCTCACTCTCACTCTCGCGCTCTCTCTGACAAATAAATAAATAAAATCTTTAAAAAAAAAAAAAAAAAAAAACCTGAAATAAGGGGCACCTGAGTGGCTCAGTGGGTTAAAGCCTCTGCTTTCGGCTCAGGTCATGATCCCAAGGAGCTGGGATGGAGCCCCACATCAGGCTCTCTGCTCAGCGGGGAGCCTGCTTCCTCCTCTCTCTCTACCTGCCTTTCTGCCTACTTGTGATCTCCGTCTGTCAAATAAATAAATAAAATCTTTAAAAAAAAAAAAATAAAACCTAAGAAAATGCTATCATTTCTTCCTCTATCGGGCCAGATGCATTAAATGGAGAGACGGGCTAGGACGCTGGTATGGGAAGTTTCAGGTTTCTCCGAGTTCCCCAGACTGGGAGAGGAAAATGCATCAAAACGCAATCCTAACAACAGCGGATTAAGCCCCACCGTTAGCTCAGGCAAACATCTGCTTTTCTCTGGCATAGAAAACTCCCTGAGAGCTGTCACTGGAACAATTAAAGAGAAAAGGGAGACTGTAAGGAACCACAGGACCCTAGCCTGAGCCGTGAGAAACGGTTACTGAAATGTTACTGCATCACCTACAAGATGCAAACTGGCAGCCCCGTGTTTGTCCTCCGCTATCTGTACAACGTGCCTCTTCTGCGGTCTCCACCCAGCACCTGAACCCAAAGGATCTCGTACCTGCAGACGTGGCCATGGTTCAGCTGCTCAGGACCCTGACCTGCCCATATCTGGGTCACACCCCCGAGGGACCTCAGGTAACCATAGAAGCCGCTCAGGGCCGGGATGCAGAGCAGGACAGAGGGCATGCGGTGCACTCTGCATTTTCTATCTACTGGAGAGGAGCGTGAGGTTAGTGCCTCTGCCTTACCCGCCTGCCCGGCTCCCCTCCACTCTCCCTTGGGGACCTCCTGCCCATGCCAGACCCACACCCAGGAACACGAGACCACTCGGCATGGCTGCCACGCCACCCAGGACTGAGCCCGGGACAGATGTGTGAGGCAGTGAGTCCCTGCGGTGGGGCCCAATCTTAGAGCCGAATGGACAGCACAGGGCCACAGCCACTGAAGCCCCCAGTCCCCGAGACGCGGCCAGAGCAGCGGTGACGCACCATGAGCATGGAGTACGTAGTGGGCTACCAAGCCGCGACACGCACGCACTCGCACCCGCACAGAACGGGAACTGTGATCTGCGATTGTGTTCCTGCTGATTACAAAGGGAAAAAAGACTACCTCGGATAAACTAAGTTAAATAAAACCGATTACTCACACCAGGGTCATCTGTTTCCTTTCTCCTCTTGGAAAACAAGACACTCGATCCTATGTGCACCATCAAGCCTGAGTCGCGGGGACACTGTGACCATGTGGCCACCTGCGGGAGCCACAGAGAACCGCACAGACACGAAGTCTGGGCAGCACTGAGCCTCCAGATCCTGCCACACACAGCCTGGAAATGCTTAGAGAACTTCTTAGTGACACAAGGCGATGGCTTTCTTTCCACGTTGGCTAGTTTGGTCTATGCGTATGTCGTTCACAGACAACAGTCTTGACAAACAGACCACTGACCTGTGTGTGTCGCACAGACTGGCAGCCTCAGGTGCTGCTGCTCAAACCTGCAGGGGAGGGGCAGGGAGTGCCTACCTTATCTGTCCGGGCACACCGCTGGAAGGACATTTTCCTCATGTCTTCACCGTGATTTTCAGGAATACAACCCGACCGGACCAGAGCAGACACCAAGTCATCTTCGATGGTCTTGAACTGTGAGGACCCAACGTTCCTCTGAAGGAAAGAGGAGAAAACCAGTTTTCTTCACTCAGTCACTGCCCACAGATGGGAGCCCCGGGCCTACGCTGCTCCCTGTAGGGCGCCTGGGTGCTGGGCCCACACCTGTGGCCCTGGGGACACACCACGGCACCTCCCTGTTCCATAGCGAGTGAGAGAGTTACCTGAGCATACCCAGTCTCTAGAAACTTCCCACCCTGGGCAGCCGGGTCAAACAGTCCACAGAGGGTGTCACCTGAGACACCGCTGCCTCCCACCTAGTCGGATCTGAAACCAGCGCCCCTCCTACCCGAGACCCATTGGTCAGCAGCAGCAGGCCACAGAGGGACACCCCCCCCTTATGACCATGGGGAGGCAGACCCCTTGACTCAAAGCAAGAAACCCAGCCTTGGCATCCCGGCACCCCTTCACCTCATGTGACCAGCCTGTACAACTTCTTGGAACTACTGTGTGCCAGGGAAAGAGGACAGCCACTACTTCTAGAACCCCCTAACGCTACCCTCTCGGCGTGCCCCAACCACAACCCAGTGCCTGCAGGCCCCTGCACATCCATGAGGTCACAAGACCACGAGGATGCTCCTCAGAGAAAGCCTCCAGCACTCCAGGCACATGAGGGCCTACGAGCAGTCCGCCACGATCACCACAGGGGAAGTTCTTCCCAAGGTCTACCTTACAGCCCTCCCTGAGACGATCAAGTCATAAATGCTGCTCAAACATCCACGCAGGGGACGCAGATGCAGCGGCCAAGTGCCAGGCTCTCAGAATGTCCTTCCATCAGCACAGCGAGCCACTGTCACTCTCCAACCCCCCACATTTCCCTAACGGGGAAACTGAGGCAAGCAAAAGCCAGTGAGCCTCAGCAAAGCTCTCAAGACGGCGCCTAAGGCAAAACTGCAAGTCAACATCACAGTCACAAAAGCATTTCACGGCCCACACAGAGCAGCAGGGTTGGTCCCTCCGTTCCTGAGGCAGTCACCGATGGCACAGTTGACCTCACGCCAGGTCAGTTTCCCCGGTGCCTCCCACGCTCTTCCCTAAAACAAGACCCGAAGAACCGCCAGGTCTCCCACTGTTCGCAGTGAGAACTATTACAACACCTGGAGCGCCCAGGACGGTTGTGTTGGATGCTCCGGGCACGGCACTCAACTCCATGCCCGAGTCAAGCTTCAGCAAGCCTACGGAACACGGGACCCACGCTGCAGGACCAAGGAGAGCCGTCATGCACACGAGTGGCACCCCACCCCGACTTCCAGGAATTCTGAGAATTCTACCTCCCCATAGCCTCTGAGCTCCAGCGCCTGACAGACACCGGCGCTGCCCCTCCCAGCCCCTCGGCCTCCAGGAGAGAGGAGCAGGGAGAGCCTGCGTCAGGGCCTGGAGCCACAGGCAGTTCGGCCACAATCCCAGCGGGGCACCTCCCGGGGCCACAGCAGGGCTCCAGCGGAAACCCCGCCCAGGGAACTCACCACGACGCTGAAGTGTCCTGCGCTAACCTGGACCACTGTCACCGCGAGGTCCCAGCCTGAGGCCGGTCGGAGGAGGGAGCCCCGCGCGGCGCCCTCACCTGCATGCCGTGGTAGCCCTTCCCGGAATAGGCCATGAGCAGCACGATCTTCCGCTTGGGCAGCTTCCTCTGCAGCTCCCCGTCCGGACTGCTCCTGAGCTTCTTGGCCTGCTGCTCCGCGTCCTCCCAGACCCGCGCCCCGCCCTGCCAGCTGCTCCGGGCCTTCCGGTCCTGCTCCCGCGCGGCGCCCACGGGGGCGGGGGCCTGCACGTTCCCGGCCATGGGGGGCGAGCTGCAAAGACACGGCCCGAGTGAGCGTGCGGCCGGGGCGCGCGGCCTGGACAGCGGGGGCCCGGGCGACGCGCCGCGGTTACCAGAGCAGACGCCGTCCCAGGCGCGGGCTCCACGCTCCGCAGGCTCTCCGCAGGGCCCCGGCCGCCGCCCGCACACTGGGCGCCGCCATGCGCGGCGGGGAGCGGGGTGTTGGGGGCGGGGGTGGCACGGGCCCGGTCCCCTCCCCTGGGGCGCCCCCGCGGCCGGCGGCCGACCTCCCCGGCGGCGCCGGCCTTTCCCGGCCCTCCCGCCCCGCCCGGCCGGCTTCCCCCTCGGGAGTCCGGGAGCCTCCGGCCACTCTCCCGGAACTAGACGGACGCGCTCCCACCCGACCCCACTCACAGCGCCGCGGACTGAGCCGGAGCCGGACCACGTGGGCGAAGGCGGAAGTGGAACGCGCGCCCGACGGCGGCCGGGCGCGGACTAAAGGCCTACTGAGCCGGGCGGGGGGCGGGGCGAGGGGTGGGGCGGGGCCGCGCCGCCGGAGCGCGCGCGGCTCCCGGGAGCGAGCAGGTGCGGACAGGTGCTGGGCAGGACGAGTGCCGCGGGCGCCGCGTTCCTGAGGAGGACCCCAGGGGCGGGCGTGAGCCCCTGCCCGGGAGGCGAGCACACCAGCGCCTCCCCGGACTCTGCGTCTCCCGGATCCGCGGTGGCCGAGCGTCTGCTCACGGCTCACGCCTGGGGGCCGCGGTCCTGGGGAAGACCTTGAGGGAGGGCTTGGGAGGCGGCAGGAGGCGCCCGGGGGGGCACGGACCAGTCTCCTTCCGGAGCCGGGAAATTGACCAGAGCAGCTCGGGAGCTCACATTCTCGTGGGGGGACGCCCAGTGACCGACCCAAGCAGAAAAATAAAACGGGGTATCCCAAAGCCATAAACGCTTTGTGCAAAAGGAGCTGAAGCACTGGTGCGCCCACGATGTGAGTCTTGGAAACTGCCCGCAGTTAAAGAGACCAGATCAGAGGCCCACGTAGTGTAGGTTCTCATTCATACGCAGCGTCCACAACGGGCAGGCCAGGACCCAGAAAGTGGGTTGGTGGTTGCTGACAAGAATCTCCATGGACCGGGCGCCTGGGTGGCTCAGTGGGTTAAGCCGCTGCCTTCGTCTCAGGTCATGATCTCAGGGTCCTGGGATCGAGTCCCACATTGGGCTCTCTGCTCAGCAGGGAGCCTACTTCCCTCTCTCTCTCTCTGCCTGCCTCTCCGTCTATTTGTGATCTCTCTCTGTCAAATAAATAAATAAAAATCTTAAAAAAAAAAAAAAAAAAAACAGAATCTCCATGGACCACACCATAACCAGGCTCCTCTAAGCTCAAAAGCGAGGATGGGTTGAGAAGATCATGCTGGCGGGAGGGGATGCTCACCCGTGCTAACGGACCCCCAGGACAGCTCTCCGCTCTGCGGGAGGGGGGAGCGCAGCGTCTCTGTGCCAGGGCTGGGTGACCTGGGGAGCTTTGGTGGCTCAGCAGCTTTAGGAAGCATTGGGCCAGCTCCACAGAGCACCCGACCTTCACACAGGGCATCCCCCACCCTCTTCTGGAAGATTCCCTCTGCCAGGAATGCTCCCTCCCAGCCCTAGCAGCTCTGAAGCCACAGGCCCCACCCAGCATAGTGAGATAGACATGGGGTCCCAGGCTGGAGGCATCCGCAGGAATCCAGGACCTGGACAACTGGGACGGCTCCAGATGGGCAGAGGATTTACCCAGCCAGGGAGCCAGGAAGTCTGGACGCTGAGGCTCTCCCTCCCCACCGCATGGGAGCCAAGGGTTCCTTAGTGCTGGAACAGAGACCCAGACCATGTGGAGAGCTGTGGCGGGGCAGACCCAACACCCCCCGGACTATGCCATGTGCAGCCCCTGACCGGGAAGCCCCCAGCCAAGTTACATCAGGTAGGAAGGATGGAGGCATGTGTCCCTGCAGGAACCTATGCCAGGGTCCTTGTAGGAGTGAAACTGGCAGCAGGGTAAGCACTGTGACAGGTCAGAACTGCCCACTGTCAGGGGAGAGAGGCTCCCAGTCACCTGTCATGTGGGGAGCAGACCACCACACCTGCTCCCTCCTCAGACCCCGCCAATGACGGTGGCCAGCCTGAGCCTGATCCTCCTGGCCAAGGGCCCTTGTGCCTGGGCAACGGTAAACATGCCTGGAATGAGCTGGGGAACGGGGAGGTCCTCGGACAGAAAGGAGGGAGCCAGCCCCTCCTGCAGAGCTGCCACACCCCACGCCCAGCCCTCACCACCAGGTTCCTACACAGGGAGCTTTCTAGTAGTTTAGCCGTAACTGCCCAAACTTGGAAGCACTGAGGTGTCCTTCAGCTGGGTGACTGGATTAAGTAACCCACCCAAACTATACAGTATTCTTCATGGCTAGAAGGAAATGAGCTACGGACGCAGAAACCTCAAATGTGTCTTATGTGAAAAGCAGCCAGTCTGAAAAGGCCGCACACGGATTCCAAATCTAGGACATTCTAGAGAAGTTGAGATTATAGAGGGAATAAAAAGGCCAGTGTTTGCCAGGGGTTGGCAGAAGAGAGGATGGTGGGCAGTGAAGTTCCATGTGACGGTGTGGGGGACACGCGTGCACAGGTGTCAGCCCACAGAACGGACAGCAGCAACCACGGACCAGGGTGATGTCGCGCATCCATGTAGGCTCCCCCACCACCACGCGGTGTGCGCAAACGGGGGCAGGGGAGAGGAGGAAATGGAACTCTGAAGCCTATTAACTGAGCAACAGAATGCCACAATTCTCTTAATCCTTTGGGCATTTCTTCCAATTACTGATAGATCAGGAGCCCCACAGAGCAGAAGGGGCTCCGCCTCCCGGCCCCGTTTCCCACCTGCACACCCCTTCCTGTCTGCAGAGACCGCACACACACGCCAGGAAGGCAGGCTGGACCCGAAGCCCCAGGGCCCCGCCTTCCCAGGCCCCACGCTCTGCCGCCTCCAAGGCTCGCTCTCCGTGCACTTTGATGTAATCCTGTGGTTAGCCTTTCTGGTAATGAGTTATTTTTAAAACTCACAGAAACAGTATACAGTCTTAAGAATGCAAATCCTGCACCTAACCTACCTAGAAATGGCCAACAAGCACCCGAGACGGTGCTGGAGGTCACGAGGCGTGAAGGAAACACCGCTCCAACGGCAGCACGGCCGGGATCCAGACAGATGGCATCTGGGAGGATGCGGAGAAAGCAGGCCCTCCTGCCCCAGAGACGGGGCCCACGTGGCATGGTGGCCACGCAGTCCAGAGCTGGTTCCCCTCTCAACCCACACCCCCCTCCCAGGTGTCTCCCCAGGGACTGTGTTCCTGGTGGTAGAGGTCGACGTAGCCCTAAACTCACGTCAGAGCACCTAGTGTAGCCCAGGGGTCTGCGCCCTGGGGGTCACGGACAGGGTGACTCCTCGTGCTGCTGCAGGCCCCCAGGCCACAGCGTGAGACACACTAGAGACGCCACTCCCACTCAGTTCCAAAGGTTTATTTCCTTCAATCAGTATTACACAATGTAATGCAAATGGAGGGAGTGGGGGAATCACAGGAAACTCTTTTGAAGTAGACCAAGGGTCGGGTGCTGAGTGGTGGAAACAGGATGGGCCGACAGCACACACGCAGGGAGGCGGGCGGCGTGGCGGCCTGCTGCCTGCGTTCCCTCCCGTGGCCACAGCCTCCTGGTGGCCTGAGTCCGAGCTGACCGTAAAACAGTAAACACGCACGGGTTCCGGCAGCAAGAACAGAGCCACAGGCCAGCGAGGGAACGACTCACAGGGCTGCTTCCGAGATTTCAAGTATTGCAGAGAAAGGAACACAAAGATGTCCGTGTCTTGATGTAAGACCTTAAACCCCTCGCCCGGGGCGCCTGGACCCAGGCAGGCTTCGTCTGCCCTCTCCAGGACACAATGAGGGGGGCGAGGCAGAGCCTCCCTGCCGGCCCCCCGGAGCAGCCAAGACCCAGCCTAGGGGTGGGATACGACTTTGGCATCAAACCCTCTGTGAAAGCTGATGGAAGGCCTTGCACACCATCCCCCTTGCCCGCCCACCACCTCCAGGTCAGGGGGCGGGAAGGGATAGGGCTGCCCTCTCAGCCACCACCGGCCTCCACGTGACACTGAGGACCCCCCCATCCTGCCTCCCGCTTCCAAAACAAACCCTAAACTTCTACAAATTTTCTTCTTTTGTTAAAAAAAAGAGCTGCAGAAAAATAAGACACGTTTCAGGAGTAAAGTGTAGTAGACTGCAACGTCTGTTCTGGGTTCAGAGAGCTTTGGTGCTTCATACCATCCGTCCCTAAAAGAACATTTAAATAAGACGTCTGTGTCTCCCCGGGAAGGTCCGGGCAGACAGCACACACGCTCGCACGGCTATTTATATATGTATATATGTATATAAGTATGTACACACGCCTCCTAGCGCAGCAGGCAGCCCTGCGCCTGCGTAAAGTGCTCCGTGATTCACAAAGCTGGGTGGGTGGTCGCGGGAAAGGAGGGGGACCAGGCGGCCGCACCTTCTCCTGGACAGAGCTATCTCACTGTCTCCGCCTGTCCTCAGCACGGCAGCTGGCATCAGGGCTGCCCCAGGGTCTGGCTGGGGTTGGGGACCGGCTGCATGTGCCCACCTGCCTTCAAGGTGGCCGGGAGCCCAGCCCGCCGGTGAGGCGGTGGGGGGATTGCCCGGATTCAGGCGCCCCAAGCCCCCCACAACAGAGTTCAGCCGTTTGGCTCGGGAGCCCCCCGGCCTCTCCCAGCCAGCAGCAGGCAGCACCACTGAGCCCGGGCTTATTCCACTGAGCCCGGCCAGCTGGCCGCCCATCAGCCTGGAGGACTGGCAGAGGAGATCCAGCCCCTGGGGCCCCATGAGCCAGGCACCCCACAGGTCAGGCACAGAGGCCGCTCAGCAACGCCGAGAGTCTCCGCTCGATGCACAGCTTGCCTGCAACGAGGGACGGCTGGGTTAGGGGGCCCCTGCTCCCCACCTCTCCCCTGCAGCCTCCCCCCGGCCGGCCCAGTAGCACTCACACTTGGCGATGTTCTCCACATCCGCCTGGTCACTGAGGATGTGCTGCAGCCCCTCCATGAGCAGCAGGGCCTTGTGGTAGCGCTGCACGCAGTCCTCCCGACGGTGGAACATCTCATCCAAGGCGGCCGACTGCACCTGCTCGGGGGAGGCCAGGGCTGAGCCAGCTGGCCCAAGCCTGGCACCAGCCACACAAGGACCAGGGACCGACGGTTGCCACACACACAGCGGGCAGCTCAAATGAGGACATGGCCCACGGTGAGGACCACCAGGGCCACGTGGGGCCTGAACGGAGACTCGTGCGGCCCCGGGCCGCCGCTGCCGTGGAGAGCACCCGCTGGCAACACCAGCGGTGCCGGACTACCTCGCCACCCATCACCCCTGCAGAGGCGGCGGCACGCTCGCCCTCAGACGCTTGCTGTGTCTGCGCATGTATGCTATAAACTAACACTGTCAAACACAGCCTCCACCTCACAGCCAACTCGTCCTAGGCACCGAGACCCCGAAGCCGCGGGAGCAAAGGCCTGGGTTCCTGCGGTGCGCGCTGCAGCGGGGCCGCCTGCCCTGGCCGCTCCCGGGGAGCACACACCCGCCGTAAGGCCTGAGCACCGGCCTCCTCCTTGGACCCGAAGCCCAGACAGGCTCCCGGCACGGGCTGGGCCTGGGGAGCCCAGGGGCGAGAGCTAGCGGGGGGACCCCGGCCTCGAGCCTGGTAAGCGGTGGCCCTCCCACCCGCCGCGCAGGCCTACCGTCTGCACCGCGTGGCTGAAGATGAGCTTCTCGGCGGTGACGCTCTGGATGCGGTCCAGCAGCCGCTGCTTGTCCAGGAAGAAGCGCCGCAGCCGCAGGCTGAGCCCTTGGCAGGACACCACACTGGCCTTGTACAGCTCGTTCAGCCTCCGCACCACTGTGGGCAGGGCCAGGGCGAGCGCGGCCTCCGTCAGCGCGGCCCCTTCCGTCCCCGGGAGCCCTGGCTGCTCCCGGCGACTCCTCCGAAGGCCTTTCCTCCCCTGCCCCCCGCCCCTCCCCGACCTTCCGCAACTGGCCGATTCTCCCGCCCCCGTCGCAGCCCCGAAGGGCGAGCACTCACCCTGCTTCACGGTGGACGACAGGCACAGCTTGCCGGCCCGGATCTGGTCGATGGCGGTCTGCAGGCCCGAGGACAGCAGCTCGGCCACCTTCAGGTAGAGCACCAGCTGCTCCGCGAAGCTGCGGGGCCACAGACGCGTCGCGTCAGGAGGTGCAGGGGCCTGGAGCCCGGGCCGCCCCGGCCCCCCCCCCCCCCCCCGCCCCCCCCCCCCCCCCGCCCCGGCCCTGCAGGGCCCACGCACCCCCACTCCCGGCTCAGCAGGCTGATCTGGTCGGCCACCACGCTCTCCTGCAGCTGGGACTCGGGCCCCCCAGCTGTGTCGCTGGCGCTGCCTCTCAGGGCCGCGATCTCCAGCACGTGCTGGACAAAGACCAGCGTGAACCGCAGGCTGTGCAGGATCTCCGTGTGCTCTTGCTGGCGGGGGGGCGGCGGGTGTCAAGGCTGTGGAGGTGGTGGGCACCTCCCCAGACCTCCCCACCCTCCCGTCCCCAGGACCCGCAGCCCAGCCACCACCCCCACCCTCCCCAAACCAGGGCCCGCCGCCCACGCCTGGGGGCCCTCACCTCCATCAGCGTCTCCTCAGGGAGATCGGGGGCCTCGAAGGTCACAGCCCCCTCCAGGTTGGCGGTGACAGGGTCGGCAAAGCCGCAGCAGTGGCCAGGGGCCGGAGCGTCCGGAGCACCCTCCCCACAGGCTCCGGGGGGCAGGTGACGGGCAGAGGAGGAGCCGGCAGAGCCAAGGGAGCTCGAGGAGCCCACTGCAGGGAGAGGCCCGCGGGCAGCCGGTTCAGGACACACTCCTCTCAACTCCCCAACGCAAACCCCTTCCCACCTGTTCTGCACGCCCAGGTCTACACTCCTCCCCCGCCCCCAAGCAGAGCCCACCGCGGACGCCCTGTCCTTCCCGCCTCCTGGCCCACAGCAGGTGGGCTCTCCAGTCCTGAGGCAGGAGCTGTGGGAACTCCTGGGCCCGAGCCCGGGACCCCTGACCCACGAGGACAGCCTTCCCAGGGCAGCTGCAGGCGCGTGCGTTGTGGGCACTGGGCCTGCTCCAAGAGTAAGATAGACACTGCCTCACACTTCTGCCTTCTGACCCGCACTGCCGCTTATGCCCTGCAACCTGGAGGAGCACCGTGCAGTCCTCACCTGAGAACACCCTAGCACGGGGACCCTGGGGTGGCGTGGTTCCGCTGGGGGGCGAGCCCACAGTGAACACCACGGGAGACGGGCTGCTGGCCCCCCCAGCACGGGCTCCTGGGTGCAGGGTCCCTCCGAGGCCAGCAGAGGGCGCTGCAAGAGCAGGAGGAAAGGCTCAGCGCCTGGGGGTCCCCGCCCACCCCCACCCCAGGGAGGCTGCCCGCCCACCCACCGATCTCCATAGGCTTCTCCTGCAGGCTGTCCGTGCTCCCAGAGTCAGGGGCCTGGGTCCCAAACGCAGCCTTAAGGAGCAAATCAGTGAGGCGGCCGGTACTGAGGGACCTGTAGGGCGAGGAGCCTTGAGAAGATGGCCTGGGCCCTGGCCCGCAATGCCCAGACGGCCCTCCCTAACTCACGGCACGCCAGGCACACACGGCTTCTTGTCGGCTGGCCGTGTCCTGCCCACCCTGGACACTGCTAGTGGCCCCGTGAACAGACACGCCAGGTGAGCTCAGCAAGGCTCCCAGAAGGGGGCGGCGCCGACAGTGGCCCTACCCACACGCGGGTCCACTCCCAGCTTCTCCTCCCAGCGCGCGGTCGGGCGAGTCCAGTCGGGACAGTCCCTTCCCACGCACCTGCCAAAGGGGCTCTTGTCCTCAGCGGGCCGTAGGCCGGGGCCCAGCTGTGGCCCCTGGAACGGTCCTGCCTCGGAGAGGTCCGGCAGCGTCCGGTTCCGCGGCGGGGTCATGACCACACCCTGCCGGGCCAGGAGGGCCAGCAAGTTCTGGGAGCTGGGGGTCTTGGGGAAGTCGAAGGCAGGCATGGCCTAGGAGAGCGGGCGGGGAGCTCAGACGGACCGCCGCGAGGGCGCGAACAGCCCGGAGCAGCCGTGGCCCCACACCTCCATCACCGGGTGTCCACAGCACAGGCGCGAGACCTCGTTTGCTGCAGGAAAGCAATACGCGCCCCACACATGCCCAACACCCAGGCACACGTGTGCCCTCAGAAACCCTGCGTGTCGCTACGGGTCCAGCCCTGCTTCTCCAACGAGAACGCTACGGAGACTGAGATAAGCAGCTGGCGCGAGCAAAGCCAGAGCCCATGGGGCACTTGCTTTCCTGGGGCCCGAAGCACGTCCCACGGGCATCCTGCCAGGCGGGTGGGAAGGGGTCCTCGAGGCAGAGCCACACTGGCCGCTCCCTCCCTGCCCCCCCAGCTCTGGGCCCGTTACCTTGGTGGGGGAGCCGAGGATTGGGGGCAGGGGGTTGCGCTGCAGGAAGTCAGGCAGCTTGGGTGAGCCTCGCAGGGGTCGGCAGGATTGTAGCCCGTGGGCCGGCTGTGGGGGGCTGGACTGCGGGTGGCCGAATGCCACCCCCAGGGGGTCCGTGGGGGGCTTGGGCAACTTAGGGCGGACGACGTGCAGGTCGGACAGGTTGGGAGCGCTGTGCAGGCGACAGCCCAGCCCAGCGGCATGCGCAGAGTGCTCAGGTGCAGAGGAGCCTGGGGCAGGATAGGACAAAGCCAGGTCACTCCCGCATGGGGCCCGCCCAGCCGAGCAGCAAGAGGAGCATGTGTGAGGCCCTCCAGTCCAGCCTACTGCCCCTACCCAGTCACACCACAAGGTGGGCGCAGACACTGAGGCCCTGCGGACACCGAGGCCCTCCGTACCCCTCCACAGCCACAGCCTGAACTTGTGAACAATCCCCCAGGACCCAACCCTCCCTCCATGTGCACCAGTGACCGCTGCAAGCAGGAAGCTGGCTCTTGCCCAGGGCCACGGCCGCACCTACCCGGACGAGGGGATCTGCCTCCCCGCATCTCGGCTCCTTGTGGGGAGGGTGCCCCGCTCCAGCCAGGCCGCTCGGGGAGGATTCCAACTTGAGGAGAGAGAGGGGTCACCAGGGTCACACCCCGACAGAGAGAGCCAGTCCCCTCCCCTGACACTCCAAGCCCAGGGGAGACCCCCTTTAGCAGCTCCCACCAGGGGCATCCAGGCTCACCTTGTGGAGATGGTGTATAGGGCCGGCCCCCTCCCAGGGACGGCTTCCTGGCCAAGGTGGTGCCGTGCTCAGCGTAGGACGGCGGGGACGGACTGGGGCGGGCGAAGCCCAGGGGGCTGGTGCTGCCTGACCTGCGGATGGCAGAGGACCTGGGGACAGGAAGGCGTGGGGAGGTGAGGCCCCAGCCACACATGGTGAGGGTCATGCCCATACCAGATGGCTCAATCCTCCATCCAAATAACAGGTCTCTCTCAGGAGCCTCCCAGGAGATTGGACTGCTCACCCTCCTGCCTAGAGCGATAAGTAGGGAGCAAAGAACCCCAGTGTTTCCCTTGGGCATCCTCAGACCTGTGGTCACAGTTCCTGCCAGGCCAACCACTAGCCCACAGGAACTCTCCATGAATTAAAAAAAAACGAGGGAGCCTTCTCCTGTAGCATTTGTTGAAATTTGTCAAAAATCAATACTGAGGGGTGCCTGGGTGGCTCAGTTGTTAAGTGTTTGCCTTTGGCTCAGATCATGATCCTGGAGTCCTGGGACTGAGCCCTGCCTTTGGCTCCCTGTTCAGTGGGGAGCCTGCCTCTCCCCTTTCCCACTGCCCCCCATCCCCAGCTTGTGTTCCCTGTCTCTCCTTCTCTCTACCAAATAAATAAAATCTTTTTCTAAAAAAGTCAATGCTGAGTTTTGTAAATTCAAGATACCTTGCTAACATCTACCAGAAAGCTATCCTAATAAACCTAAAACCTCCACACATCCTAAAACAGTAGCAATGAGATTTACACAGTGCACAGCCTGCACAACTGTACGTGTGGGACAACCCTGTATCACTCCAAGGGAGCTATGGTGGGGGTGTTCTCACTGTAGTTCTCTAGGACACACCCTTTGCCCTCTGGGGGGACCTCTATAGTCAGTCACGGGGGGTCAGAGGTAAGAGGGGACTATGCTCACCGTGTGGTCTGGTACTGGGTAGGCGACTGCAGGTTCTGCTCAATGCGCTGGTAGTTGTGCACCTGCGTGGGGACTGGGATGGGGACAGACACGCCGCACCTGCTGCTGAAGGGGCCGGCCCGGCTGCAATGGGAAGAGAAGCAGGGAGGAGGGAGGGGTTGTCAACAGAAACAGCAGACTGAGCTGAACCCCAGTCCCAAACACTAGGCGGCAGAGGCCACGGAGGCCGCCTGCTTCCTCAGCTCTGCACAGGCCACCATTCCGGCACCCGGAACTGTTCACGCCCCATCCCAAGCACCCTGTGCCACAGGGACGTGTGATAGAAGGCCAGCTGGGGCTGCTCCCCCGCTTGGCTCTGGGCCCCGCAGCTCCCTCCCCACCCCCCAGATCTACATCCCTCCCGCCACAGCCCCCCATCCTGGGCCACCCACGAGAAGCCAGTGACCTGCAAGGCCTGAACAAGGACAGGACCCGTGGACAAAGGTCTTGCGAAGCCCCACCTGAGGCTGGGGGCCCTAACCGCAGCTTGGGGCCCCTCACAGCCCTACCCCACCCCAGGCCCTGCTCACCCTGAGGGGCTGGGAGAGCTACTGCAGGGCGGGGAAGGAGATGGGGTCCGGCCACGGCTCTCCAGGCCAGCAGAAGCCACCAGTGAGCTCCTGGTATGGACAGACAACATAGACAGGACAAAGGAACAAATGCCAAGAGCCAGCATGTCCCTCTCCCCAAACCAGCAGTGGGCAGGGCAGGGGGCTCACCCGCTACACATGAGGCTGTCCGGAGGAGGCTTGGCACTGGCTGCCTCAGCCACCAGGTCACCTGCAGATGGGATACAGGTGAGGCTGGGCCTGGGTACCTCTCACACCAGGACAAGTGTCCACTCCATGCTCCCGGGCCACCTCACCCACCACAGCTCCTTGATGGCCCCACACTCTATTCCAGATGGCGGGGGGGGAGGCTCCAGGCGGTGGGAGGAGGACGCAGCACTCCCAAGTCCCCACGTCTGTTCCCCAACCTGACCCGAACTCGGGCTCTGAAGCAGACCCTGGGTGCGCCCTCCGTGTTCCACCCTCCAGCCACCTCCAGGCCAGGCACCTGCGGCTCCCAGCCTGGGCCTGACCCCTCCTCTGGGACCCTGGGTCCCACACCTGCCCCATCAACCTCTCTCATGGCCCTGTCTCCTGGCTCACTGCCCTCCTGGCCCTGCCCCATCCCCAGAGTCATGGGATGGCCACGGGCAGCGAAAGGAACCGTCAATGCCCAGGGTCACAAAAGGAACTTCAGACCTTGGGACAGAGTTTTGGGAGGGGCTGGGCCGGTCACAGAGGCCTGAGAACCAGTACTCGACAAACACTAAACGGACAGCAGCTGCCTCCCTGGGAGCAGAGACCAGAGGGTAGGGCCAGAGCCCAGGGACTCAGTGTACAGACCAGCCACGGAGACGTGGGATGATGTGGTCTGGACTCCCTAGCCAGGCCGACCTGGCAGGGAAGCTCCCAGAACCACCGAGAACACACACGGTGACAGGTTTACAAGCATACGCACGCACACAGACACACGCGTGCAGGCAAGCACACACATGCTCACACCGAAGCCACACCCAGCCTCTGACCTGGAAACTGGGCCGGGACCATGACGAAGTCATCCGTGTCGCAGGACGAGTCCTTGCTGCTGCCGCCAGAGCCACGGGAGCCCTGCAGGAAGCCACCGTCGGCCGGGGACGTCAGCGTCTTCTGCAGCTGCTGCTGCATCTCTCCCAGGGACTGGGGTCACAGGGGAGGTCACTGAGACTCGGCCCCAGGGCCTGGGGCAAACCAGGGCTGCAGGGTGCTGACATGGGGCTCAGCACACCCTCCTCCCCATCAGCTCCCGCATGGTCTACCACCAGCTGGGCCCCACAGAGACAGTCCCCGGACGCAGCCACCCAGCTCCCAGAGTTCCCGGGGACGTCCCCTGCATCTCCATCAGTCCTGCAGAGGCCTGAAAGGGCCGCTCTGCACTCAGGACAGAAGGCATCCCACATCTGCCTTCGCTGTGGCCGAGAGCCATCCTCTGCACCACAGGCCCTGGCACCCCAGGTCCGTGTGTGCCCTCGGCAGGGCCCCCCCCAACCCATGCTGAGGTGCCAGGGACACGTGCGGGGGTGTGCTCCAGGTGGCAGGACCACCCCGCTCCCGCGCCCATGCGTGCACAGGCCAGCACACACAGACCACACCTAGCAGGCTGGCCTCTGGGACACGAGGGCTGGCGGTGGGGGGTACGAGCGCTTCTCCCGACTCGTCACGCTCTGACCTTCCACAACCCGAGCTTATCTGTCCGCAGCCAGTGCGAACGGCTGGGGTCCTAGGGCGTAGTGTCCCCAGCGTGGGGACGAACCCCAGGGGGAGAAGCCCGGGCCCGGCCGCCAGTGGGGGACTCACCGGGGGGGAAGCCAGGTGCGAGGCGGAGCTGCTGCTGGAACTGCTGCCGGAGCCCGAGCTTGGGTACGAGGGCACAGGCACGGGAGGGGCTGGCGGAGGGCACAGGTCAGCACACGGGAGGCTCCCACCCCCCCAGCAGGTGTGGCACCTGAGCCCCCATCCAGCCCCGCCAGGGCCTCGGAGGCACCAGGACCCTCAGGGGACTCACACTTCTTCACAGTGGCGCTGGCGTCGAGGAAAGGATGATGGAAGAACTCGTCTGCAGGAGAAGGCCAGAAGAGGCCTTAGAGCCCTGAGCCCAGGGCTCTGGCCCCCCAGTGCCGCTGGGGCCTGAACTCCCACAGGCGTGGGAAGCCGCCCAGACAGAGACAGAGATGGCACCAGCAGGTGGCTCCTCACACCGCAGGCTGAGCACCGCCCACCCTGCCTGATGGGTTTTCCTAGTGGCCCCACTTCCCATGGTAAAACCGGGGTTTTCACAGCCTGTGGGTGCCCGGGAGCCGAGGGAGAGCGACACGCGGCCAGGAGGCCATGCCCCGACCCGGTGGGCCGCGAGAAGCAGATGTGCGCCGCGGGCCAGCCAGGGGCCACTCACCGAAGTCCATGCGGTCCTTGTGGTTCCGCTGCAGCAGGGCAAGCAGCAGCTGCCTCAGCGGGGCTGACGTCTCCCTGGGGATGCTGGCGGGGCAGAGACAACATGACCCTGCTGCCCACCCGGGGTCAGTGGAAGGGGGGTGGGAGCGGGCAACACCAGGCACTTACGTGGGGACCAGCGTCTTGTTCCTCTCATAGAAGAGGCGAAGGTCCTGCGGGCTGCTGGCCTGGCAAGGGACGGCAGCGTGAGCACCCCTCAGGGCCTCTAAGCCCCACGCGAGCCACCCCAGCGGAGACCGCGGGCCAGAGCTTGGGGCCCTGGACCGAGCACTGCAAGCACTCTGTGCTCCCAGGGCTGGCCTCCCTCCTCTGCCCCAACCAGGCTGCAGAGCGCAGGGACCACAGAACAGTGGCCAGGCCTCCCTCCCACCCACGGCAGACTGGTTAGGGTGGTCTTGGGTATCCGGTGGGACTGGATGTTTGCGTTTTAAAAGAAAACAACAGTCCCTGCACCCGACCCCAGCAGAGAACCCCAGCACCAGCTTTCCCCTCCCTGTGGGCACCATACTCCCGGGGAGCGCCTGGCGGGCACGTGTATGGTCAGCCATCTGCTCACCGCACGCGGCCGCGTTCCTGGCGCCAGTGAGCCGCCAAGAGCAGGAGACCACCCCACCCTCTAGGGTTGACAGCGAGGGACAACCCCCCGCACGCTCACATGGGGAGGGAACGGCAGACGGGGGTACAGGGAGCTAGGGGCCAGCCGAGGTCACCAGGCGGCAACGGCGAAGAGCTGTGCCATCAAGCCAGAAGTCATGACGGGATGTGCAGCCTGGCACAGCGCGGCTCAGAGCCCCTGGCCCTCTGCAGCCCCACTGCCGACCCAGCCACTGCTTTCACACGTGGTGCCCCTCGGGGCCTAACCCCTGTTCAGCGCCTCACGCCAACAGGGCATGGGCAGGAGGGAGAGCACAAGGCTGGGTTCAGACATCCAGCTGGGCACACACAGATGAACGCTGGACCTCATGGACTTCAGCTTGGCCTGGAACAGGACGGGGCCCCACAGGACTGTATGCTGAAGAGCCACGAGACCACCTGACTCCTGAGAGCAAAGGCTGCCAGCCTGCGGTGCTCGGTGGCCGAGCTGGGACCCAGAGCCAAGCGTCAGGTGCAAGATGGAAAGTGGCGCTGGGCCCACGCCTGACCTGGGGCTCGCTCACCTGGAAGGGCGCCTTCCCTGTCAGGCACTGGTACACGATGGTGCCGATGCTCCACAGGTCTGCCTTCCCGTCGTAATGCTGGGACATGATGACCTCGGGGGCCTACGGGTGCAAAGCATACAGGTCAGCACCGTGGCCAGGATGGACACAGCGTTCCGTGACCCGAGTCTCGTGTCAACACCAGCCCATCAGAGACGCGACCACAGGTGTCCTCGGGAACAGCGGCCCAGCCACGCAGACTGCCCCCCCATGTGCGGCGGGGGACAGGGGTGGGTCATGACTCACGTCCCTCCCACGGGGCCTGGGGCGGAGGCGGCCCGCCTACCATGTACATGGGGGAGCCGCACAGCGTGGCCGCCATCATGTTGCTCTGCAGGTACCGAGCGAACCCGAAGTCGGCTGTGGGGCGGGGGGGGAGGGTGTGTGTGTGAGGAGGGCAGCCCCGGCCCCCTACCCCCCCACTCCCCAGCCCCCAGGTCAGCCCTGGCCTCACCGATCTTGACGCGGATGTTGTTGGGGTTGGCGCGGCGCCCACCAGGATTGGACAACAGGATGTTCTGGGGCTTCAGGTCCCGGTGGATGATGCCTTTGCTGTGCAGCAGACGCATGGCGCCCGCAATCTGCTGCAGGAAGAGCCGGATGGTGTCCTCGCTCAGCGTCCGCATGGCTGCCGGAGGGGGAGTGGGGGCTCAGCCAGGCACCAGGGTGAGGGGCTCCAGGCTCCACAGGCTCCCGCAGGGCGCCCCTCCACAGCACCACCCCAGAGGCCGCGGGGGCCGTGCCCGGCGCTCACCCCGCGGGCCCATCTGCTGCTGCTGGGTCTCCGAGCCACCATGCCACCGCCAGCACGTGCTGCCGCCGATGCACCCTCTCCCCGTCCCCAGGCCTCCCCCGGAGGCCTGCAGAGTGCCTGCCCCCCGCACCGCCGCGGTCAGCCAGGCCTTGCTGGGGACCCAGCATGCTCAGGACAGCCCAGCGCCCCCCAGAGCAGCCGTCCAGGGGCTTTGGGGACGCCGTGGGGCCAGGCGGCCATCAGAAGGCACCACAGCCCCACCGAGCACATAGGGCCTGCTCACAAGGAGCCTTCTAGACCCCTCTGTCCTGCAGAGCAGTTCCACCTCCCGCAGCAAGTGTGGGGGGGGCAAGAGGCCCCCCACCTCCGTCAGGCTGCCCTGCAGGCTGGGTCAGGGCGAGGCTGGGTGCGCAGCCCCCGGCCGAGGGGCCTCCACTCACTGTGCAGGTAGTCGGCCAGGTCCCCGCCGTTACAGTACTGCAACAGACCATCGGCAGAGCCTGGTCAGCGGCCCTTCCTGGACCACCCGCCACCCTACACCAGCCCCCCTGCTCCCGGGCTCCTTCCTGGGGCAGGTGTCCCTCACAACTCCTACTTGAAGAGGTCAGTAGGGGGCTCTGATCGCCCCTCAGACACCTGCCATAGCCACCGGAGCTGTAGATGGGGGGGCCCTACACCCATGGACATGCAACCAACCTCTACTCCCCAGGCGACAAGGAACCAGGACCCAGGAGAGTCCGGCCTCCCTGTCCTCCCAGCCGGGGCCACAGGCACTCACCTCCATGACCAGGTAAACAGAATTGGCCATCTCCTGCAGGACACAGAAGCAGCAGTGAGAGGCGGAGGGGGCCACTCCTTGCCCCCACCCCCAGTAGTGCTTCAGGAAGCTCCTCTCGGCCTCAGTGTGACCCACGCACTTGGCACTCATGCCCTCAACACAATCCCTGGGCTGCAAGCAAGCGAGGCCAGAGGGTAGACACCAGCAGGCCGTTTTTGTGTCGTGCTTGGCCCGCTGGGGAGCGGCCAGAGGATGAGGACAAGGCTGTGCTGTTTGGTTTTGAGGCCACGGCATGCAGGCATGACGGACAAGAGCAGGAGCCAATCAGAGCACTCTTATTTGCCAAGTCTGAGAGAGAACCTGAGGTCCTGGGAGCGGGGTCTGGGGTGGATGCTGACCCCACCTCCAAGGGGCAACCTTCAACTGCCCAGGTCCCCATCAAGATCAGGGTCAGCCCAGCCCTAAAGTTTCAATAGGGGTCAGCTTCACATTCTACCCACCCAGTGGGGGACCCAGGTCCCCAGGAAGGAAATGGCCAAAGTAGGAGAGCCTTGACCCACAAAGCTCAGAAACCACTCCTAACTCCAGGATCAAGGACCCCAACCAACAGGATTACAGAGGGCTGCACCAGCCCCTGCGGCCCGGGACCCAGCCACCCATGGGCTCAGGGTGCTGCTGACGTCCCTGGCAGGGTCCCCCTGACAAGGCTGCAGAGCTCGAGGCCCGACCAGTTCACGGGCAGCCCCACCACCAGCAGCCACCTGTGCCACCCTATGGTGGGGGCCTGTGCCACCCATGGGCTCCGGCTGCCGGCAGGAGTGCTGCAGAGACCCCCAGGTGGTGCGCTCGTCGTCTGAGGCCCCAGACACCCAGTCCACCAGGCAGGCGGGGTCTCTGCACACAGTCAGCCCAGCCCCTCCCCATGCAGTGGCCAGCAAGGGAGGAGGCAAGGAAGTGACTCCAAGAGGGACATCTCTCAACAGCCTTGCGGAGGTGAGGGGCGGGGGAAGTCCCCTGAGACTGATCCACAAAGGCCTGACCTCCAGCTGTGGACTCAGGTCTCAGGGATGTCCCCAAGCCCTACCTGGCAGGACACAGGTCCCCCAGCTCAGCCACCCTCTCACCAGATCTGGCAGGACCTGGGCCCAGACCACACTCAATGGGTATGGAGCAGGGACACAAGCGGCTGCATGGGGGACACCCCATGTTTTTTGGGTGTTTTAATATTTATTCAATTGGCAGAAAAACACAGTGAGAGAGGGTATACAAGCAGGGGGAGTGGAGAGAAACAGGCTCCCCACTGAGCAGGGAGCCCAACGTGGAGCTCAATCCCAGGACCCCAGGGTCATGACCTGAGCTGAAGGCAGATGAGCCACCCAGGCGCCCCTGGGGACACCCCATGTTATAATGTCAGTACCCCCCTAATGAGAAGCCCCCCAGAGCTCCAGCAACAGAGGGCCGTGGGTTCAAGACATAGCCTGGGCAGCAGGTGGAATAGTGGGGCGTGCTCTCAGGGGGTGACCCTGACTCACCCCCCCACCCAGGGCGAGCAGGCCTCTCCACTGTGCCCCACCCTGCCTTCCCAGGCCTGGTCCTTCCAGGCCAGCTGCAGGGGATAGATAAACACAGGGGCAACTCCAGGAGAGTCCCCGGTCTCCTGCGGGGCCAGAGGGGCTAGACACATGGAGAGGAGAGAGCAGGCAGGGGCTGACAGCCAGAAGGGGAGTGGGAGGCCTGCAGGCAGAGGTCCCAGCAGAGGCCAGAGGGAGGGACAGGAAATAGGAACCTAGGAGCATCCCAGGAGAGCAGCCGTTGGGCCACCGGGCTGTGTCATGGGCATGCCCCACGCTTCCTCCTCACCAGTGAGCTCCGGGGAGCACTGGGAGCATTCTGGCCTCAAGTCCCCTGCCCTGAGCCATACAGTAGAGGGGCAGAACTGGGACTCAGGCCCAGGCACCTCCAGAACGAAGAGCCCTAAACTCACCCCACCAAGCCAGGCCAGGCACGGACAAAGTGACAGGCAATACAAAGCAAAGCCCCCCCCAGGGAGTGACTCACCAGGACTGGCAGGGAGGCAAGAGCTGTGTGGGAGCAGTGAGTGCAAACCCCTGGCCTGCCTCCCCCTCCCCCCAAATCTGGGAGTGCCCCAGACCCCACGACTACCTCCCCTGGAAAGAAGGCCCCCCTTGGCAGAAGTGACAAGAGTCCCCTTTGTACTTCAGAGCCCAAAGGACCCTCCAACAGGGCCTGGGCCCTGCTCCCAGCCTTGTCCCTACACGTGAACCACAGCAGGCTTCCAAATGTGACGGTGGATGCCCTCCCTCCGAACACCGCACCCCATGGGCCCCTGGGGCCTCAGGCCCGTACCCGCCCCTGCACATGCCCCATCCCTGCGGCCCACTGTTCCCAGCGCTCCCCAGGGCCACACTCCTCCCCACAGGACATCAGGGCTGATCCCCTCCTCCAATGCCTCCCGTCCTGAGACCACCCTGAGCCACCCCACGGTCTGTGGCTCCTCCCTGGACAGCACGTGAGCAGCAGGCCGGAAGGCCACTAAGACTCTGGGGACCTAGACACCTGCTCCCCGCTCTGATCGCAGTCCCTCCACCTGCAGCCTAGATCAGCCAGCCCAGCCTCACCCCAGCAGGCCCTCCAGGTGGGGAGCAGAGAGGGCCAGCAGGGAGAGAGCACAGCAGGCCTGGGGACAAGGGCAGGGAGCCAAGCCAACCTCACATGGGGCATTAAGGCTTGGGGTGAGCCAGGGAAGCCAGATGGGGGTCTCCCACGACCTGGGCCAGAGCAGAGCTTCAGACCAGCCCCTTCCTGCCGGCATCTGTCTCCCCACCTGCGACAGCCTCACTCCACTGGCCATCCCCGGCTGGGCCGCTTCCCAGGTGAGCTCAGGAAACATGGCCAGGCCTGGGAAGCAGAAGCCAGCTCCAGGGCGCCCTCAGCCTGCCTGGGTGCTGACAGCAAGCCAGGTGCCGAGAGCCCCGCCGCTACCAGCCCCGACAGGCACCAGGAGAAGTTGCAGGTAGTGCGTCTCCCCGCCCCTGGGTGGGGAACTTTTCCAGACAAGCTCCCTGCCCGGGGCCCCTTCCCATTTTCCAGACAAGCTCCCTGCCCAGGCCCCTCCCCAGAGCTGCTGCTCCATCCACCTGGGGTCAGGCCCTCCCTCTAGCACTGCTAGTGGGTGTCCCCCACCCTTCCCTGGGATGCCAGCTGGCTGGGCCCCCCAGGAGGAAAGGGCTGGTCAGCACTACCTAGGTGGCCACGGCCGGCCTGCCCCTGCCCAGCTCACTGCCCACCCACCACAGCCTCATGCTCGCCTGGGAAGGAGCAGGGACCCCACGGCTGCAGGCACCAAGCACCCTGCTCGGGGTCAGTCTAGACTCAGTACACACTTGAAACCACCGGGACAGCTTCCCCCGGGGGGAGGCAGACGGGAACAGGTGGCCTCTTCTCATCCTCAGGGGAAGTTCTTGGAAACTCATCACAACCTTACACAGAAACATACGCGTGGCCAAGACATGGGTCCGCCCCACGGCCCATGGGGAACGCCCCAGGGCCGCCCTCATGGCCCCATGGCCAGCTACCCACATGCCCTGCTGCCCTGCTGGCCTAGGTGGCTCCCGTCCGTGTCACAGGCCACGGGCTGTGGACATAGTCATACAGGGGCAAGGGAGGGGCAGGGCTGGGCGGGGAACCCTCAGTCCTGCCCTCCCCCACGGCTGGGGAGGGGATGTCCCCACCCTAGCACCTGATGTGGACAACATGACAAAGCCTTTACAGGGAGATGACAGGGAGCCCCCGCATCCCCGGGCAGGGTGCCCACAGGCCCCAGGGACAGGGCTGGCCCGAGCACCCAGGCACGTAGGAGGCCTCCCTGCCATGGGGCGCTAAGGTGCTTTGCTTAATAGGATCCCACTCCCTGCCCGGGCTGGGCCTGGTGGGTGGGCAGGCACTGACCTAGTTAACTCAGGGGACGCTGGCCCTCTTGGCTCTGGAAGGTGCCAAAAACCCCAGCGGGGGCCAGAGCACAGCCGCCCACAGGAGCAGAGCCGCTCCCCGCCCCAGGCCAGCCCCTTACAGCCAGCTCCCAGCAGGGAAGGGTGCCCAGTCCCACCCTCCTTGCTTGGGGAGCCTCCTGCAGCCGCCGCAGGGTGGCCTGCCCCCCACCCCGGGGCACACTCCGCCCGGCACACTGGCCCTGCCTGGGAAACGCAGGGGAGAGGGCAGGGGAGGTGTGAGCTGGTATGAGCCCTCGGAAAATAGAAACCACACACTCCTCCCAGAGACGCACCAAGCCCCAGTGGCCACATGCCACGGTGACACTGCAGACGTGACCTGCACAGATCCCTGAGCAGCTCCGTCCTAGGGCACTGACCCAGACGGCTGACGACGGGACACCACACAGCCCCAGAGCCCCCACGCCAAGAGCACACGGCCAGGCAGCCGAGCTGGGGGGTGTCCAGGGCTCAGAGGCGGGTGGACCGGCAGAGAGACATCCCCACAAAAGGCAGCACCACAGGCCCCCCAACCTGCTCAGAGAAACTCAGGCTCTGAACTCCTGGGGCCAGCCCCGTTCCAGCTCTCTCCTCACCTAAGTGGTCCCCAAAGCACTTCATGATCTGCGTCTCCCATTGCCCACTATATGTTCTACTTCAAAATTCTAAGTTGAAAACATTTTTAAGTTAAGAAAAATAGACAAGACCATAATAACACAACCTTACAGGCATTTCCAGAAGCACCTGGACTCTCCCTCAGGCCTCCTCACTGGCCCCCAGCTTGGAACCTGGTACGAGGGGCTGCCACCCAGCCTGCACCCTGCCCACCGCCACCCACTCCACCCCTGGCCCATGGTCCCTCTTGGAGAGGAAAGGCAAGGCGGCAGACCGGCACTGCCCCGAAAGGCCCTCGAGTAAGCCAGCAGGAGGTTGGCTGCCTCCGTCTGTGGCCAGGCTGGCCCTGAGTGAGTCATGTCCAGCTGTGGGAACCAGCCGGCCTTGGGAGGGGGAGGGGTCCCTGTCAGCAAGAACTGGGAGCATCAGCCCTCCTCCCAGGGCATGCCAGGTACAGTCCTAATCCTGAATCCTTCAATGGCCACCCTCCTTAGGCAAAAGCACGTCCAAGATACCACCTACCACACAGGTATAGACTCAATAGAAGACCACAGGCTCCAGCTGCCTCTCCATGGGTCAGGGGGGGCCTCAGAATAAAGTACAACCCCCCCCAGCACCCACATCACCTGACAAACGTCTCTATTCCTATTCCGTAGGGCCTCAAAACAACAATAGAAAAGGAACAATTTCAGAGAAAATACTTGCAACATATCACAAAAAAGTTTTCCTTAAAACGTAAAGAGTTCCTACAAAGCAACATTTACACAGCAGTTGTTACGTGGTAGGCAGAGATCTCAGCACAACCACCCAACCACACAGGCATACTGCTACCGTCTCCCAATCTACAGGTGACACTGAGGAGCTTGCCCAAGGTCAGTCACACAAGTAAGTGAATTGAGGAGCTGGGCTCAAAGACAGTATGGCTCAGGGCCCATGCCACTAATCATGGCACCATTCAGCCTCAGTAAAAAAAGACCACAGGAATCAGGCTGAGGGCAGGCGGGATTCCAAATACTCACACACGAATGCCGAGCCTCACTCACAGGAAGTGAGAAACACGGAGATGTCATTTTCTGCTGAGATCAAAGTCTGACAACCAACCTCCCGGAGAGGCTGTGGGGAGACGGGCCCTTCCGTATGCATCCCTGCTGCATGTCCAGTCCAGCCTCTGGGGACCACAGTACCAAACTGTACCAAACTAGAAGCACACGGCCCTCTTCCCCAGGGATCCCTGTCTAGGAGCCTGCGCTGCAGATACACATCTGGCCCAAACTGAGCACAAGGTCACAACCACACCGCCGGTGTGCCGGAACCCCAGAAAATCCCAAGTCCCATCAGTGGGGGACCGGACGCGGTCAGCTATGGAATGTCGGGCAATGGAACCCAATACACCCTCCAGTAACACCCACAACCGCGTGGGGACAACAGCTACCAAGCACTCGGGGCTCACCACGGCCGGCTTCAAACCCGCAAAGCCAGGGTCTCCACCCGGAAGAGGTGGAGGCACAGACACGTTAAGATACTTGTCCAAGGACACACAGCTGGTTTAAGTTCAGAGGTAGTTTAGACCAGGACTGGAACTAGGTCACCTAGCTTCAGAGTCTGGGCTCCGAAGCAGTAACCTTCCCGGGAGGGGGCTGTGATGTCCCGCATACAGACACAGAGATCCTCCCTGAGATACAGGCTCCGGTGAAAACGGCACTGACCGCCAGAAGCAGACCGCGTGGTGGCAGAGAGGTACGTTAAGAACGTGTTTCTGACCCTGAAGAGACCCAGAAACCACCAACGTCTGTGTGGGGCCAATGGGGAGAGAAAGGGGTTACCTTTTCCCAGACCACTTTTATAATCGATTTTTTTTTCTTGTGCCAAATTACTTATTTAAAGTTTTAAAAGCTATTTTTCCCAAGTCCCGTGTGTCTCAGAGAAGTCTAAGGACTCAGGGACCTCCGCAGGCCCCAGGGAGTGAGGCACAGCGCCTAGACAGAGGCCCGGCCTCCAAGGGGAGAGGCGGCACGGGCCTCTGTGCACTTCCTCCAGGCGGGGGAAGCGGAGGCCGCTCACGAGAGGAAGCGCACTGCCCACAGCCAGGTGTGTGGCCCAGCCAGGAGGGGGCAGGAGGGAAAGAACAGGGAAACAGGGGAGAAAGAAGGGGACCGCCCTCCTGGCCCTGGGACACGGTGTCTCAGCGGCCCAGTACCCGGCTTCCAGGTACTCGCTGTCACACTGGACCCGTGCCCTCCCATGTCACCTCCTATCATGCCATAGCCCCCAAGGCCACCACCCGGCTCTCAAGGGGGAGGGCGGAGGCCACCCAAACACAGACAGCCGGGCTGGGAACTTCCCCTCAGCCAGGGGCAGGTCCCGTGGCCTCAGTAAACAGGTTTCAAAACCATTAGTCAGCACTTTGGCCCGCAGATCCGCCTCAGGTTCCCAGTCCCCAAACTGGCTCTCCAGGGTCCCGGACCCTCACCGGAGCTGGGCCCCCCCTGCGGCCCCAGGGGTGGTGAAGGGACCCGGAGGGGGCCTCCGGAGCCGGCTGGGCCTGAGGTGGACTGCCGCCTGGTTGCCAGCTGCCTCTGGCCTGGGCTCTCTGCCCCGACTGCCAGCTAGAAGGAATCTCCGCGGGGCCCCTCCCCTCCCCCAGCCTGACGCAGGGAAGGACTGGCCAATGCCAGGCTGGAGCAGTGTCAACAAACAAGCCGCCGGCCCAGACAGGTGGACCAGGCCGCCGGCACCTCCCTGCCCTAGGCCTGCGCTGGGGACAGGACCCACGGTCCGGGCCACTGGGTCTGATCCCCCCTGAGGCCCACGCCGCAGCTAGCTTGACCTCCGTCAGTCCCAGGAAGGCGACCCGTGGTGCCCTGCTGGTGCCCGAAGCAGACAGGCTGCTAGGGCCGGCAGGACTCTCCCCGCATGCCGAGAGGAAGCAGGCCCCAAACTGGGCCAAGAAAGAAGTCTCCAGGGTCCTGCTCAGGCCTCTCAGTTGGACAGGCCAGACAGCGATCTACACCTAGGGGTGCCCAGCTCCTCCCAACACAAGACCCTGGCCTAGCACCTTCCACTACCCAGCAGGGTCACAGCACCTGGCTGGCCTGGGACCCACACTCGTGGGGTCTGAGGCTGTGCACTGGCCAGCTGGGGAGGGTAACACATCCCCTCCCCACCGCCGACGCACCCAGAGCCTTACCTGGAAGTCATACAAAGCCACGATGTTTTCGTGTTTCAATTCCTAGGACAGAAACCAAGTTTCTTAGGATTAAAGCTAACTCATCCCCCACCATCTCCCCTACCGCTTCCAGAGCCCACTCACCTTGAGGATCTTGATTTCCTTCCCCAGCAGTGTCTGGGACTTGGCCAGGTTCTTTTTGTTAATGCATTTGACCGCGACCTCCAGGTCATGCTTCTAAAAACCAAGCATGGATGTTCCTCAGGGGCCGGGAACCCAGAAATCCGTAGAGGGCCACCCCCAGGCCAAGTAAGTACCTGGGGGGGGGGTTCCAATGCCAGTGGAAAGACCGCAGGTGTGGGGTGGGAAAGATGGGCTGTCCGGGGAAATAGGGAGCCCAGAATGTGGGGATGGGGATGAAGGGCCCATGTGGTGGGGTGGGCATGAAAACCCCCGCGGTGTGTGGTGGGGATGGCCCAGGGATGGGGATCCCGGGGCGTGAGGAAGAGATGGGGGTCCCCGAGTGTGGGGCGGGGCTGGGGGTCCCGGTATGAGGCGGAGATCGGGGGTCCCCGGCTGTGGGTCAGAGCTGGGGTCCTGGGTGTGCGGTGGGGTTGGGGGATGGGGCGCCCCAGACTTGCGGGGGGGAGGAGGGGGCCCCCCTCGCCGGGTCTTGGTCCGGGCCCGCCGGCGCCCCTCACCTCCCGGTGGCGCCCCTTGAAGACCACGGCGAAGGCGCCGTGCCCGATCAGGTCCTTGCGCGAGAACTCGAACTTGCCCACGGCCTCCAGGCCGCCGCGGCCGGGCTCCATGGCGCGGGCGGGCGGCTCAGGCGGCGGCTCGGGCCGGGGGTGGCGGGCGGGGGGCGCGCCCCATCGGGCAGGCTGGGTCCGCCTACAGCCCCGCGGGCCGCTCGGGGCGTGCTGGCAGTCCCGGCTGCTGATCCGAATCCCTTCCCGGCTGCGACTCCGGCTGGGGTCCGGGCTCCGGCTTGGACTCCGACGGTGAAACAAAAGAGCCGCGGCCGCCGGGCCTCAGAGCCTGAGACGCCGGCGCAGGCGCAGAGCGCGCCTGGGGGGCGGGGCCGAGGGCGGGGCCTGGCGGGGCGGCCGCGCTAAGTGGGCGGTGGGGCAGGCGGCGGGGAGGGGCCCTTCGGGGGCGGGGCCGTTCCGGGGGCGGGGCCAGCACTCGACTCGCCCCTGGAGGGTCCGAGCGGTGGCGGCGGCGGCGGCGGCGGCGGCCGCGGCGGCGGGGGCGGGGGCGTGGGGGGGAAGGTTCTCCCGCTGCGACAGAGGCTGGAGTGCCTCATCTCTGCCCAGCGGTGTTAGTATCTGGACGTGGCCTGCGCACCCCCGGGCTAGGGACCGCACAGAATAAATCGGGCTGCTTTAGAGCTGTCGCATTTTATTTATTTTTATTCTTATTCTTTTTTTTAGTAGGCTCCACACCCCAGCGCTGAGCCCAACTGCGGGGCTTGACCTCAGGACCCTGAGATCAAGACCTGAGAGGCTGGAGAGTCGCAGGCTTAACACTCAGGCACCTGAGGTGATGCATTTTAAACTGTGTTCAACAGTAACAAATTGTCTGCCACATTGAACCAAAACATAGGAAATCAGAGGGAAAGTTCCCATAAATCCTTTCACTGGGGTGATACACAGCAGATTCCTAGACGCAGTGTTAAATAGACATGTGCTCGGGCTTAAAGTGCCCCAAAGTTTAGAATTAAGAACTGGGCTACTAGCTGTCATTTAGAAAGTCCAGTGAGGCTGTGAATGGGTATGTAATATACAGGAGAACGCAGAGCCCAGGGTGTACCACTGGCCAGACCGTCCCCAGAGTGACTCATTTATTTCTCCAATGATTCCATGAGATGCTGGAATGCTGTTCTATCACCGTTTGACAGATGAGAACATTGAGGCCCAAAGAAATGTACCCAAAGTCACACAGCAAGCAAGGAGAACAGATTCTCATGCAAGAAACTGCTAGCAGGGGCTGCCTGGGGAAGAGCCGGTGCTTTTCACGGTCTACCTTGCGCACCAGCGTGAATTATTCTAGTCTTGGTCAAGTCCCGCTTCTGTAAATGGGGAGTATGAGCAGTCCTCCTTTCTGTGCCCCCGCCCGCAGTGACACCCCAGGCTGGTGGCACCACCCTGCCCGTGGGGCCAGTGGGCAGCTCTCTGGGCTGGATCCTCCCTGCTGCCTTCACAGAGCTGCCTGGCGGCTACTCTTCCCAAAGCTCTGGCAGGAACGCCATGCAGATCTCCTGGAAGCTCCTTCACCTGTGCTCGGGGCCCTGCTCCAGGCCCGAGAATGTGCAGGCTTCTGACCCTGAACTGAGGCCAGCAGCCACCAGAACTGGGAGGGACCAGGGGTGTCCTGGCCAAGCACCTTGCTTTTCAGGGAGAGGTCACCCACATCACCCCTAAGGTCACTTTCCGTGCCCTCCGTGCTCCAACACCAGCTACGTCTGCCCAGGGCCGGAGAGCAGCAGCCGCACAGAGTGCCCACCCTCAGCAATGGTTGGGGTGGGGGGACAAGCGGGGCTGTAACTGCACAGAAGATCGTAAGTTGCAATGGAGGAAGTGCGCAGCGCAGGCTGTGTGGTAGGGTGGGGGTGGCTGTGGAGGCAGGGGTGCTGGAGGGAGCTGGTGCCTGGGGCAGGAGCCCCGCCCAACTGGGAAGGGGATCTTCAAATCTCAACTCCAGGAAAGTCGGTGGAGTTAGGAGTGGGTGGGTGGAGGTGGGATTTGCATTTGGAAGACGTCACTGGGCCCCAGAGGAGGAGAGCCCCCCTCCATCCCCCCAAAAAACTGGGTACGCCCAGTTCCTGCCCCATGGGCCCTGCCGGGTCCCTGCCAGGTTCCTGTCCTGCTCTGTCTCATGGTCAATGCTTTTATCCTCATTATTCCCATCTGGTAATCTGTGTGCTCAGTGAGCTGTTCCGTAACCTCCCAGTCACTCCGCAGCATGGGCCCCTGGGGGCACATTCCCAGCTGGGGGCAGGCTCAGCGACAGGACCCTCCACCCTATTTCGGCTTGCAACTCTAAGTGATCTTCTGGGCCATTAGGTGCCACACAGTTTGCATTTTTGTGCCTTTGCGGGTGACTTCGCTGTTGAAAACAGCCCCCTAAGGGGCACGAGGGAGGGCTGTCCGTGTTCCTGAGCACAGGGAGGCTGTGGCGGAGCAAATGCGTCAGGGAGCTCCGGCGGCTGTCGGTGGGATGTTACTGAACCAACAACATGTTTTAAGTAAGATGTCTTTAAACAGAAGCGCGTATAAAACAGACTACGTATCGAGCGGTGACAAAGGCCTCGTGAGCAGATGCCCACAGAAACCGAGCCCTGCACCTCCGCAGCATCCTGCTAACTCCCTGTTCCTCGTTCCTGGGGGCAAGCAGGGCATGCGTACCGCGACCCCAAACTGGCTGTGTGCACCGTGGCTCAGTGGCACTCGTATAGGGAGGGGCTCTCACGCCCACGTTGACCCTAGGAAGTAGGTTATGGTCCCTGTTCGACCTCACGGGAGTAGAAGCTGAGGACCAGAGAAGTGTAGGCGCCCACCCAAGGTCATACGGCTAAGTGGCCGCTCTCGGACCGAAGCCAGGCATCCCGGTTCCACTGAACCCATGTGCTCCTTGTCCTCCTGGGTCCCCAAGGCAAGGACTGAGTGCCGTCCATCTCTGACCCTCAGCGTCCTGCCCGTGGCCTGGCAAAGCAGTAAGGACACTTAGAAAGGAGGTTGAATGAACTTTAAGACCCACCTCACTCAACATGCAAAACCCCACCCCAGCTACCCACCCACACTGGGCTCCGAGGCCACCGCCACCATCTACAACAGGCATGACAAACTGGTGTCATTTCAAAGGGCCTGGTGCTGCCTCCCCAGAGCCTTAAGGCCAGAGCTGGGGGCCGGGGGGGGGGCTGTGATCGTTTAGTAATGTCTGTCACAGATGCTGGGGTGGAGGGTGGTTTGTGAGTCTTCAGACAGACAAAGTCCACATTCTTGGGTCACCATGACTTCAAAGATGTCAAACTTTCAGGGCGCCTGGGTGGCTCGGTCGTTAAGTGTCTGCCTTCGACTCAGGTCATGATCCCAAGGTTCTGAGATCGAGCCCCACGTCGGGCTTTGGTGGGGAGCCTGCTTCTCCTGCTTGTGTCTCCACTTTCCCCATGTCTCTCTGTCAAATAAATAAATAAAATCTTTTAAAAATATATCAAACTTCCAGAAAGTTAAAAACATTACAAATATGGAAAAAGCAGGGGCTGGAAGTTTATTGAATTCATTAACAAGGAAACCACAGGATGGTAGAGATGGTTGCTGGGTAGGGGGCAGGGGGCCTGGCTGGCTCATTTGATGGAGCATGTGACTCTGGATCTCAATGTTGTGAGTTTGAGTACCACACTGGGTGTGAAATCCACTTAAAAGCAAAAAAAAGAGAGAGAGTTGCTGAGTGGAATTTGAGGAATCAGTTATTTGCAGAGATGTGAAGAAGAGTAGATTGGCTGGTCAGATACGAAACTGTTCCTTGTTCTCCAGGACGAACATTTAACCTGCGATGATCTTTCTGCATCACAGAAACCGACAAGTTTGCACAGAGATAGTATCGCAGACCCAGAGCCTTCAATCAATGGGTAACAGAAACCCAGAACACGCAGAACCCCTCCCACAAGGACTGGCAAACTTACATGGAAGGGGCCAAACTGAGCCCTCCTCTTGATTTCTTTTTCTTCCTTTTTTATTACGGTAAAATAAACATAACTTGAAAACTGCCATCTTAGCTTACAATTTAAGTGGACAGTTTGGGGGTATTAAGCACATTCACACCGTTGTCAGCTGCCGCTGGGGTCCACCTTCAGAACTTTCTCATCTTCCCAAACTGACGCTCTGTCCCCAGTAAACATCGACCCCGCCCGGCCCCTGGTGCCCACCATCCGCTCCGTCTCTAGGAGCCCGAGGGCTCTGGGGCCCCCTGGGAGGTGGGATCACACAGCGTCTGATGGTGACCAGCTCATTGCCCTCAGCGTTGAGTCCCCAAGCTTCATCCATGTGGAGGCCGGGGTCCGAAGTCCCTTCCTCCTGAGGCCGAGCGGTAGTCCATTGTAGGGATGGACCACGTTTTGACTGTCCACTTGTGCACTAATGGACCATGAGGTCCCTTCCACACTTTAGCTGCTGTGAACAACACTGCTACGGACACAGGTGTGCAAATGTCCTGGATCCTGCTTTCCACTCTCAGCGGCGTACCCCCAGGTGTGGGATTGTTGGCTCATACGGGAGCCCTATTTTTAACCGATTGAGGGAGCTCCGTGCTGTCCCAGTTTGCTTTCTCACCAGCAGGGCAAGAGGGTTCCAGGTTCTCCACGTCCCCACCAACACTTGTGATTCTCTGATTTTTTTAAAAATAGGCGAGTGGGTGTGAAGTGGCTTCTCGCATGGCGTTGATTTGCGTCTCCCTGGTGACTGGCGACACCGAGCGTCTTCCCGTGTGCGTGGGTCCTCTGTCTTCCCGGGAGAGACGCCTGCTCGGGCCTTTGGCCAGTTTCTAATCAGGTTGGAGCTGTGGTTCTTTATACATTCTAGACTAAACCCAACAGCGTCCCCCGTTTCTCGAGGCAGCTGGTTTAGAGCTGCGGCTGCAGAGAGGAGGAGCTGGGGGTCTGGGTGGCCTGTGGAGCCATGTTTCCACCTGGCTTCATGGAAGCCGTGGGCCCACCTCGCCTTGAATTTGAAAGCCATCCTTGGATGGGCCTGGTCAAGGACCCTGCGGGACACGACGATGAAATGGCAGGCCACCGCCCTTCCTTACCAGCTGTGGGTCATTCTCCCCAACAGCAATGGCGGGTCCAAGCAAAGCCCCACGAGCTCCACTCAGTTCCTGCCCATCACTGTGACCATAACAGCTGGGGTGGGTCTGCTTGTCAGATGGGACTGAAGCCTGCGGGCAGGGAGGTGGGCCTGGAGACTTCGAAGACCCCTGCTCTGGCCCTGACCCCTTCCCCTCCCCCTGCGCATGGTGGGTGGGTGGGGGGCAGCGCTTAGGTACCTCCCTGGAAGATGGGTGAGGTCCCCGAGAGAATTAGGAGAACAATGTACCAGAGCCAGCTTCTTTCCTCCAAAAGGACAGGGCAGCTCCCTGCCCCTGGGGCCCAAACTCCTGTCAGCCCCTGAGCTCATTCTGGAAGGGTCTTTGTCTTCCTCCAGGGGCATTTAGGCAAAGCTTCTCAGAGCACAGGCTGGCGTTTAGGCCTTCAGACTTTTTTTTTTTTTTTAAGGTTTTATTTATTTAATTGACAGAGCACAAGTAAGCAGGGAGGCAGGCAGAGAGAGAGAGAGAGAAACAGGCTCTCCGCTGAGCAGGACCGCTTGATCCCAGGACCCTGAAATCAAGAACTGAGCCGAAGGCAGCCACTTAACCAACTGAGCCACCCAGGCGCCCCGAGGCCTTCAGACTTTGTTTAAGCGAAGGAACCGCCTCCCCCCCAAACTCTGCCCCTGGAGCCAGTTTTGTCTCTAAGCGCTCGGAGGGGGTGGGATGGGAATTTGCCTCTTGAACTGTCTAAACAGGGGGAGGGTGACAGCGTGAGGGCTTCCAAGGAGGCTCTGGGCCACTTTCAACCCAACACCTGCCTCCCCCTGGGCAGACAAAATCGGTAGTTTTGTAATTCAAAACGTAAACTTCCCTGACAACCTAGCAATCCCAGGCCTGAGGTACTCCCAATAAGTCCTGAGAGGGAAATGATTGGGAGAGCTGATGGCCCAGAGCTGGGAACCAACGTCCCTTAGCGGCAAAGAAGAAACACATCACAGGAAGACTTCTCAGCATCCAGAAGGACTGGACAGAGGTCTGGGCCAGCAGCCGTGTGGACTAGCCGCTGAGCGGTGACACAAAGGTCCCCGCGGAGGGCAGCTTCCCGGCTGGCTGGTGGCTGGGAGGCTCCGTGGCTCCTGGTGCTGGTGTCAGAAACCGGCTCGCTGCTCAGGGGTGGGAGCACCCGTGGGAAAAAAGCGGGGCCCTCTGGGGGTGATGGAAGCGTCCCGGGCTGACCAGGGTGGGGCCGGACACTTGGCTTCATACAGTTGTCGAAACGCACTGAACTGGGGCATTAGGGTGCTCAGTCGATGAGGCATCCGGTGTCAGCTCTGGACCGTGATCCCAGGATCCTGAGATCAAGCCCCGCATCCAGCTCCCTGCTCAGCGGGGAGTCTGCTGGAAAGTCTCCCTCTGCCTCTGCTGCTCGATCCCGCTGCCCGTCTCTCACAAATAAATTAAAAAAAAAAAAAAAAAAAAAAAAAAAAACCCTGCAGTGAACTTGTGCCTTTCATCATGACTGAATTACACCCTGTGCAGCTCGCTTTGAGGGGGCGCACTGACCCACAGAGTGTGCACAGGAACCTGGAAGGCCTCCTGGGAAGCGACAGAAGCCACATCCCAAGGGCCACACCTTGGCGCATTCCACGAACCTGAGATACCCCGACAGGCAAATCCGGAGACGGGAAGCAGGGTGGTGTGTGGCAGGGGCCGGAGGAGGGAATGGCCTCCCACCCCGCATGGGGGCACCACATTGGTGCTGCCCGGCCTCAGGGGCACGTCTGGTCCCAACGTCCCCCGGAGGTGGCCTGGAGGGGCAAGGAGGGAGCTGCTGCTGGCCCAGGGACCCCGGGTGCCATCTGGCACCCTCCAGGCACAGAGGGTTCCTATCAGTGTCCTTCAGCAGCTCCTGAAGGAGACCGGGACTGGCACCTGCAGAAGGCCTTCGTGGGCGCCCCCGGGCATTTGCACCCTGCTGGTGGGTGACTCATCCTGACTCCGAGGACAGCCACTCTGCTGATGGAGGATAGAGAGTCACGAGCCTTGCAGGACATCCTCAAGGCATGCAGAAACACCCCAGCGGCCTGAGTCACCACAGGGCTTGGACCGGGAAAGGCCAGGGGCCAGGGTCTGGGCTTCCTCCAAGCCCTGGACCCCAGCTCCAGAACTGTCCCAATGGACAAAGCTGTCCTCCCTCTACTCCTTGCTGCCTCGAGAGCCATCCAGGTGTGTCTCCGGGGTGAGGCTGAGGCTCCCTCCTGCCTGGTGTGAGCCAGCCCCTTCCTTCTCATGCCCCTGCTCTGTGCTGCAGCGCCCTGGGTCCACCGACAGAGGGAGGGGGCAGTGAGGAGGGTGGGGGGCACAGAAGCCCCTGGGAGCTGCTTTTCATCCTCTGGCTCTTGACTGGGCTGCTGAATTCATGGATTTTCAAAGTATAAATAAAATCAGTCCAGCCTGATGATGACAACGTCCTGCAAATCAAGAGGCACGCAGGCATCTAGGAGTTCGGTTAGAATCTTCTAGAAGACAACTTATGCAACCATGTGGACACGCATGTGTACTCTCCCCCGCACTGGCCGCCTCCAGCCACAGAGAGCCAAAGGTCGCGTGGGCACGGTCCATTTCTGCGGCGTAACCAGGACAGGAAACTGTGGAAACAGGCAGGTTGCTGGTTGCCAGGGCCCTGGAGGAGGAGGAGGCCAGCGCAGAGCTACAGCTAAGGGGCCCAGGGCTTTACTTTGAGGTGACGAGCACATCCCGCAATGGAGCGGGTGGTCTCGAGCCCTGCGAACCGTCCCTCCAAGTCCCCAGGGAAGCCCTGGGTTGGGGGGAATCCAGCGCGGGGGGAGGGGTGTGAGGGGCTGGGGGAGGGCTCTGGGGCTCTGGTGTGAGTGGGACTCCTGCCACCCTCCCCATTTGCCAGGTGAGAAAACCAAGGCTGGCTTGGCCCAGGGTCTCCTGCCGGTCCGTGCGGAGCTCAGACGAGAGCCCAGCACGGGCACCGGGGGCAGGTGCTGCCCACACCACCCGCGGACGCCCCCAGATGCTTCTGACACGCCCTGTCTGGAGGCAGGCAGATGAGACTACGCTCCGTTTTCTTTTAGGTTAAAAAAAAAAATTTATAACTCATATACCATCAAATTCACAATTTAAAAGCATCGAATTCAGAGGTTTGGGGGTAAATTCAGGGTTCTGCAGTCATCACCTCTGCTCATTCCCCATCAGTCTCATCGCAGTGGGGGAACCCCCAACCCCACGACAGCACCGTGCTCCCCACGCCGCACAGCCACAAAGCTTCCTTCTGCGGGTTTGCCCGTCATTCGGCAGACACTGGCTTATCTGGTGCCATGTGATGTCTACCGGGCTTGTCTACATGGTAGCCAAACCGGCCTCACCCCGCGTTACCGCTGAATAACGTCCCACTCTGCGGTAGAACACCCTTGCTTTCTTTAACTGTCAGTTGACGGGTATTGGGTTTTTTGCCCACCTTTGGCCATATGGAAAATGTTAGTGCCCGGACTTTTTTCCTTCAGTGCCCGTGGTTCTTGGTGACATCTTGGTGACTTTGCAGAATGACCTTCACCGTCTAACAGAACTTCTGTTTCACTTGTTACGGTGTATGGTCTGTCTCTGTCCCACAATGAGAACTCCAAGACCTAAGGGATTCCCCAGGACGTAAACTGGCAGCTGGCCCCAGGGAGCCCTCAGTGGACGCTTGTGTTAATGGTCACAGGCACAGGCCCTGTCTCTCAGCTCCCAGACCCCATGAGTGGCATCACAAGTTCCCCATATCTGTCAGCTTCCTGGTGGGAAACAGTCCTGCTCCAAAGAGCTTCCCGGGACATTAGTGAGGAGGCTACATGCAGGGAGCTGGGGCCTTGCACGGCCTGTGGGGAAGGGCTGGAGCTGAGGGGCCGAGGAGGGGTGGGGGGGACCGGCAGGAGCCCTGGTTGTAGAATCAGAGCTGGGAGCCAGCAGAAGTAGGCACTAGGGGCTCCGCCAGCCACGGACCTTCGGTTGGCCAAACCCAGGAGAAGGGACCAGCCTCCAGGAACCTGAGCCTGGCCCACCATTTGCAGGTCTGGCTGTAGGGGCACAGAGATGGCACAGGACATCTGACTCAAGGGACAAAATGGAGGCCGGGGGAGGTGAAAAGACCTCCCCCTCTGGTGCTGGGCAGAGCCGGGGCTCAGGCAGAGGCCACGGCTCAGGTAGAGGCCACGAGGCCCTGGTCCAGGGCCCACATCACCAACAGCACGGCCTCCCCAGGGCCTCCAGGGCCTCCAGGCTAGCAAGCCAAGTGTCCAGAGCCAGATTCCAGCCTTCTGACACAGCAAGGCAAAGCTCTCATGCAGTTGTCCTGGGCAGGAGCTCAGGGCTGGACAGCCACACCCACCACACCTGTCCTCCTTGGGACCAACCCTCCCTGCTTCCCAAGAACCAGGTGTGACACCTTAGGCAACCTACTTTTATCCTTTTTAAATTGCTTTCTCCTGGGTACAAGGGGGTCCTGATCTCCGAGTGTGCCTCCATTGTCCCAGCTCCTGGGGCCCGGTACTCACAGGCCTCCTGCCTTCTGGGGCTTCGAGGCCCGTCATTGGTTCTGGCTGACCAGTTGTCAGTGAGAGCAATATTTTCTGCCTCTGGAACAGAGCTCTAAGGGCTCCCAAATGCTCATGGGGGATAGGGTGCCGGCGAGCCCCTGCCCCCTACCCGGCAGGGAGCACGTAGTGGGACCAAGATACAAACCTGCACGGATTTGAGTGGCTGAGCTTGGGGAGCTGCTTGTGACCGTCGGTCACCTGGCCCGTCCTGACGGACCGGTGGGGAGTCATCACTGTCTGCGGGTCCAGGAGCTGAGCCCAAGCGCCCCGCACACGCACGCGCATACCCGACAGGTGATTCACGGAGTCAGGCGGCCCTCTAGCCCCTGCGTCCCGGCCTGACAGTGTTCACTCAGGCCCTGCCGTGCCGCCCGCCCCTCCTCACCTGCCTCCCCTGTGGCCTCCAGGCCCTGCCCACGCAGGCCCCAGCTCCTCCCCTGGGCGCTCCTGCGGGCTCATTCTCCCCTGCAGCTGGGTCTGGCCGCCTCGGGGGACTCAGTCCACACTCCGTCCTCCCACCCGAGCCAGGGTCCCAGCTGTCATCGGGGCAGAGGTGGGCAGGAAATAGGGGGCTGTCATGGATTCAAAAGATTTACAAACCTATCCTGCGGTCCTGGACCGGGTCCTCGGTTGGACAGATCGACCCTGAAGATATTTGGAGGGACGAAGGGGGCAGATTTGATTGTGGGTGGGAGTCAAGGGACATCAGGGCACTCGTCTTCATCTCATGAGATGAGACAATGAGGTTGTGCTCTGGTAGGAAAACGTCCTTACTCTTCACGAGATATAACAAGTACTGAGGGGTAACAGGTCCTGATGTCTGTATTTTACTTGAAAACACCTTTGGCAAAGACAGAAATAAGTGAAACAACGTGGCAAAATGCGGCCAATCACGAAACCCACGTGCTGTGCGTCCCACTTCTCTAAAGCCCGTAAATCTTCACGAAAAGGGAAAGATATTGCACGAGAGAAATTTAAGAATACCTAGTGTTACTGTGCACGCCTATATGTTAACTTTTTCTTACGATTCAATGCACGTAGAAAGCACAGAAGGACACCACACAACCTTGAAGCCGCTGGGGGAGGGGCACCCTGCGGTCTCAGCCTCTCAGTTGGAGGTGGCAGCGGCCTCCGTTTGTGTCCGTCCTTCCTTTGTTGTGACTGTCAACCTGGCAACCCCAACACGCGTTAAGTGCTCTCATCTTAAGGATAATTTTTACACCACTCTGCTCAAGACACAGGGGTTTCCCAGACCCCAGAAGCTGTCGGGAGACCCCACCCACCCACCGCCCTGCACTTCCTGCCGGAGCAGGAGCTGTGCCGGTCTTGAACTTGATAGAAGCGGGTCACATAGAGCTCCCTGTGTCCGGCCCCTTTCAGAGAGCACCCTCTCCATCAGGGGCACCCATCCCCCGGGGGTTTGCAAAGCAACGCGGGCACATAGGGCATACGGACCCGTACAGGTTTGTCCGGGTGTCTAACTAGATGTATTTTCCAGGTCTGCTTGCTTGTGAGTTTTATAAAACTGGCGTCACCGTGTAGAACAAGACAACACAATAGTCCAAGAAAGTGAGAAGCTCACCCGTGCGGGTGACTCTATAGATAGGCGATACAGGATGATGGCAACGGCCACGGTAAGTCCCTTCGAATCCTAGTACAGAAGCTATACACGCAGTATTAAACATAACGATGACTAATAAACATGTTAAAATACAGTAGGAAGAGATACAGACTGTGACCAAAATACCGTAAAACGTGTGTGTGGGACGGGAGCTTAAGCAGACGGGTTTCGTGTGTGGCTGAACATAAGTTTTCGGCTTAAAATAGACTTTTGTGACTATAAGGTGTGTGTGGAGGTCAGAGGGTAACCACGAAAAGTTCCTAGAGAAAGAGGAATCAAAGCAGATCCATGTTGAAACAATGGAGACAGGCAGGGAGGACAGACAGCGGGGAAGACAGAGGGAGAGGGAGACAGTGCCCCTCGGCCAGGTCCTCCGGGCCAGCAGCCAGCGTGCCAAGTTGGGTTACAATCCCATCGGTGTCCTCGAAGATCCATCATCCTAATGGATTAAATGCCTCTTCGCCGTGGAGAGGTTGGTGGATGAGAGACCCAGACCTGACTAGCTGACAGCTAGAACCCTCCTGAGACTTGGGGCCTGCCGTGGCCCGCCCAGGAGAGGAGCCCTCCAGGGAGTCCGGGGGCTGCCCTGGGGGTTCTCACGGTGCACCCGTGCCGGTACCCACCCCCACCTCCTGAGCCAGCGAGCTGTCTTAGAAAATACTCTGCGAGCTACGTAACGGACAGACGAGCAAATTCTTCCTTGTCCACCGGGCTCCTGCACTCTCCCCGCCATCGCACGGGGAAACCCAGATTTTCTTCCATTCACTTATCCGTCTCAGTACTTCTCCTCCGTAACGGTGTCTTTCAATTTTTCTCTCAACTTCCTAACATCTGCCTGGTTCCCTCCTTGAGCAAAATCTTTAACACTCTTGGTTTTTATAGCTCTGTGAGTCATGATTTTCCCTGTTTTGACCGTCTTTTAACAATAGCAGGGGAGGGCGTCGCACATGCTTTTCTCATTCACTGTGGTGTGGACGAGCTCCGTTCCGGGCCGCGTGCGGGGCGGCCGCCCCCACTCGCCAGCTCCATCCTGGAACCTGCTTTGCTCTGACCATGGCCCGACAGCTGGGTCCAGACTTATACCATTAATGTCTCACTCCCGTTTCCTCACATGAGTCTCTCTGGGACGCATCTGGGGGTGGAATCGGAGGGACATTACAAAATATGCCAACCCATGTTCCTGAGGAGACGCAAAGGGGGGCGCACCCCTCAGAGCTCCCCTTGATTCGCCCCTCTCCCCATGGGCCTGGGACAGCCCTTGACACGCCGGACAGGTGCTCATTTCAAAGATCCCCACCTGGTAGCAGGCCAGGTCCGAATGGAGGAGGAGCTGCCCACGGGGACTGCCTGGAACAGCACTTGGAACGGAGTGGGTGCTCCGTGAGCGCCTGTACAGTGGATGGACGTGGGAAGGTGTGTGTGCCCAAGGCGTGCAGCCAGCTCTGCGTGAGGCCACAGGACCTTGGCTCTGCCCTGGTCAGGTAGGACAGGAAAGCTGAGGGAGCCTGGGCCGCCACACGTCTCCAGTGTGGGGTGGGATGCATGGATGGAGGTCTGTCCTACCCTCTCCTGGTCCTTTGTCATGCCCAGAGGCGGAGGCCATGAGTCACCCATGGGCTGCAGCTGTGGCGGGGGAACCTGGAGATCAGCTCTCCTGCTTGGGGGTGTGCTGAGAATGCCCGTGGGTCCTGCCTCCTTGCTGGGGCTGCTCCACGGCCTGGGGACTCTGGGGAAGAGGGTCCTGGGCTGCCCCAGCACCGTCTCACCTGCCCGCTGCTGTAGGGCCACATGAGGTCAGTCAAGCGTCTGCCTGACGAGGTGCCCTGCTTTCCCAGCTCCGAACCCCAGAAGCACCCTTCCCATCCACGCGGGCGGAGGCTAGCTTGGGCACATGCTCCCGATCACTGTGCGGAGACGTGGCTTCCACAACTGCGGCTTCCACAGCTGAGGCCGCCCCCCCGCACGCGGCTCTCACACCCCGAGACCCTGGGCTCAGCCGGGCCTCCCCACCAAGTCCACATCTGGGACAGGGTCCCGGGTCCTCACCCTCCAGGACCCGTCTGGTGGGAGCCCCCCGCCCTGTTCCCGGACCAAGACAGGTCTGCAGGGGCCTTTATAGGACCAGGGAGAGCCCGGGAGCTGCAGAAGCAAAGGCAGAGGCCTGAGATGGGGTTCATGCTTTTGAGTGACAGACGCGTCCCGGAGGTTGAGGGGTGGGGCTCCTCTGCCCCAGCCTGGGGGGGGTACGGGGGTCACCCCGTGACAAGTCCCCTCTGGCTCCTCCTGCGTCCTCACCCCAGACACCTGAAACTGGGCTCTCAGCAAAAACGTGTTTGGAAGTCCACGTTCACGGCAGCTCGGGGCCCTGGGGTCTCCCTTATGCAGTGGGAGCTGCCGGATTTTCCAAGCTGCCCACCACAAGACCTCGAGTCTCCTGTGCTCTTTGTGGAATGTGGACGGACACTCAGTCACCTGGAGAGGTGGGATCTGTCCCCATCCTGTGGCTCAGGGCAGCCCAAGACCTCGGCAGGAGCAAGCCCACCTGACCTCGGAGACAAGGTCACAGCAGTGATGCGGTCCCCCCACCTGCCGCCATATGAGGACCCGAGGCCGGTGGAGGCCCCTGGGCAGCTGGCACCACTGCCCCCTGGGCTCAGCCACTGCAAGTCTGGACAGCTGCCACGGCATAACATCCTGCCGAGCCCAGAGACGACCAGACACAGGACAGGAGTCCTGTTGCTGCTATAAGCCCCAAGATTTGGTGACCGGTCACGGCATCTGGTAGATGCCCGTGGAGAGACGGCAGTGGGCGCCAGGGTCTGTGTGCCGTGCCTTCCTCTCATCCCCGCAGATGCACCAGGTTCCTGTCGCCCTTCATAGGCTCAGGGAGGGACAGCAGAGCCGGCAAGGGCCCGATTCCCAGCTGCAGGCACATGGCGAGCTGGGGCTGCTGGTTCGGTCCCCAAGGTGGGGAGGACTGCCCAAGCACATCCGATGGCCGCCCCCACATTCACCCACCAGACATAGAGCCACTGGGATTAGCTCCGAGCATGGTCCCCTGGGTGCCACTCCCAGGCCCCTCGCCCAGCCGCGGTGGCTCACAGCCCCTCTCCAAGGGAGACGCAACCACATGCCCTCCCTGCACGACATGAAGAGGATCCAGATGAGTGTGTATTTGTAAAGTGCAGAACAGGACCAGGACAGTACCATCGTACTCTTCTTTGGGGTGAGGAGCCCCCCAAGCCCCACAGCCTGCTCCCAGGGAGGTGGCAGGAGAGGGCACAGTGTGGCCAAGGTCAGAGTCTGGCCTTGTGGCCCACGCTCCCACGTGTGTCCACAGAATGTCTATGTCCCCCCTGGAGTCTTCCGGTGGGCACCCCGCTCCCAGAGGAATGGCATTTGGAGGCAGGATCCCCAGGGTGGTGAGATTAGATGAGGTCCCAGAGGTGGACCCCCTGTGGACCAGTGTCCCCGCGCAGAGCTCAGGACCTGCTCTTTCCCCGCAGACACAGTGAGAATATGCTGTTCGTGAGCCAGGATGCGCGGGACAGAAGCCACCAGCACCTGTCGCCGCCCGATTCCCGCCTCTAGAGCGGTGTTGGCTATTTGGGCCTGTCTGTGGCACTTGCCGTACCGCCCGAGCCAAGCTGTGCCTGTGCCTCTATTTCCCCACCTGCCGGGGGTGGGGGGTTGTGCGGCCAGAACCGCTGTGTTCTGGACCCTGAAGTCACCTGTGCAGGTGTGTTTTATAAACTTGCCACCCACGCACACGGAGGCCGGCCAGCACCTGGGCCTGGCATGTGAGACGAGGGGGTCTTTGTCCGCGCTGCTGTGGTGCCCGCCCTCTGGCCTTTCTCAGACGGGTCTCGGGCCTGTCACAGGGCTGCTGGTCCCCTGGGAAGCCACGGCTTCCCCGCACAGAACCAGCACAGCTGGGGTAAAGACTGGCTGAAAAATTCCTAATTCCGCACAAAATGTCTGGGTGCCTACATGGTGACTCACCTAAAATTGAAAGACTGTGTGGGCAGCATCATTCTGGGACATTCCTGCTGTTTACTTCTTCACGCAGTACGGAAGGGGCGGGGAAGTTTTAAGATCAGTTGTCTTTAACCCAGGGCAAGGAGCACAGCCTGCATTAAGAACCCTGGTCCGTGCTAGCTGTGCACCCTGGGGACTTGGGGACCCTCTCTGGGCTGTTGCCAACTGCACAGGGGCCCAAGGTGGGCCCCCACAAAGCTGCAGGAGGAAAGTGGGACCCCGCTGGAGCGCCCCCCCCCCCGTGGGGCAGGGGCAGCCGCGCCTCTGCGTCCAGGGTGGGCTGTGGACCCGCCTCTGCTATCTGGGTGTCAGGTAGGGGTGGGGCGTGGGGCGGCAGGCAGAGAAGTATGCATGTTTCTGCCCCTCCCTCCCTCAGTCAGTGGTTGCAAGGGGGGGCGGGACTGGACGAGCCCCCACCTTTGCAGGGAGGGAACCCCCAGGGGCTGGCCCTGCCCTCTGGATCCCCCTACACCCTAGACATCTGCACCTTCCTTCCCTGGCCAGCCTCTTCCATCTGACCACATAACCAGCTCCTCCCTTTGCTTCTGCCCATCCTGCTCAGGGTTTCCGGAACCCCAGGAGAGCAGAGTGTCACACAGAGCTGGGGGTTAACACACGTGGCCGGTGCACCCACTGTGCTCCAATTGCGGGGGGAAGGGCTGAGAATCTGCATTCTACCAGGTCCCAGTCATGCCAGTGCCTGGGGTGCTCGCTCTAATGGGGCCTGGCAGGCCCTTTGCGCACCCACCCTCAGGCCTGTGGGCGCCTCTGGAATCAGAGGGGTCATCACCCCTCGCTGGGGAAGGGGCAAGGCCCAACACCTGGGGAAGAGGTGGGGGGCAGGCCTGGGCTAGGAAGGGAGGATTGGCTGGGGGTAGGCCAGCCACACCCATCACACGCCATCTCTCCTGACTGTGGGGTGCACCTCTCACTGCCTCTCCAGGTGAGAGGGCGGTCCCCAGACTAGCTGCCCAGCCGTCTCCCTGCACGTCCTGCTGGGCGGCTCCCTGGTTTTGGCCGCTGGTGTCCCATTGCCTCCCTGAGAACAGGCACTGTCTCGTTCTGCACGTCCCCTCAGAGCAGCAAGCGCACAGGGAGGGGCCTTGTCAGCGAGCCCGGGGCACACACGCCCAAGCCCTGGTTCTGAGACCCGCCTGCGGGAAGCAGGCTCCTGTCCCGGGACTGAGCCTCAACTCCCCTGCCTGGGAAATGGGTGTGAGGACCGAGGGATGGGGATCAGGAGGTGCTGGACAGGAAGGGGTCAGTGAGCCCCAGCGAGGAAATGGGCATGACACAAGCCTCTTCCTGGAAGCCCTGGCCTCTCCCAAGGGCAGAAGGGTCTGGGGCCAAGTCTGCACGGCCCCTCTGGCACCGAGGACATTCACCCTGCGGCTCCGGCCTGCAGGGCATCAGGGAGCCGAGGCTGAGCCAGGAGGAAGCAGGGAGAGGTCGTGTTTGTCTGAAATGTGTCAAGAAGTGGGCCGGCCTCAGCCCCATCCTGGGGGCTCATGTGTGGGGTGGAGGCAGCTGCGGGCCCACAGGAGCAGGAGTCGGGGGTGGACAAGAGCCCCCAGGGGTGGGCGGAAGCACCAGCGGCCGCAGTTGGGGCGCCAGACCGGGTTGGTTGGTGCTGGCGACGGCTGCGGCTTGGCTCCACGCAGGCTGAGGTCCCCAGGCCCACCCAACGCCCGTCCCCGCCCCGCGTCCCCGGGCTCATCACTGCGTCCTGGTGGTGCAGCGGCAGGCTCCCGTCCCCCCTAGCCTGGCCGGCCTGGCCTTGCGGAGTCTCTCCCGCTCTGCAGCGGGCAGTCCGCGCCCCTAAGCCGGCCGAGCGCCTGAGGGACAGCGCCCTCTGCTGGCCTCTTCGCACCCCGCGGGGCACGGGGGTCGGCAGTGCGTCCTTCTCCACCAGGCTGGGGCCCCAAGGCCACGTGTGGCGCTGCAGGAACTCTTGGTCTGGGCACTGCAGTGGGGGGGCATCGCCCATGTTCGGAGAGACCCCAGCCGCGCCCCCTCTGCCCTCTCGCAGGCCGGCGGCGGTCAGAGCGCCAGGGCCCGGGCCGCCGTCCACAGGGCGCTCGGGGGCAGCAGCAGCGAGGCGGCCAGCAGCGGGCCCGAGGCCCCTGCGGGAGGAGAGGCAGCCGAGGTGCAGGAGCAGACCTCGAAGGCGTCCTCGGCGCGGCTCTGGCCGTGCTGTCCTGGCTGGGCATGGGCCCTGGCCTCTCCACCCGCCGCCTCCGGGTCCGCCTGTGGATCTCTGCAGACCAGCCAGTCCCGCGCCGTGGACTGCGGGTACCCGGGGGCTACCTCCAGCTCACCATCCAGCACCTTCCAGTATTCCTTGCCGCGGAAGAAGTAAGCAGCACCTGGGGGAAAAGAGACTGTGAGCTGTGGCCCCGTGGCATGCAGGGGTGAGGCCGAGGGAGCAGAGCGCAGGCCAGCGGGGAGATGGGGGAGCGGCGTCTTCCACGGTGGTCTGTCTCAGCCCTGGTGGCTGTCTGCAGGCAGCTGGGGCCTCCCAGGGAGAGCCTGGGGCACCCGCCAGGAGGCAGGGGGATAGACGAGAGGAACGCTCGCTCTCATACGGGATGTTTATTGAGGGTCTACTACGTGCCAGGCCGCTCTAGGTGTTGGGGACAGAGCGTTGAAAACAGAAAGGAAGCATCTGGCCCCATCAGCAGCCCTTGTGGGGATGTGTTCTCCCCTCTGCCAGGCGGGGCTGCACCACACGGGCCTGAAGCAGGTGACCGGGCTGTGTCTGCGGGGTATGGGGCAGGTGCAAAGGCCCTGGGGCACACAGGTGCACGAGCCAGCTTCCAACGAGCCCGCCCTGATCCCCGTTCCGCCAGCAGGGAGACGGAGCCTGCGTGGGGCTCACCATCAGACCAGCGCATGGCATCGTCGAGTGTGCGGGGGATGCCCCTCCACGGGGGGCTCCGGGCGGGGTGGCCGGGGTCCATGCGCCGCATGTGCTCATCGAAGCGCCAGTACAGCTCGTCCTTAAAGAAATAAGTCTTGTCATTGTGGGCCCAGGCGAAGGCAGCGTCGACGCCGCCCGGCGGGAGGCCGAAGTCTGAGACGGGCCGTGGGTATCCTTCCTCTACGTTATTGTCCTTAAATACCCAGTATCTGTCTCCTGGGGGTGAGAGAGAGCGCCGTGGGCCAGAGCTCGGCCCACCCCGTGGGGCGCAGGCTCCAGCCGTCCCTCTCCCTGTCGCCAGCCCCGTACCATTGCCGGCCCCACCATGCCCCGGGGGCCTCTCGTGTATTTACTGAGCACCTGCTCTGCGCCCGGCACGGGGTCGGCCCACCTGCCGGCAGCCTGAGGACCCGGGTGCTGATGAGGCACCCGCTCCACAGACAGGGGACAGATGGCCTGACCCCCGGAGGCCGGGGGGCTCTGACCCGGTGGGGCGTTGTCATCTTCGCGGGCAGAGACAGGAAGGCCACTGGTCAGGGCCTGACGCGGACACGCGGTGCACCTCTGTCAGTGTTCACAGAAGCGAGACGTTTAGAAATCACTAAGTACTTGCATTCCATATGTCAAATTAAAAAGAAACGGTTTAGGGGCGCCTGCGTGGCTCAGTGGGTTAAGCCTCTGCCTTCAGCTCAGGTCATGATCTCAGGGTCCTGGGATCAAGCCCCGCATTGGCCTCTCTGCTCAGCGGGGAGCCTGCTTCCCTCCCTCTCTCTCTCTCTGCCTGCCTCTCTGCCTACTTGTGATCTCTGTCTGTCAAATAAATAAATAAAATCTTAAAAAAAAAAAAAAGAAACTGTTTAGGGCATTTGGGGGGTGCACATCCTTGACTGTGCTCAGGAAATATCACTATGTTGTTCTGCCAGTCAAGTTCTCCCCTCTGGCCTGGCGATGAGCGGCTCTTTAATACGTAGGAGAGGAGCGGGGAGCAGGGGGAGGGCGGGGAAGAGAACAGGTAAAAACCTTTTGCTAGACAAAGGATTAGAACAGACATTTCCCCAAGGAAGATGCTGAAATGGTCAAAAGGCAACATGGGTCAATGCCTGAGGTCACTAATTAGAGAAACACAAATCAAAACCAGCAGGGGATATACCATCTCACACCCATGAGAATGGCCTCGAGCAGAAAACCTGAAAAGACAGAGTGTTGGTGAGGATGTGGAGAAACCGCGCCCTGCTGGAATATAACTCCGCTGGGAAAACGCTTTGGACGGTCCTCAAAATATTCCACACAGAGCCTCCGGCAATCCCGCTTCCCGGTAGATACGGGATGAGTCCGAGATGTCTTCGAGGGGTCCGTGCGCACCTGCGTTCCCAGCAGCATCACTCACAGGTGCCAAGAGGGGGCAGCACCCCAGGTGTCCACGGGTGGGCGGTGGACACACACCAGGTGGGCCGACCACACGATAGATCACCTTGAAAAGGATGTACGCCGGGGAGCGGGGGTCGGTGTTTCCTGGGAAGATGGAAGCATCCTGGAGGTGGACGGTGGTGGCTGCACACCGTGGGAAGGGGCACATGGACATGGTTAAGATGATAAAGTTTTAGGTGCTCCTTTTTTTTTTTTGACCACAATTAAAAGCACAATTTAAAAAAATCCTTAGCCAGAGACAGGAGACAACTGGACTGCCTGAGTGGGGAGGGGGCGCCTGTTGCAGACCCCCCCACACACGGCCCCCCTGCAGCTGAGGGGGGCGGAGGGCAGCTGTGCCCACAACGCAAAGGGCAGGAGACACGGGGCGAGGGAGGGCTGAGCCTGGAGGGTGCGCTTGCCCGGGTGGGCGCAGCGGACGCTGCCGGACAGCCCCCGCTGCGGACGGGGCGGCCTAGGACACATCCGTCCTCGTGGCTTCTGTGGAAGGAAACGTGCGAGAGCAGAAGTCGCTCAGGAGAAACTGCAGGGTGACCTGCCCGGGGGGCACCAGTCTGGACGCGGAGGACGCGCCCGGGGCAAGCAGACGCTGGGTAAAGTGTCCCGGTGTTGGCCGCTCCCTCCCACCGATTCAGGAAAACACAGGCCCAGAACCGTCCGCAGAAGGAAAGGAAGCAAACAGTAAAATGTGAACACGGGGGCGAAGCTGGATGACGGGCACGCGGCCTCAAGGGCTGTTTCTGCAACATTCCCGGAAGTCCGAGATCACCGCGCAGCGCTGTGGAGCCACCTCCCAGCTCCCGCGGGTGCCGTGAGCCAGGGGACAGCCCAGCGCGCAGCGGCTGCTGTCTGCGCAGAAGAGGGAGGCAGCAGGCGCGCCCCGCGGCCCCCCACGCGCGCCACACGCTCTCTCTGAGAGGCGGGGCCCCACCCAGGGAGGCCAACAGGCAGCACCCACGGCATTGCAGGCGGCGTGTCCCATTTGTCGGCTTTGCTCTTCCTGAAGGTTGACATAACAGGGGCCATCGACAGGGAGTCCCCCGGAGCCTGGCTGCCGACTCGCCCCGCGCATGGGGACCGGACCCACGGGAGCCGGTGGGGGTGGACCGGCCACCCCGACAGCTCACAGCTGACAGCTGCCCAGCCCCAACCAGGTGTTGGCAGGTGACAGGCAAGAGCGCGAGAAACGTGCAGAGCATCTGCTACCTCCTCAAAGAGACGGGCCCCCGTTCCGGCGCGAAGACCGGCTGCGGTGGGCTGACAGTGCTCCCCCAAACGCACGCCCACTTGGGCCTCGGCGTCAGACTCACGGAGGAACGGGGTCTTTGCAGGTGAAATTAGTTAGGAGTGAAGTCACGCCGGAGTCAAGGGGTCCTCACATCCGCTGACTGGTGTCCTTGTCAGAGAGGACGCACGCGACGGAGAGGACGCAGTGAGACACACAGAGGGACAGAGCCCGGAGGCAGGGCCAGGTGGCGGGGGACAGTCTCCCACGCAGCCTCAGAGGGAACCAGTCCTGCAGCACCGGGCCTGGGGACTCGGGCCTCCACGGCTCCTCTCCCTGCTCGGCGGGACATGGACACGGGAAGGGCGGGGGGGCGCAAGGCTGACCAGCTCCATCTGCCCCGCTGGCCCGCACTCAGCTCAGGCCCCAGGCGGCCACACCGTCTGAGAGCTGGATGCTAGTGCCGCAGGGGTCTCCCGATGTTCAAATGTTGAGAAATAACCCCAATCTAGGAGACCATCCCCTGCAGGTCCCACCTCCCTGCCATGGCCTTGGGGTGCAGGACCAGGAGGCAGTGATTCTGCCATCAGGGGGCCCACGGTATGTGGCTCTGGGGGTCCCCGGGTGGGGAGGGTCAGCCTCTGGAGCCTGCACAAAGCTGGGCTGGACAGCCTGGGTCAGGGCAGGAGCGTGGCTTCAGCCCGGGGAAGTGGGGTGGCTCACCCCAGAACACAGCGCACAGGGCAGCACATGTGTGACGGGGAGGCACCCTGCCCGAGGTGCCCACATACCTGTGGGACTCCTGCCGCAGGCCCGGCATCCAGCCCGCGCCCCAAGAGCAGGCAGTGCCTCCCCAGTTCAGCCCAGGGAACCCTGCCCAGGGAGTGGGGCGTGGAGGGGTACAACACCCAGCTGGCAGCAGACCCGTCGTCGTTGTCATCCACAACCACGGGGAGCCCGTGGAAGATGTGGGACCTGGGCGGGGCTCCCACGGTGCAGAGAACAAACCCAGCTCCCTCCCCGTGGGCACACACCTGCACTTCTGGGCTCCCGCACCCCACTCTGGCCTCACCCCCTCCTTGGGAATCTGAGTGTCCAGCAGGATGGTTCTTGCCTTTGCACTGGCCATTCCTTCTACCTGAATGCTGTTCCCTCAGCTCTCCCTGACCCTAACTCCCTCATCACGTGCAGGTGCCAATCGTCTCCTGCGGGAATGAAGGGGGATCCCTGCCTGTGTTGCACACCCAGCAGCGGCCACGGCCACCAGGGTGTGAGGACACAGTAGGTGCTCAGTAAATACACTCAGGCCTTGTGCCCGTGAGTAAGCTGTCCCCGCCCTGAGCAAACCGCAGGGCTCCCGGGGCATGGCCCAGGCCCCAGCAGCCCTGCGGGCAGAGCGCCGGGTGGGGGTCCGCCCACCTTTGAAGAAGACGATCTTGTGGTCGCTGGTGCGCTCGTACACGGCATCCACGCTGTCCAGGCGCGGCGGCAGACCCCGCCAGAACCGGTGCATCTGCGCGGGCTGCAGTGACACCAGGTGCCCATCCCGCGTCAGTCGCCAGAAGTACTTTCCTGGGGGGACAGGGAGGGTGTGGGGCTGCAGACCCCCATCCCCACGTCTGCACCAGAGGGGGCCACCATTCCATTGGTCAGCCACTCACTGGGCCGCTGACCTGGTGGTGGTTACCTTTGAAGAAAAAGGCCTCCCCGCGGATCTGGGCCACAGCATCGAAGTCCGTACTACAGCGGTGGGGCACGTCCTTCCTGGGCCTGGGGGCAGAGAGAGCCAGGGGGCCTGGGGAAGGGGCTTGGGGGAGGGGCAGCGGGAGGGGTGCCTGGGTGGGGGAGAAGGGGATGCTGGGGCTGGGGGCAGAAAAGGGGAGAGGGAAGGGGGAGGGTGTGAGGGAGGGAGAGGTGGGGGCTGGGGGCACAGACCCAGGCGGGTTGGCAGGAACCGCCTTCCTGAGCCGCTCTGAGGAGCTGGGCTTTACAAAACCCCGGAAAGAGCCCCCACATCACTGCCTGCAGGCTCGGAGATGCAGGACGATGGTGTGTGCCAAGACAGAAAAGGGAATTAAAGGGAGTTTTGTGTGTCAACTACACTTAATAACCAAAAACCCACAGCCTGCACCCCTTTTCCAGGGTCCAGAGTGCGGGAGCGGGGCATCGGGGAGCATTATGGGGAGCATATCTGGGATAAAGGTGAGAGGTTCACCACCTCTGTTGCCCGGGGTCGGGGTGAACAGGTGCCCCTCTGCCGTCTGGGGTTTAGGGAAAGGGATGTGGCCCCCAGAGCTGTGGCTTTCTCAGAAGAGCCGGGAGGCTCTGAGCCACAGTCAGGGGTGGTGCCGGCCATGGTGTGCAGACCAGGGGCCCATGGCTTACGGGGAGTTGGACCGATTGTCGGGGGGCTCTGGCAGGAGCGGAGGCTCCTCAGGTTCCAGGGCATCTGGCTGCGCCGTGGGGGACACAGACTCCCGCACGCCTGTGGGGACAGGAGGACACATTAAACCTGAGTCCGCCTCCCTGCAAGCCCTCCCTGCTCCCCAGGACCCCCATACGGAACTGCGGCCACTGGGAGGCAGGCCCCACACGTGCGCAGGACCCAGAGCATCGTGGCACGAGTAGGAGACATACAGGTCCCCAGGAACGCTCCTTGACCTCTATCCCCCCAGGCCCCTTCGTGGGGAGAGAACCCAAAGAACCAAACACAGGGGTTCCAACCGAAACTCGTCTGTGAACAAGCACAGCAGCCAAAACGGGGGAAATGCTCCGTGTGTCCACCAGCTCGAGGGGACAGAGAACGCTTGGCCACCGAGGGAAGGAAGCGGTGGCGTGGGACGTGGGCGGGCGGCGGGCAGCCTCGGGAACAGGGCGCTCAGGGAGAGAAGCCGACACAAAAGGCCACACAGGTGCGTTCCATTTGTGTGAGAAGTCCATGGCCATGCACACACACAGAAAGGAGGTCGGTGCTGCTGGGTGGGGGGAGGGGAATGGGCTGATGAGGAATGTTCCAGAACCAGGCAGAAGTGGCAAATGGGCAACACTGTGAACGTGGTAAAGGCCACCGACCTGTATGCCCTGAGTGGTTAATGGGGCACATGTTACTCTCGTAGAAGAAGCCCAGAGGCTACGGAGGGTGGAGGGCACTGGGGACCTCGCGGCAGTGGGGGAGGGGCTGCCACGGGCAGGAAGGGGAGCAGGGTCTGGCCACGGTGCCGGGGGCACACTGGGGTCGGGGCAGGGAGACCAAAGCCGCACACGGGGATGGGACCACCGTCTCTGGCCCAGGCTGGCAGGCTGGGGCCTCCTCCTGTGCCAGTTCCTGACATGTCCACAGCAAAGCAGGTCCCCAAGGCAGGCTCTGTCGGCTGCCACAGGCCACCCAGCCTCCCATCTCTAAGTGGGGATGGCTGGTGCTCCCTCATAGGTGTGAAGACGGGGCGCTGCCGGGCACACGTGTGGTCTGCTCAGGCCTGGGGCGCCGTCCCTGCCCGCCGTGGTCACCGCCGACAGCTGTCTGGGGGCCGGCCCGGGATCTCGCCCAGGGCTCAGAGGCTCCGGGCGAGCTCTGTTAGCAGGACTGCAGGCGCCGCATCCAGGGAGCCCGGCGACAGGCTGTTTCCTCACCCCACGCGCACAGGGGGTGCAGCTAAGGTGCGCCACTCAGAGTGTAGACACTGAGCTCGCGCAGACGGACAAGACGGAAAAAGCCCTCCTCCTAGGGCGTTCTGTGTGCCGGGGGTCCCCTGACTTTCCGTCCCCATCCCTGGGGACTCTTGTGGCTGACTCTGGGAGAGGACTCACCATACAGTTGCCAGACTCGCACCCTGTCCTCGTAGGGGAGCCGGTAGTGCAGAGGGTCGCCCACCGGGCCCTGGTAGTAGGGCTGCATGATGGAGCTTGTGGCCGCCACGTGGCTCAGCCCGATGGCATGGCCAAACTCGTGGACAGCCACTGCAAACAGGTCCATCTCGTGGGTATCTGGGAACACGGGGAGCAGTGGGTCAGCGGAGGGACAGCCAGCTGGGCCGGGCCACAAGGATGGGACAAGCTCGTGCAGAGGCTGGGGGGCACCCATGGGGAGGGGTGTGATGTGAGGGGTTCGCTGTCCTGGTTCCTCCAGAGTCCCTCCAGGGGTCTACAAGGGTTTCTTGGGCCTGAGCTCCTGCCATGCAAAGGGCCCACAGGCGCTATGGGGTCCTTGCGGGTTCCTCAGGCTGGGACCGGCTCCCCCCAGGCGGAGTGTGGACTGACCCCACAGTGGCCCCCATCTCTGGGCGCATATCTGTGCCCTGGGCCACATGGCTCCGCCCCTTTGCCCACCTTGGGCCTGGGGGCCTGTTCCAGGGCTGGTGGGGCTCACGGAGTAAGGGGACGAGCGCGTGAAGGCCCACAGAGGCTTGCAAGCTTCTGCCGCCTCTTGGAAGCTGGGACCAGGGTAAGGACCAGCCCGCTTAGCCCATCAGGGGGGAGACACCTCGAGCCGCGCCTGTGAGCCCAACATCAGCCAGACATCTGGACGGCGGGGGGAGGCCGGCCTCCCTGCGTGGGACAGACACACGCCGCTCTGGGCTGCGGGGGCTCTTCCTCCCCTGGGCCTCTAACCCGGGGGGTCCCTGGGACTCAGCCTCAGCCTCAGCCTGACACACCTGAGGAGCGGAAGGCCCAGGGTTCGTCATCGTCAAAGTGGGTGTCCCCCGCGGCATGGTGGTCTCCGGGGAAGAAGGCGTGGGCCACTGTGCCGCCAGGGCCATCGAAGGGGTAGGCGTCGTTGTGGTCGGCCGTGGAGAAGTCGATCTGGATGTCCGCTGCGCTGCCCGCCACCTCGTGGAAGTTGAGGGGCGTGATGTCGCTCCAGACTTTGAGGGCATAGTGCATGAGCGCCCGCACTGTGTCGCGGCCCAGGGGCGAGTCCCGTGGGAATGTGCGGACCCTGGGGGGGTAGGGTTAGGGACCGAGGTCTGTCCACCAGGTGCAGGCCCTGTCCCCACCCCGGGCCGATGGGGGCTCCCACATCCTTCCCCAGGGCTGCCCATCCAGGCCTTGTTGGGAAACAGGCTTTTGCGGATGGAGTTAAGAGTGAGACGAGGCCTCCTGCATGGGGTGAGTCAGAGGACATGGCAGGGGATGCAGGGACCGGGGAGAAGGTCGCAGTGGGTCGGACGCGGCCAGCAGCACCCAGCAGAGAGTCTGGGGGTGGTTCCCCCACCGGCTCACCATGGAGCCTTGGAAGGAGCCAGCCCCGCGACCCCCGGACCTCCGGCTTCCAGCCTCCGGAACTGAGGACACACCCCCCATCCACGAAGCCTGGCTTGCGGGGGCTTGCTTCGGCAGCCCCCGACACTGGGCCCCAGAGGGTCCGGCAGGCGCAGCCCACCCACCTCCAGGACAAACTCCGTCTGTTCCACGTGGTCGGAGATGGGGCCTGGCGCCTCCTTCGCGCTGGGGCTGCGGCCGGGAGGTCGGGGAGGGAACACCGCGGGGTCTTCATCAGCGCCAGGGTAGCCTCGTCTGCGGGGGCAGGTGGGGGTCAGGTCCCCTGGAGCTGGCACCAGGCTCAGGCCCTCTTCCCCATTCCCTACCCGGGGCTCCAGTGTGCCAGGCCTCACCGTCGGGGGAATGTCCACGACCAGGACAGGGGCCACGCAAAGCATTTACTAACCACGGCAGTGCCTGGACCCATCGGAGGGGTCACCGCAGGGCCCTGGCCGTGGGAAGCAGCACGGCCCCGACCTGCATCCCACAGGCCGATGCTCCCGGCGGTGCAGAGCACACGCACCTGGCCAGCTCTGCTGTGACATGGACATTCATGCCTCCTCTGAGGCCTGGGCACAGAGGCGCTCCCTCCGCCCATGGAAGGGGCTCTCCAAGCCAGGGGTTTGTTGCCAACATGTAAACGCTGGTGCGCTCACATAGACACCCCAGATTTCAACTGGGACTGTGGTTGGGCAGATCCCGCCCCGACAGCTGGCCCCCTAGGCCCCCATGGGCTCAAGAGTGTGAGACCCTGCTAGACGGCATGCAGATGGGTCTGGGCACAGCTGGCTCACTCTCACCACACTGCACCCACATCTGGGGGTGGCGAGCGTGCTGGGGATCCCATGTCCCCAGGGACAGCGGGCCCAGCCCTAATCCCACTCCCCACAGGCAGGCTGGAGAGGGCCAAGGGTCCCAAGGGGCAGCCAGGGTGGGGCGGGGGGGGCAGTCAGGGGAAACCCCATCTCCCACCACCACTGGGGGACTGACCCAGGATGCCGGTGGCCTCCAGACCTCCGAACCGCTGCATGGCCACAATGGCCTTGGTCAGCTCCTCCTGTGTCTGCAGCTGCCCTGTTGTGGGGTCTGCCGGGGGCAGGTAGCCGAACCTGCTCAGCCACTCCTGAGAGCAGAGAGCAGAGTGAGGCGTGGAGGTGGCGGGCTCAGCCCCACAAGAAGAGCTGCCTGCCCTTGAGGTGAGGGGCAGGCCTCTTCCGGCCCTGATCACCACCGGCCCCAGCCCCCCATTAGCCCACAGGGCACCTCGTGCCCCCTCTTTAAGTTACTTTATGGACAGATGCCGGAGAAATATCTTAATAAACTTGATGCCCCTTAGAAGGGGTGAGCTTATACAGTGCACCACCTGTACGACTGTCCATGGCAGCCCATCCCACCTCACTTCTCCTGAGCCAGGACATACCCAGGGCACACTTGAGAAAGTGAAATTATAAAAAGGTTATTACATGTGGCAAGTGCCAAATTTAGGCCCGGAGCCGCCTTGGGAGGCAACAATCTAGGACCTGAGGTCTGAAATCTACACTGAGGAGGGTAGTAGGCTCAGACTTGGCTTTAAGAATCCTGTCATGAGCCACCCAACTCTGAAGCCAGGCTGTCTGGGCCACCAGTTTCTTGGGCACCTGGGACAAGTCCCTCAACCCCTCTGGGTGGTCTCCTTGCCTGTGGATGTGAGGGTACCATGAGTTAGAACACGGAAAGTGCTCACAGTGGCGCCTGGTGCAGGTGCTTTAAACCGCATACATGGCATTGACAGGGGACAGCTCTGCCAAAAAGCGCCCTGGCACTGGGGTCCCCTGAGCCAAACAGGAAGCAAGAATGGGAGGTGACCCTTCCCCATGGACACAAATAGAGCCCCCTCCCCAAGCCCCAGCACCTTCACCCTTGTGGGGGGATGGGGACAAAGGGCGGCGCTGACACCATTCATTGGGGGAGCCTCAGCTTCAACCCCCAAATGGTGTCACACCCACTTCCTTGCCTAAGTGACATGAAAGCCTCAGGCCAGGTGGACAGCGGTGGGCTCCCCAGTGGGTGAGGACCCGTAGGTGGGTGAGGGGTGAGGTTGCAGGAATTTCCTGAGCGCCTCCTCCCCCAGGTCTGGCTCCAAGAAAGGAAGCAACCTGCACACCTCTTTGTTTTTTCGTGGCTCACATATGCTACCTGCAGGGTCCCCAGAAGCTTCTGAGTCTGCGGCCCCTGCCAGTAGGACCCCTGCCCAGAGGCTCTGCCCCCACAGAGGGCCCAGCAGGTGCTCCGTGGGAGGGAGTCCACACTCCTAGAATTCTCAGGAGCTTCAATGCACCAGGAGGAGCCACCTCCATGATTTGCATACAATTTGCATACACCTGCAGAGAACCAGCCAGATTCCTCTCTTTCCAGGAAACACAGTCTTTCCTGGGTTTCTCTGTTCCTTTAACCCCTCAAACCCTTATTGGCCCAGAACTGCCAGTCCTGACAGAAGACCCCTTAGAGACTGTGCGGACCTGGGGCCCTCGGAAGCTGTCAGACATGACTGGGTAGTGGTGACAGTGACTTGGTCCTTGATGGACAGAAATCAGGAGACGCTCCTGATTAGAGGGGCCCGAGGAGTGATGCCCTATGCTCAGACGAGGTGGGCATCGGCTGAGACAAGCCCACCTCCCCACCCCGCCCAAAGATCTAACCCCCCTCAGGGTTAAATCTTTGCTGACCCTGAACACCCCTCTTCCTTTGGGAGGACCCCCTTCGCATCACTTGGAACACATTAAAGCGTGTCTATCTCAGGCTCCAAGACAGGACATGTCCCGTGACAAGCACCCGGCTAGGCATGAGAGATACTCAACACAAAACATGTATATTTGAGGCTATATGTGAAATTGGGAAAAATTTCACAAATATTTGAAACTTGTGATTTTGCAGTTTTCTTTCTGAATGTCAACACACACACACACACACACACACACACACACACACTTACACTTCAAAGCCCTGCTGCTCAACACCACAAGGCTGCCTCCTCCAGGAAGCCCTCAGGAGTCTCCTGCTGTACTGGATGCCAAGCAAGGGTGCCAGCCCCCACCCTCCTCACTGGGGATGGATCCATCCCAGCAGGTGCCTTCCCCTGCCCAGGCCAGCTGTTTCTGACCGGCTGGGGCTGAGGTGTTAGAGAGAAGGACCACCCCCCCCCCACCGCCCTGCCCTGGCTGGCTGGCCTGTGGGTCAAGGTAAGAGCTGGGTCTCTGCACTGAGAGGCTCCATGTCCCCCCCTCACAGGGTTCTGTGGGGCTCAGGAAGGAGTCCTGGCACCCCATTCCTGGGGTCTCCAGGGAAGTCTGGCAGGAGACTCCCATTTTTGGGTTTAGAGAAGCCAAGAGCACTTCAGGCGGTTTTGAAACATTTGTCAATACCGAAAAGCAGGTTTTAGCCGCCGGTCCAAGTGGCCAGCCCGGGTTAACTTGCAGAAGAAGGGGCAGCTGAGTGCAGGCACAGCCCCAGACAGGGACGGCTGCCCCCAAGGTCAGTGGCCACCCCCACTTGCCCTGGCCCTGGGAACACTGTAGCCTGAGGCACCCCCGTAGTGCAGGACCCTGAGATGGGGCCGAACCTGAGGGGTTGGCCAGGAAGCCCCCACCCGCAGGCAAGGGCTGGGGGTTTCTGTGTCCTCAATCACACTTCCCACCTTCCCCCAGTGTGGGTCCTCCTGATGACATCAGCATCACAGAGCAGTCCCATCTGAAGCCCCAGCTGTCTCCTCCCTGGGGCCCCCAGAGGCCCCTGCAGTCCTGGGGGGGGCAGGCTTCTGGGTCCATTCCTGGACAGTGCAGGGTGGGAGGGTGGGAGCACCACACCAGCTGGCCAGGGGAGATCCTAAGGAGGAATCTGACAACAGGATAAGCCCCTGGTGGGTGTGGGGGGACGCTGGTGGCCGTTGGCCCTCGGGTGGCCAGGGGGATGGGATTGGGCCTGCCAACCCGTGGGGTACCTGCCCAGGCCAGTCGTCGGTGGAGGCCCAAGTATCTGGAATCCAAAAGCCCTATTCGGCGGGGAGGCTCAGTGGCCCCGGCAGAGGCAATAAGGGGTCCTCCGGAAGAGGGGGTGGCTAAGACCCGGCTTCCTCCACCTGCCGGCTCACCTCCGTCTGGGGAGGAGACTGGCAAATTCCCAAATGGCCCGGCTTCCTTTTTCTCCCCGGGCAGCGCTACATTTTGAGGCCGGGGAGACTAACGGGTGCGAGCAGCGGGGGCGTTAACCCGGGACGCGGACGCCAGGCCAGCGCGGCACCGGTTCTCGGGTGGGAGTGGCGGGGGTCGCAGCAGGGGCCAGACGCTGCTCCTGCCTCGTCCTCGTGGGCACCCGCCGCAGAATCCCGTCCTCACCCCACCCCCGGGGGGTCCCGGCACCCCGCAGTCACTACGGAGCCCGCGGGGTGCACGCCCAGGCGCCCCTCCCTCTGCGCCCACCCCGCCCTCCCTGCGCCGTCGCCACGGCGACCGCGTCTCCAGGGCAACCAGGCTGCAGCAGCGGAGGTGAACCTTCCAGAAGGCCGTGGGGATGGGAGGGAAAGAGGAGGGGAGTAGAGATGCAGGGGTGCCCCAACCCCGCAGCTGCTGCCCCAGCCGGGAGGATCCCCAACAGACGAGGAAACGAGCTCTGCCTCCTCCTAGGGACCCCTGAGCTGAGCTATTACCCAGATGGGGAAACTGAGGCTGGGGTCATGGTGCCTGGTGCCAGGCCCTGGCAGGACACGGGGCAGTACATCAGGCTGGCCTTTCCTGGTTCGCACACACGGCCCCAGGCCTCTGGGCTTTAATCTTTCCCTGTGTGCTCATCACAGTTAATACCGGGGCGTCCAGCTACATCGCCAACAGGTCTAACCGCCCTCCCCACTCTTCAGAGTCTCAGGGAAGCGCTGCCCTGGCCCCAGGGCAGCCCCAGCAGGTGGGCACCAGGAAAGCAGACCAGGGGCTGCCGGAGAGGGATGGCACTGGGCTGCGCTGTCCTGTGACTCGCCAAGCCCACAAACACAAAGTGCTTACTGTGTGCAAGGTCTCATGTGGTCCTCCCCACTGTCCCACCATGTGGCTGCTGTCGTCCCCACATACAGGTCGCAGGTGGGGGCCTTTATAAAGCCTGTGGTGACCATGATCCCCTGGAGCCGGGCCTGGGTGCCTGTAGGTGTACCAGGGACCATGGCCGTGGATGGCTGACCTGTGGGCCCTTCCCCTACATGGCCCATCTCCAGCTGGACCCCCCAGCCTCTGGGGGGCGGGGCACAGAGAGCAGGTGTCGTTAGCATTCGCGGCTCTGCTCAGATGACGGAGCCCAGGCTCAGAGGCTGCTGTGGGGCCGTGCTGTGTGCAGACGCCAAATCCCCCACCTCACGGCAGTGTGGCTCAGGAGCCGTGGGGCTACCAGGCAGTGGCTTCGGAGCACCCTCAGGCCCCCAACACTCAGAGGATGCAGAGCAGAGCCCGGCTGGAACCCACACGGTGCCAGCTCACTGCCCGCCCGGCGCACCTCCACTTGGCACCCATTGGGGGGGCAGCGTGCCCACCACCTCCACTCAGCCCCCGAGACGAGTGCCCCCCCACCCCCGTCACATGTCCAGCCAGCAGTGGAGCCCGGAGTGGTGGTCTGGCGCTGTCCCTGTCTGGCTTGTTTTGCCAGGGGGGCTGTTATAGATCCTGAAGGGGAGTGACCCGAGAGGTCCTCAGGACGGGAACCCCGGTGCTTGTCCTCCTCTGGGAGCTGATGGTGGGAGGCTGCCGGAGACCCAAGCCCCAGTGTCAATCCCAGTGTCTTCCCCGTGGGGATGCTCCTAGGTACCCCCCCTGGACAGCCCTTCATTCCCTGTCCAGCCACCTGTCTCTCCCAGGCTGGGCACTGGCTGGGCCGGGCACCCTGGGGACAGCGAGGGCCTTGGAGAGCCCGCCCTGCAGACAGGGCTCTAGGCCCAGACAGTGTCCTAGGACACAATAATGGGGAGCAAGCAAACATAGCAACAGTGACACCGGACTGTGACTGTGTCGTGCGTGACCATCTTTAGCAGAAGTGATCCCAACAGCCAGCAGTCACTGAGACCTCCTCCGTTCGCTAACCGCTCCGTGCTCATGACACCCCTCAGGGCAGAGCTCCGTGAGGCCGGGGCTCATCGCCTGCAGTGTCCAGTCCATGCCTGGCGCACAGCAGACACTAAGTAAGGACTTGCTAAATAAATCTGCTGAGGTGGGCACCATTATCCCCATCTTACAGATGGGGACACAGAGTCTAGAGAGATTAGGACATGTACCCACAGTCACCTAGCAGGACAGGGCAGGGTTGGGACTGGAGCCGGTGGGGGGGTTCTGGCCTCAGAGCCTATTCCCATAACCTCTGTGCTAGGAGGGGACGTGGCAGGGTGCAGGCACTAATTAAATGGTGGTCAGGGAAGATGTGTCTGGCAGCCTGACAGCAGGCTGAGACCTGGAAGATGAGAAGCTGGTCAGGTGACAAACCCTACAAAAGTTCAGGGAGGTGGGCATGGCAGATGCAAAGGCCCTGAGGCAGGAAGCAACCTGGGAAGTTCCACGGAGAAAGGAGTTCTGTGGATTGTAGGAGGGAGGCGGATCACAGAAGCTGGCCACCGGGAAGGAGTGGGACCTGAGTCTGTGCGAGTGGGGAAGTCGGGCTGTGAGTCCTGCCAGACCACTCTGTTCTGCCCTCCTGAGAGCTGGACAGTGCTCGGGGGACACTGCTCTGTTTATGGGGAGCAGATGCCTCATCTTCCATGAGCAAAGCACAGACCCTACACCCAGAGCATCTCACTAGAAACTCAGACCACCACCGACAGGCAAGAAGCACACACCCCTGGAAGGCACTGTGTTAAGCCCCTGCCAAGCCCCAAATCCTGTGCAGCCTTCACTCCACCACCCCCGTCCCCAACACGCAGGCCGCTTACTCCCTGCCAGCGCCGTGGAGAGGACTGCAGAGGCCTCACCAGACCATCCCAGCAGCCCCGGCTCACAGACAGGAGCCTGGGGCCCCTGGGCTGGGTCCGGACCACCCTCTGTCAAGGGCCCGCATGAGAGGAAACACGTCCTAAGTCCCCAGGCCAGCTGGTCCACACCCCCAGGGCACAGCCCTGCCCACAGGATACTGGCTTGAAGGACAAAAGCTCCACAAAGACTTCTTTCAGACTGGCCTGAAGCTCCAAAGACAGTGGGTGCTGGGGGGCAAGGACTCCCTGCAGACAGCATGCCTGGGGGGGGCGGTGCTTGGGAGGGCTGGGGTGGGGGTCTTAGGTCCTTCACATTTATTTTTATTTTTTTAAAGATTTTATTTATTTATTTGACAAAGATCACAAGCAGGCAGAGAAAGAGAGAGAGAGAGAGGAGGAGGCAGGCTTCCCACTGAGCAGAGAGCCCGATGTGGGGCTCACGATGTGGGGCTCACGATCCTGGGATCATGACCCGAGCCGAAGGCAGAGGCCCCAAACCACTGAGCCACCCAGGCGTCCCAGTCCTTCACATTTAAATTCAACCTCCCACAGAGGTGCTGGCAGGAGCTTTCCCTCTCCAAGGCTCAGGACAAAAGCAGGCTAGTTCTCTGCCCTGGGGGTGAGTGCAGTCTGGCCCAGGCCCAGGTGTCTGTCGCTGAGGTGTGCGAGGGACAGTCCCGGTCCCAAACCAGGTCTGTGACTTCAGTCCCGAGGGTGCAGGGCCCACAGGCACCCCTGGGTGCTGAAACTGAGGAGTAGGGACCCAGAGGCCACTGGTGAGGGTGACTGTCACCCCTGCTGCAATCAGCCCCTGGGCCAGGAGGGGGACACGGGGCTCACACTCGCTCTGAGGTCCTGGCTGGCGACGAGTGTTGCCACTGTCCAGCCTCATCCTGCCCATCCCTGAGGGGCCTCCTGGGGCCTCCTGGGCCATGGGAGGGTCTTGCCCCTTCCTGGCCATTCTCAGCCACACACAGGCCACCTGCCCTGGAAGTCAGCGACCACAAGCTCCGCCAAGATGCCGCGTGGTCCGGGGCCCTGGGAACTTTGTGGCTACAAGCAGAAAGCTGACAGAAACTCCAGGGGACTGCCAACACGCAGGGCGTCTCCTTTCACACCGCCCCCCACGCGCGCCCCCCCAGGCCCGGGTCCCCCTCATCGGCAGGTTGCAGGTGCCAAGTGCTCCCAGCACTGCTGCCGGCTTGGCAGAGTAGCAGTGGCCTGCCCGTCTGTGCCCAGGGCTGGCTGCAGGATGTGAACGTCCGGATGAAGCAAGCGGGGCTGAGCCCCGAGCATGGGCAGCCCCAGACATCCCAGCACCGAACGGGCTTCCAAGGGAATACAGCCGGCGCGGAGCAGCGGGCAGCGGCCCGTCACCCACAAAGATTAGGGGCCCAGGTCCCCACGTCCTTTTGAGTGCCCAGTCCACCTCCAGAAGGATTCTCAGGAAGAGAGGGAGGGCAGGGAAGATGGGATTTCTCCCGCGCGCCCTTCTGTGTGGCCCAAATATTGTGCTACGCTACGACCTACCCAGAAATTAAACAGCGAAAAGCTGGGACCCAGCAGGACTCCAAGTGGACAGCCCTGGGGAGCACAGCGCACTCCTCTGTCCTGCGCCCGAAGGCCCCGGCTGGGCGCAGCAGTACTCAATCCGGGTCTTTGTCCCAACTAAAGCCGGGGGTTTGCTGGGCAGGCCGGCCTCTCCCGGACACCAGCCAGGGCTCCAGACCCGCTGGGCTCACCTCGGGCAGAAGCTGGTCACACTGACAAAGGGGCCCTTCTCTTCCCTGGCAGCCCCAGATCTGAATGTGCAGAGTCAGTGAGCCCCGGGCAGGGGGTGGGGGGCTGGTCTACGGAGGGGATGGAAAAGAGCCCCCTCCTCCCCATAAATCCTGCCTGCGAGCCTTCCTGCACCTCCGGGTCTGGGGCTCTGAGCTGTCATTCCCCAGAAAGCCGCCAGAGGCCGCCCTCCACCCACAAACGTGGGCAGGAGGTGGGCCGGCAAGGCCACACCAGGAGGGACAGTCCTGCCTTCCCTGGGTGGAGGGCCTCCGCTGTTTCCCTCCGCTGTTTCCCCACAGGGCCAGATGCCGGGGCCCTGCTGTCTCTGGGGCTCCAGGCTGAGAAGCCCTATCCCCCCACCCCTCAGTGTACCCCCCAGAGTTTGGCCCAGGACTGCCTGCCCCCCACCCCCCTGGAAGCTCTGGGGAGCCCAGGGAGGGAGACGAGGAGGTGCCCAGGCAGGGCTGGGAGGAGTGTGCCCACCCGTTGTCTCCGGGCAGGCAAGAGAAAAACTTGAGAACTGCAGGGGATCTGAGAAATGAACTTGGCCGCATCCCGACTGACGGGGGATGGAGTTGGGTCCTCCTTAGCCTCCGGAGCAGGGCCTTTCTGGGCGGGAGAGAGGACCCCGAGACCCACTGCCCCCCTGATCAAGTGCTCCAGGAGCAGGTCCAGGAAGCCCCCAGCTACAAAGGAGCCCAGAGAGCGTGAACTGAGGCACCCCAACTTCAGGGCAGTTTGGCTGGGAGGAAGCCCAGTACGGGGTCCCTCAGGCATCTGGATGCCGTCTGCAGGGACTGTGGCTGTGCCCTCCCAGATGGCTTGGAGCACTTGGCCAGCTGGGCGGGGGTGGCCCCAGCCTGTTTCTCAGCCAGAACCTGTGGCCAAGTCCTGCCAAGTCTATGGAGCTGCGGATGACTCCCAACAGCCCCCATCCAAATGCCCCCGCCTGCCTGAACCCCGCCTGCAGCCTGCAAGCTCCCACAGTGCTGGGAGAGGGGTCGGCCTGCACCCCTCAGGACACCGCTGTGGGCCGTGTGCGGGGATGGGGAGGCCGTGGCCCCAGTCGCATCCCCGCATCTCAGCAGAGCAAGGGCAGCAGCAGGGGCGGGAGCCCCAGAAGAAATCGTTCGGATCCAGCGGCCCCTCGCGCCCTCCCTGGCCTCTCGAACCTGGGGACGGCGACCTATCAATCCTCCGGGTCCAGAGGAGTCTGACCGGGGGAGGGGTGCGGGAAGAGGCCACTGCCGCCGCCCCCAGGACGGTTCCCAAGGCAGGGAGACAGCCGGTGTTACGGGAGGGGGCGTTGGGGACGGCGGTGGGGCCGCATCAGAGCCTGGGAATGGAAGGGGGACCCCATCAAGCTCAGACAGGGCCAAGGGGGCGGCCGAGCAAGGCTGACCGCCCTGGAGGCGGAAGGGGACAGGGAACATGGCCAAGATTCATGCCCAGCGAAGGCAGGGGGCCACTTCTCTTGCTCCCCAACACCCTACGCCGAGCAAACTCGAGAGCCCCCGGCTTTCCCGGGCGCCCACACTCCGCAGCCCCGACCTTTCCTGGGTGGTGGGTGCGCGCCCCTACCCCCCGCCACTCCCACTGGGAACGCACGCGGGGCGCACTGCCTCCGGCGGCTGCGACGGCTGTCCCACTCGCCTGGGGTCCCCCTTCGGGGCCGCTCCAAGCCGCGCACAAAGGCTCGGGCCAGGAGCCTCAAGCTCCGCTGCCTCCGGCGGCTGCGGCGCGCGGCGAGCGCAAGGAGCCGGGAAGGCACGCGGCGCCCCTTTCCTAGCCCCGGGTGCGCGCGCGTCAGCCGCTCACCCTGCGCCCCGGCCTCAGCTTTCCGCCTAGGAAATGGGTCCAGGGCTCCCCGAGCTCCGGCAGGCGCCGAGGGGCACGGGCGGGGTCTTCCCCAACCGCGGGACCCCGTACGCCAGCCGCGCACTCACCACTCCGAAGCTGAGGTCCTCCGCGCGGGGCGCGGGCGCGCCCCAGGTCCCGCGGGCCGCCAGCGCGAGCAGCAGCAACGGCAGCGGCGGGAGCCGGGGCCGGGGGGGCGACGGGCCGGGCCCGGGGGCAGCGCGGCGCCCCATCCCGCTCGCGGGGCCGTCGGCGCGGCAGTGCAGGTCCCCGCGCTCCTGCGCCCCGCTACGCCCGGCTCCCCGCGCCAATGCGCCCCGCTCCGCTGCTCTGCGCCCCTGCACTCCGCGCCCGTGCGCCCGGCTCTGCTGCGCGCCGCTCCCGGCCCGCCCGAGCCCGGTGCACCGCCTCCCAGCGGCGGGGCGGGGCATGCTAATATATGCTAATTACCACCGGTAGCGTTCGCCCCGCCCACCGCCTTAAAGGCCCCGCGTCCCGCATGGGTGCTTGGACCCCACCCGCGCCCCCTGCCTCGCGCGTGCACCGGGGACTGGGGCTGCGGCGGCCGGAAGGCAGGAGATTTCCGAGTGTCCCTAGACGGTCTCGGGGCGGCGGGTGGTACGCGGACGGGGCGCCCCCCGGGGACTGACCCGGTCCCCCCCGCCCACCCGCGCGCTCCGCGGACCCGGACCCAGACCCGGAGCCCGGATTCTCGGTCATGGTTGGGCACCCCAAGCGGCAGTCGCAGCACGCCCTGCAGACGCCTGGTGGAGCCCTTGAGCCGCGAAAGAAAGGGGTGACTGCTGGGAGGGGGCGACCATGGGGGCGGGGAGGGGCGCTGGCGGAGCGCGAGTCTCCTGGGGCCTGGGCTGGGGAGGAGGATGGGAATGCTGACGTTTACTGGAGCTCAGACTGCGTGGGGCACATGTCCAGCCTGGCGCCTTTATCATCTCATTGGCTTCTCACAGCATCTCAAGTGATGGGAACGGTTATTCCCATGTTTCAGACAAGGAAACTGAGGTCTAGAGAAATTAAGTAATTTGCAGGGCGGGGGGGGGGGGGAATGCTGCGAGGTTAAGAGTTCAGATGCAAAGGTCCCCACACCTGAGTGAGATTTCTCATCCTGCTGGTCTACAACGGCTTCCCAGCCACGGCCCCTTCACCCCCTGGTCCCTGCTGCTGCTGTCAAATTGAGGCCCTAGGTCAGGAAAACTGAGTCCCAGACACTTCCGCTGGATCCCCATCCCCCAGTCTGGGAGGGTGTGGCGAGGGCTGGTTTCCAGGCAGAACCCCCCCTCACCATTCTTCCCTGTTACTCTTAGAGCCTCAGTGGCCCCTTTCGGAGCGAGGAGACCTTGCACCTGCTTCCGAACAGCTCTGTACTGACGCACTGAGACCCCTTGCAGACAGGCAGCCCCGCACACACTGACCCTTCACCGGCACATCCCCAAATTTTGCTCATGTGCATCAGGACAACCTGGTTGCCAGGGGCAGAGACCAGCTCAAACTGGTTCTAGTCAAGGAAAGAAAATTTAGGGTTTTATTTATTTGGCTGGGACAGCCCGAGCACACTGAGGGCAGGCAAGGCTGAATCAGGTTGCACAAGGACCAGACCAGAACTCAGCTCCTCCCTCCATTTCTGCGTTGGCTTCATTCTCTGGCAAGGTTTCTCTGAACGGCAGCCAAGATGATGCCGGGCAGCTTCAGCCAACATCCTTGCCATGGTGCAAGCCCAGCCACACAGACCCACAAGCCACAGACCCAGGGCCATCTCTCGCAGATGATGTGGATTGTGTGTTTGTCCCTGAGTCAACCATGTGGCCCGGGGATGGAAATAAGCTGATCTGCCTGTGTAGCCCATGGGAAGGAGGGGGTTTTCTAAAGGAAACTGGAGGTGCTGCAGTCAGATTAAGGAAGATGGATGGCAGGCAGGGCTGGATCAAGGAGCTCAGAAAGGGAGGCCGGAGCCGTCCACCCTTGTGTAAGGGTTCTTCCTGCATTTGAGGGTCTGGAGCAGGATGCTGGGGCGGGGTGGGGGTGCTCATTCCAGTTGGTGCGCGGAGAGGTAGCTGTGACCATGGCCTCAGGAGCACAAACATAAGTGTGGACCTTAGGTGGGTCTAGACGGTGGCTGGCGACCTTGGCGAGATCTGAGGAAGCTGGGCTAGGACACACTTGGGGGATGTCACTTCATGGCGGGGGCCATGCCACCCCAGCTGCTGCTCCCTCTTTGAGCCTGCCGCTGAATTCTGGCGTTTGAACATGGACAGAATCCAAGCACCAATGAACAGCCACTTTTCACTGTCAGATGGGTGATGTTGGAAAAGTGATATATCATTGTGCACCCAGGGTGTGGGATGTGGAGACTTTGGGGCCATGGGGTGGGGGTGGGGTACAGACGTGCTGGAAGGCCATCAGGGAACAGCTATTAAAATTTAAAAAGTACATTTTCTATGGCTAGCATTCTTGGTGTCTGCCCTAGAGAAACACTCCCATCTTTGCATGAGAAGGTGAAGGCAGGACGTACTAGTTCGCTGTCAGAAGCTGCCCGCATGTCCATGCAGGGCTGACCCACTAAAGCGGGACAGCGTGTTGGGTCGCTTGTGCCGGCTGTGGCCCAGGACTTGGCTGAGGGCGTTGCCCTCTGATGTGTGATCGCTGGCGCGGGGATGTTTCCAGCGAGAGAAGCAGGCGCCTCTTCTAAGACCCAGGAGGTGCCCCGGACAGACACACCAGAAGACAGAACTACCTGGAAGTCAGAAAGAAAGGACTAGGGGCGCCTGGGTGGCTCAGTGGGTTAAGCCTCTGCCTTCGGCTCAGGTCATGATCTCAGGGTCCTGGGATCGAGTCCCACATCGGGCTCTCTGCTCAGCAGGGAACCTGCTTCCTCCTCTCTCTCTGTCTGCCTCTCTGCCTGCTGTGATCTCTGTCTGTCAAATAAATAAATAAAATCTTAAAAAAAAAAAAAGAAAGAAAGGACTAGATGGGGGTGCCCCAGCGGGGCCACCCACACACCTTGTTGAGTGAAAAAAACAAAGTGTGGGAAAAGAAGTCAGAAAAAACCCACACAACAACAAGAACATATAATGATATAAGCCTTCCAAGCTCTAGATCCAGCCTTGTCTGCCATTCATCTCCCTTTCTCTGGTGTCAGCATCTCCAATTTCCTTTAGAAAATACCCTTTGGCCCCTGTCCGCCCAGGGGTTTGGGACGCAGACCCCAGCCACCTGGAGCATAGAAGCCAGGATGGGCCCATCCTTCCTTACCATCTCCGGGCCACATGACTGGTTCAGGGCTGCCCCCACAGCCCACGTCCTGCAAGGAGGGACAGCCCTGGGATGGTGGCTTGGGCTTGCTGAGCTGGACGGATGGGGGCTGCAGCTTTCCTGGGCTCTGTGTGTGTGAGAGGGAAAGTTCTGGAGAGAACCCACTCCAGCGTGCGGTGAGGACTCCAGGCAGGAGGGCAGGGAGCAGCCTCAGGCCCGAGTTCTACCCATGTCCTCCACTGGGCGCTGCCCCTGCCACTCTGTCCCGGGCCCTGAGTGTCAGGCCCAGGAGTGGCGCTGGGAGATGCTCCAGGCCCTCGCATGTGACCTGCCCCCTCCAGGGACACTGCCTCTCAGGGGCTCCTTTTGCCCTTCCTGTTCCTAAAACCCTGGGCAGGTTCTCTGTCCCTGGGATCCACCGCCTGGGGTCTGCTGCTGGAGGGACGGGGGAGGACCCCGGGAACACAGCTGGGGGCGGGGCAAGGCCTTCAGCTTCTCAGCCTGCTTTACCCTCCTACCGGGAGCAGCTATTTCTGGTTTGCTTGTGTAACTGAAAATCAGTAAAGTGAGAACAAGAGAAGTGTTAACTACGTGTGTTGGATGCAAAAGGCAGACTTACTCAAGGAGGGGCCCTCCTCCAAGACCGGGGCTTCCAGGGGAGGTGGTGCCCTTAGACCAGGCCACTGCCTTCACTCTAGCAGGGCGCTGGGGCTCGGGCCTTGAGGCCCTGCCCTTGTGTGGGGACACGAATCACACAGGCAAAGTGCAGAACACAGATGCCCTGTCCCAACCCTCAGGATCCCAGAGCAAGGTCCCTCATGTGGCCAAACCGGCTGCAAAGCCCCGTGATCAAGTCAAAGATCTTGGGATGCGACTGTCCTGGAGGGTCTGGTGGCCCAGTGTCATCACCAGGGGACTTACAGGAGGCAGCAGGTCACAGGACAAAGGAAGCGGTGGCCAAAGTGAGCCAGCAGCTGGGGATGAGGGTGTCCCTGACGGCCAGTAGCCCTGGAGCCCCGCGGGCACCTGCTTTCACCCCAGCAAAGCTGAGCTCCGTCTGTTGGCCTCGGGGCCGTGAGAGCCCGACTGTGTCTATGCCAGTGAGTGTGTGCTCAGTGTCACGGTGGCCACGCAAACCCTTACTTGTCAGACAGGGTGGCAGTGGGGACGGGCAGGACAGTGACAGAACATGGATGGTCAGCTCAGCTGGGGCAGGACAGCCCGTGCCCCGTCCCTGGGGCAGCCTCTGTGTGTCAGAGGAGCCAAGAGGGAGGAGGCCGGGCGGTGGGATCAGAGGGTGAGGCGATGTTAAAACATGTCCTTAAGGGGCGCTTGGGGGGCTCCGTTGGTTAGGCGTGGACCCCTGATTTCCGCTCTCCCTCTGCACCCCCAGCCCCAGCCGCTCTCGCACAAGCCTGCACTGGCATGCACCTTCTCTCTATTTAATAGATCTTTTTTTTCTTTTAAAGATTTCATTTATTTATTTGAGAGAGAGACAGCACAGGAGAGAGAGAGGGAGGGAGGGAGAGAGAAGGAGGGAAGGAGTGAGTGGGGGAGGGGCAGGAAACCGAGTGGGAAACTCAACACGGGGCTGGACGCGGGGCTTACCCCAGAATCCCGGGGATCATGACCTGAGCCAAAGGCAGACGCCCAACTGATTGAGCCACCCAGGCGTCCCAATAAATAGACCTTAAACAAAAAATTAAAATATGTCCTGAAACTGTGACTCTTGTCCCAGGGAGGCACTGCCCTCCGCTCTAGACAGAGCATGCCTTTGTGACCGCTTTCACGAGCAGATGGGCCCGAGGACTCATGTGATGACTTCGGAGCTGGCTTTGCTGGGTCCCTCTGCTCACTCAAGCAAAACATTTCCTGGCAGGGGTTGGGGGGAGGGAGAAAGGGGATGGGGAGGAGGGGAGAGGAGGAGGAGGAGGGAGAGGGAGGAAGGGGGAGGCAGAGGGGGAAAAGAGTGAAGGAAGGGGAGAGGAGGGGGGAGGAGGAAGGGGGAGGGGAGGGAAGGAGAAAGAGAGGGCAAGGGGGGGAGGGGCTGGGAAGGGGCAGGGGGAGGGGACAGAGATTGGCCAGGACCAGGGCGGTCCCAGCCCCCCCCCCCATCTTTGCTCTGGGCTCCGGGTGCTGAGCCAGGGGAAGAGGGGCAAGGGCGCCTTCAGGGACCGTGAGAGCAGCTCCGTGCTGACGCTGTGGGGACGACCTCACAGGCCTCTAGCTGTACCAGCCCACTATTTGTCGTGTGTGCTTCTCACTGTCCTGAGGTGCAGGGCCCCTGCCAGGCGTGGCACAGCTCCCGTCCCCAGCCCCCAGCGGCAGGGCTGCAGGCACTGTCGTCGCTCCCCATCCTCAGGGATCCTGCCCCCTGCGTGTCTGCGTCCCGCTCTGCTCTCCGTGGGTACTCAGTCCTGTGGGCCGGCCTGGGGGACAGCACGTCACCTGTCCCCCTGCGCACGCAGTCACATCCCGTGGTACAGGGGTCAGAGTGGGGGCCAGTTCATTCCAGAGGGAGGGTGTGAGGTCAGGGAGTGGGGTCCTGCATGGAGGGCTCGGGTGAGGTCGCCATGGGAGTCAGGGTCCCCGTTGGTGTCTCGCTGTGCTTGGAGGCACAGCCCGCTCCTCACGCCCTGCCACACCTCTGTCCCGGGGCTGGTCCCCGTGCCCAGGCCGTGTCCCCCAGGAGCTCCGCAGTCCCTCTTTGCACCTGGGCGACCTCTCCTCCCCACGGCCTAGACCTCCCCGGGTGGGTCCTTGCGGGACCCGAGACGTCCCCCAATTTAAAAAGAACCACGGAGCTACAGAGTGGGAGGGTCTCTGCAGGGTCGTTCAGGGCCGCAGAGCGCAAACACCACCGGCCTGTGGATGGACCCCCGGGAGGGGGTGCACCCACCGTGGGTGGGGCCAATGTGACATGTCCACAGCCGACATACGGGTCACCAGAGGTTGGGGGAGGGGTGGGGAGTGACTGTTCTGGGGGAGGTGGAATGTTCTGGAATCCAACAGAGGGGGACAGATGCTGAAGCCATGCAGGTGCGCTTGCCCCCAGGGAAGGAGTAGTCAGGGCAGCTCCAGGCCCCAGAGCTGCATGTCCCTGTCTCGTGACCCCTGCACTCAGGACCCTGCTGCATGAGCGGCACCTTGGGGAGCTGCAAAAAGCCAAGTTTCCGTGGGCCGCCAGGTCTGAGTGGCGCGGGGATGTCAAATGGCTTCCAGAAGCAAGAGTGCTGCGGGCAAACCAGGACGCGCTGCTCTAGGGTACGCCTTTGGTTTCCAGCTTGTGGGCGACACAGATCACCACTGTTCCACTGAGGGCATGCGACAGGACAAGCGTCCAGTGAACACCGTGCTGGTGGGGAGACAGGCTCGGGGGGTGTCGTCTTGGCACCAGGGAGACGGGTCTGGGGGTGTCGTCCCAGGGCGGGGAGACAAGGCCCACGCGACAGGCGCTTCCTAACCGGTGCCTGGAGGAGCACAGCCAGGGCGGGAAGGCCGTGGCGCGGTGCGACTCTCGCCCTACACCCTGCTCAGCCCAGTGCTCCTGGGAGCTACAGCAACTACTCTGGGGTCTCGGGGTTTCTTTTAGAGCCCCTGAAGTGTGGCAAACGGTGTTCCCCCAGATTTACTTCCGCCCCAACCTGAGAACGTGAGCTGATCTGGGAAAAGGGCGCTGCAGATGGAAGCACACTTAAGGATCCCAAGAGGAGATCATCCGGCTGGGGGGCGGGGAGGAGTCCCGAGTCCGGGACTGTGTCCTGAGAAGGGGGAGCGGAGGGAGCAGCCGCGGGGGCACCTCCCCCAGAGCATCCAGTGGGAGCCACCGTGTAGCCCGCATGAGGACCTCAAACCCCAGAGCTGAGACAGTGGGGTCCTGTGGTTTGGGATGGCGGGCTGGACACTGTCACACCTCCTACCTGCCCCTGCACACACCCTGCCCTGCTAGTCGCAGTCAGGGCCGCCTTCCCTACGTGAACAGGGGTGGGGCCCTCTGCCTCACCGGTCAGGGGCGTCCCCTTGCATTCAGGAGACATATCGCAGCTCCTGGTCTGGTCTACGGGTCCTGCCCAGGCTCCTCATCCCCACCCTCTCCCCTAAACTGGCTGGAGCCCCCACCCTTCTGCTTCTCCCTGTCACTCAGGCGCATTCCTACCTCAGGACCTTTGCGCCAGCAGCCCAGAACCCCGCAGTGCCCCCGGACCCCTGCGGACCGTGTTACCTCTAGCCGGTCGCCGTCCCTGCCAGCGCCTCAGAGACGCCCCCTCGCTCGCCTTCTCTGTACAGCCCACTCGACGCCGACCTCACACCACTGCTTAAGACAGAAAGACAGTGTTGGCCGTCCGCCCGGCAAGTCCTGTGAAGGCTGAGCAGCTCGTGGAGACCTGGTTTCTTGGATGATGCGGTGAACCGTTGGTTCTTGGAAGCCTGAGTCCTTCCCACCTTCTTTGGACAGCAGCGCCCGATGTCCTGGGGGGGCTGGCTTGTTCCCACGGGCTTCGTCCGCTCCCGCCTGGGGGCCATGCTGTGCCATGCCCCCCGAAAGCCTGGGCTAGAGCTTGGATCCCGACCGTTGGAAAAGCCCGAGAAGGGCTGCCGCTCCTGGGCTCCGTGGGCTCGCACAGCTGCCTATCCCCTGGGCCCTAGGGAGCCACTGGGGCGCTCGGGGTCCCTTGCGGGAGGTCCTGCGGCACCGGGCTCCAGCCCACAGGACTGAAGATGCCGTCAGTGGGGGCGGGCAGAAGGGAAGGTGATCTGCAGGCTGCGGCCCACTCCAGCCCCCACATCGCGACGCATGGGCCACGCTGGGTCAGGCCCACCGCAGAGCACTGTGTTGGGTGGCCCTCGCTCTCACGCGCGCCGACAGCTGTGCCGCAACGTTCATTAAGAAGACACCACGGGAGAGGTTCACGGTCAGATACAAAATCGTTCCAAGGCAACGGTCACCCCAGCCGGAGAGGACGCTGGCCGGTGACGCGCCCCCTCGGGTGTGAGGACGGCCGCGGGAGAGGCCGGACAGCCAAGAGCAGGTCTGCCCGTGTCTGTGCAGGGGCGCGGGAGGGTGCACCAGGGTGAACGGGTCGCTCACGCCAACCCCCCAGTGTTGCTGGAAAGCGCCTGCTGGGGCGCCCCTGTTCCGGGTCCTTCCCACCGCCCGCCGGCTCCGCGGCTCTGTCAGGGGCCCTCCCAGCAGCTCCGGAGAGTGCCGGGAATCTGCCGGAGCATCGGGCTGCGCCGCAAACAGGCAGCAAGAGGTTCTGGAGAACAATTTTACTGGCCCATTTTTAAGAGCCTTAAAAATAAATCCAGTAAAGGGCGCCTGGGGGGCTCAGTGGGTTAGGTTAAGCCTCTGCCTTCGGCTCGGGTCATGATCTCAGGGTCCTGGGATGGAGGCCCGCATGGGGCTCTCTGCTCAGCGGGGAGCCTGCTTCCTCCTCTCTCTCTGCCTGCCTATCAAATAAATAAATATTTTTTAAAAATCCAGTAAAAATACGGCAAATTCATCATGAGAGAATCTTTCTAAACGGGGAAAACTCTTGACCCAACGCCGATGGCACTGTCCTCTGTGGTGGACTGCGTGGAAGCCGTCCCATGTGGAGCAGGAGGGCAGTGTGTCGGGCGGGGGGCACAGACCGGGAGGGCAGGGGTGCTGTGGCTACCTCTCCCGTCCCACAGAGCACGACAGCCTGGGGCTGGCACGCGGGCTCAGCGATGGTGGGGCAGAATGACAGACGTGTCCCACCACACGGCCCGTGTCCCGGCACCCCCCTGTGCAGCCAGCGCATGGTGGAGGCTCAGCAGGGGACCTGGGAGGGCCAGGAAGCCTGTGTGTGGGGCCCTCCGCATGTCCCCTTGTGTGACGGCCCCCAAGCACAATCCCCATGGCTCGTGCCTGTCTGGTGGGCTCTCCGGGGCACGCTGCTAGTGTCTATGCAAAGCCGGGGTATCCCTGGCGCGCTCCCAGAAGCCAAGTCAGACGGGGTCCGACCGACCGCAGGCACCGCTGGGGACACAGGGCCTATGCTGAGCGCCGCGGCTGTCCTGCTGTGTCAGCCCCAGCAACTCCCTCCCCATCCACACTTGCTTCCCGCTCCTTCAAGGGGAAAGGACACGGCTGAACGGCGCCCGTGGACAAGGAACGAGGGACAAAGCAAGGGCCTGCCCGAGGCCACGAGAAAAACAGGTACCATATAAGCAATGTCTGCACAGAAACACGGGACCTGCAACCGAAAACAAGGGACAAATTAGAAAAAAATGACTTAAAAATAAACGGTGCAGAAAGGACTCAGCGGGACACTTGGAGCGCTGGGACGCAGGCAGACGCTGAGTGACGGGCAGCCCAGCCACAGGGTCTGCTTGGCAGAAGAAAACACAAGTGGATGTTTCGGAGAGAAGCTGCTCCATGTCACCCCTGATGAAGAAATGACACATCAGAGACAGCGTCTGAGGTCACACTGCCCTGGGGAGGGAGCACAAGGGCACGCAGACAGGTTGGGGAAGAGCTTTCCGGACAGCACGTGTTCCCACGAACTCAAAGCTGCGACCGTCCTCGCACAGCCAGGGACCCACTCTGCAGGTAAAGCCGCCAGCAGGCCACAGGCTAACTCCTGGCGCACTCCAGTGGGGGACAGCAGCAGGACTGGTGAGCCGAGACGGGGCAGGGCCAGTCCCTGCGAGCCACCGTGGTGCGTCTGGAAGGCTCAGAGGACGGAGCCCAGAGCAGTATGTGAGGCTGAGTGGTGAGTGTCCAGATGCTGGCCAGTGGGCGCACACATCTGGACGGACACCTGGCAGTGGACGGGGGCTTCCTCCTCTGCTCTGCACCCGTCCCCCGGGCTGGGGGCCCCCAAAGACCCGCCGCCGGCCCCTCCCATCTGGGGCAGAAGGAGCTCCGGGGAAGCAGGCGGAACCCTGGGGACTGGGCCACGGACAGGTGGGGCGTGTGCACGGGCAGCAGACTGCTGCAACGCCGTTCCGAACCTCGGGCCACTGCCGGTAAGCCCTCGTGTTTGTGGTGTTTTGACTAAAATTGGACCAGGAACAGTGTCTCCCGCACGACCCGGCCTGCTGGCACCCACAGTGCCTGAGACCCTGGGCGAGGCAGCGAGTCCGCACTTTCCTGCCCGAGGGTGGATGCCTGCCCAGCGCCAGGAACCGGGGGGCTGAGCTGCGCAGGGCTCAGGTGGAGACGCGCGGTCTCCGCAGAGGATGTGGGGGCGGCTCAGGAGGGACCGCGGGCGCCTGCTCCTCCTGCTGCCCGGGCTGGGAGGTGTCTGCCCATTGCCGCCAGGCCGCCACCTCTGTCAGGACGCGACAGGAGACCCAGGACAGGTGACAAATGGTGAAAACGCACTCACAGCCAAATAAGGAAGAATCCGCCCCACAGTCGCTAGCTAGAAAAGGTGTTTTCCTCCCATTTTATTTGATAATACATTTTCACAGAAACATGATATTATTTACAAATATACAGGTAAGAGACTGCTGGTCAAAAATCTTAAACTGAAAATGTCATCAAAAATTAATTTACAAAAACCACCAACTGCCCAGGGGAGTCCTGGGGGAGAATGCGGACGGCGTGGGACGGGTCTGTGCGTGCGGAAGTGTCCTGGCTCTCCAGCCCCGCAGCCCGGCGCTGGGCCGGCGTGATGCCCGCGTCTCAGGAGGCACTGGTCTGCATGTTCTTGGAAGCGGCGAGCATCGCCCTCACTTTGGCCATGAGATCCTGCACGGAGAAATGCACGGGGTCCCTGTGGCTTCCCGCTCAGACCCGGCATGCGGACGGCGGGTACAAACACGTCGGTGGGACGGCCTGGTTGGGGACGCTGAGGGAAAGCCAGCCTCCCGGAGAAGGGGGTGCCACTTTACCTGAGTTATTTTGCTCTGCACGGAGGAGACAATTGCCGAGGAGATCTGGCCATCTTTTTCCTGAGAAACTCCCCTAATGTGAACAGAGAGAGATCACAGACTTGAAAAACACTTAGACGTGCTGTCGCTAACTGTTACTAGCGTGTTTAAAGATGCCAATGTTAAAAATACGTATTTTGCGTTCACGTTTCACGTTACAGATGTTTGAAACTTTTTGTAAACTGCAGCCTAATTCCGAGAGCATTTCCCGTGAACACCCTGTGAGCCACAGGTAGTGATGATGAGAACAGGACGGAAGTGGCGGAAGCTGGAGGTGCTCAGACTGGCGACCCCGTGGCCACGGGCGCTCCAGGTCGCGTGCCTGAGTCTGGCCTCAGCGGCCGCCACACACTCCTCAACCTACACCCGCAGAGCCACGTCTCAGGTCGCGACCCACCCTGGGAGCTGGCTGTACGCCTGCTACCTACGAACCCGTCCTCTAGTTTCAGGGCCCGCGACCCACATGGACGAAGACAGCGGGTCCGTAACCAATAATGACGGAGCCTCGCTCTGGAACCACCGGCTCTGGAGCCCCTGCCCAGCTCTGGGTGGGCGGGCGGCAGGGGCATCTAGCAAATGCTTCCTGACGGCCACAGGCATCGAGGACACGTACACCCGTGCCACTGGCAGGCTGCTCACGTGACGACAGCTGTGGACTCTGGTGTTCAACCCCTGACTCCTGTGGCCTGGGGCAGTGGGGTGACTGGGCTGGGTCCCACTCACCACCGACCCCCACGCCTGCTGACTCCGGGATCAGGCCGGGCTCTGCAGCTGGGGCCACGCCCGCCCCAGGCGGCCCTTGCTGAGGACAAAGGCGCCATTGTTGGTGGTTTCAGAACAGCTGTGGTCACACCAGGCACCATGTCCCAGTGGATCAGACAGTGGGGAGTCCTCTAGCCAGCACCTGGGGGGGTGGCCGGCCCACCCCGGGGACCGCCACGGAGAGGGCCACTGGGCGGGGACTCCCTCTGCTAGAGCCAGGGCATGGGGGCAGCTTCCAGACCAGTGCTCCCGAGGCCTGAGCCCAGTTCCGAGCAGCCGCGTGCGGAGAGCCCAGGCCGGGCTCAGGATGGGCTTACCTGGAGCGCTCCTGGCTGGAGCCCCGACTCTCCACGGGAGAGATGCTGGCCGAGTGGGCCGTGTGCCGGCGTGTGGCCTGCTTGCTCGGGGATGCCGACTGGGACCCAGCCTTGGACTCGGTCCGGGACCGCGAGCGCCTCTTCTTCTTCTTCTCGTGGGGGCTTCTGCAAGGAAAGTGGCTTCAGACCAAGACACAACAGGCTCCGGAGGAGCGGTTTCGAGCGTCTTCCCAGGGCCAGCTGGTGGGGTTGGCTAACTCCTTTTGAAAGCTGTGCACGTTTTACTTAGCTCGCAACTGACAGATGCAGCAAGTCACACACACGGAAGGAAGCCCCTCTCCCTCCCCAGTAGGAGGTCTGTCCATTTCAAGAGGCCTGTGGGGTTTGAAACACGGTCAGCACTTTATCTGCATTTAAAAAACTGAAGAAGAGGGGCGCCTGGGTGGCTCAGTGGGTTAAAGCCTCTGCCTTCGGCTCAGGTCATGATCCCAGGGTCCTGGGATTGAGCCCCGCATCGGGCTCTCTGCTTGGCGGCGAGCCTGCTTCCCCCTCTCTCTCTGCCTGCCTCTCTGCCTACTTGTGATCTCTCTGTCAAATAAATAAATAAAAATCTTAAAACAAAACAAAAAAAAAACTGAAGAAGAGTCACCAAGTGCCGTTCACGCTGCCTGTCTGCACACAGACGTGAGGACGACTCCTCGTGCAACATGGGGAGGATCACAGCCGGGGCCGTGCGTACAGCAGCTCTTGCTCCCTGACCTGCGCTCCTTGGGACTGCAGGGCCCGTCCCTGCTCGCCCAGCAGCTGACTCAGCCCACGTCCCCCTCCAGGGCCCTCCATCCCTCGCCCCTTGCAGACACAGCCTGCTCCCCACACTCCGGCCAGCAAAGCTCCAGTGCACACACTGCCCTGTGACCCTCCTGTGACTCCCCAGAGAACATTTCAGGAGGAGAAAGAACATATATGGGAGGTCCAGATGGGTACTGGGCCTCCCTGCTCTTGGCCTCTCTGTTTCCTCCGGAAACGATGGTCATTGCTGTTTTCAAACTGTGCCCCTCACACATGACAGACACGTGACCGGGAGGCGACCGAGTACTTGCCGGACGGTCTATGTGCAGTCGGTGCCGTCGTGAGACCCTCCCATGTGCCCACGTGGGTCCTGTGGGTGATGGGACTCACGACGGCAGGCACCTGTGTGTCTTCACGAGCTCGACGTCCAGGGCCAGCCCACATGGCCCACTCTGCTCGGCGCCTCTGAAAGGCAGAGCGGCTCCCGGACCCTTCCCCACCTGGCGACCCCACGGCCTGTCCACATGCCCGTCCGCGCTGCCCCCAGGCTCCCCACAGTGCTCTCACACAGAGGCACGCGTGCACACCGAGGAAGCTGTCGGACACTCGGGCGCGCCGAGGAGCGCGTGACCTGCTACCACGACTGTGCTCTCTCGCAGGCGCAGACGTGTGCTCTGCTGCCCGCTGTGGCAGTGACAGATCAGGTCCTCCCGAGGACGAATGTTCCCGGCGGGTGAGCGGCGGGAAGGACCGCGGGGCAGTGGGGCCAGTGCTCGGTGTCCCAGGAAGCGGCCCGCTGCTCCCGGAGCCCCACGACCCCATCGCCGGTCCCCGCTGAGGCCACCCCGCGCCGAACCTGAAAGAGGCCAGCGCGCTCGGCCGCTCTTCAGAGGCCAAGTCCAGAGGCCGCGTCCGTGGACTGTTTCCTCAACTCTGGTCACCGCTGGCTCCTCGGTTGGGTTGCTTCTAACGGACACGGGCCCTTGGCAGAGACACACGCCGCCAGCGCTCTCCTCCCTCCGGGCGGGCTTCTCGGCTGGCGGGGACTTCCGGGAGTGCGGGACCCTCCCTGAGCTCAGCTGTGTGCCTGCGGACCGCGCCGTCCTCCCTTCGGACAGCCGGGACAGCCGGCCGCGGGAGCGAGGTCCAGGGCACAGCGCTCGTCCCAACCTGCTGGCGTCCCTGCTGCTTCAGGGCGTCAGCTCGTGGCCTCCCCGGGAAGCTCGAGTGGGGAGCGGGCAGGGAGTGCCTCCCAAGCCTGCCCTTCTGTGAGACCGTGGTGCCCACTCCAGGTCCCCCTGCGCACACATGAGCGTCCCGTCTGCCCGCGCAGTCCTGCCGGGGCGGCACGGCATGGACAGGTCAGTTCAGGGAGAAGAAACCTGAGGGACGCCGACCTTCCATCCATAAACACGGGCTCTCTGTGTACTTCCGGTTCTTAGATTTCTCGAAAATGTTGGCGGCTTTCAGTATAGAGAAGTCGATGTGGGTATGGCTATGGTCACCTTCCCCACTGTTCCAGGCTGGATCGCAGAAGGAAACACTTCCTTTCCAGTCCTCCTGCCTTTCTGCCCTGTTCTCGCCCCGCTGTCTTGGCGGCCGGCTGCTGGTCCTGGGGGCGGCCAGCACGCCCCCATCCCCGCCGGACGCTTCCTCCGACTCCCTTTGCTCAGAGCTGTGTCTCCTTGTTTTCTTTCTTTTTTTTTAAGAGATTTTATTTATTTATTTGAGAGGAAAACAGTGACATAGATAGCAGGAGAGAGCACAAGCAGGGAGGGAGAAGCAGGATCCCACTGAGCAGGGAGCCCGAAGCAGGGCTCGATCTCAGGCCTCCGGGTTCATGACCTGAGTTGAAGGCAGATGCTTAACCATTTGAGCCACCCAGGCGCCCCTCCTTGTTTTCTTCTTGGTGAACGGTGAAGCGTGTGTCCGACAGCTCTCCTGCCTCTGCTGGGACGTCCTGGGACTTTCCTCCCTGACTCTGAACAGTGACTCACCAGGGTTGCCGGTGGACGGTAACGGACCTCGCAGTCCTCAGACAGACCCACTCAGCCGGGACGCGTCTCCTTGCACTACGCTGCTGGGCGCAGATTGCAGACACCCCGTAGGTCTCCCCACCTCTGTCCCTGAGCATTTTGGTCTATGAACACACATGCCCGTCTGCACAGTGCACGCCCCCGACACGCCCGCCGGCCTCGGTCTGCAGGAGCCCCCGCCACGGAGCCTCGCACCGTAAACTGCCAAGCGCTCCCCGTGTTCTTTCAAGATGGTCTGTAAACTGGTCTCTCCTCGCCCTTGAACACTTGTCAGAGTTTAATGACGGAAGTCATCTGGGCCTGGAGTCCGGTGGTTTTAAACGGTACATACATTCTTTGGCAGACACGGTTATTCAGAATTTTTATTTCTTCTGGTGACAGCGTGGTCACTTGTATCTTTCAGGAACTCGTCCACTTCACCCAAGCTGCCAAACTAACTAGAAACAAATTTCCATATTCTCCTTTTAACGTCTGTAGGCTCCTTCACTCTTGATCAATCTAAAGGAAGACACTGGTTTTTGACCATTTTCTTTTCTTTTCTTTTTTTAAAAGATTTATTTATTTATTTGACGAGATCATAAGTAGGCAGAGAAGCAGCCAGAGAGAGGAGGAAGCAGGTTTCCTGCTGAGCAGAGAGCCCGACGCGGGACGCGATCCCAGAACCCTGGGATCATGACCTGAGCTGAAGGCAGAGGCTTTAACCCACTGAGCCACCCAGGCGCCCCTTGACCATTTTCAAAGAGCCATTATTCAGCTTTACCGTTAGTCTGTTTCCTACTCTCTCCCCTCCTCTCTTTAAAAGAGGTCACGTACAGACGACACACAGTGTTACGCTAGTTTCCAGCCCCCACGCGAGTGCGTGACACTGTGCTCACAAGTGCAGCCACCCTTTGTCACCAACAACTCTGACTGGACTCCCTGTGCTGGGCCTTCAGCCCACGACCTCCAGGGCCCCGGCGGCGGCATCCCGCTTGTTCTCTGCACTGTGGGTCTGCTCGCTTCTGCAATTCCACAGACGAGTAAAATCCTGCGGCAGTCGTCTTGCTCTGACTTACGTCGCTCAGCACAACACCCTCTAGCCCCATCCATGTCACTGCAAATGGCAAGAGTTCATTCCTCTTCGATGGCCGTGCAACATTCCCCGGTACAGACCGCGCCTCCTCCATCCACTCATCGGCCAGCGGGAGCAGCTTCTTCTGGTTCAGCTGTTGCAAATACTGATGCGATAAATACGGGCGCACACATCGTCTCGTCAGGATTTTCATTTTCTCTGGGTAAATACCCAATAATGAGATGGCCCGATTGTAATTTTTTCTATATTTAACATCCTGAGGACCCTCCATGCTGGTTTCCAGAGTGGCTGCACCAGCACGCGTTCCCACCAGCAGTGCAGGACGGTTCCCCTTTCTCTGCATCCTCGCCATTCGTTTCTTGTCTTGTTAGTTTTGGCCATTGTGACAGGTGTGAGGTGCGATCTCACTGTGCTTCTGATATGGCTTGAACTCATGACCTTGAGATCAAGACATCAAGACCTGAGCTGAGATCAAGAGTCAGATGCTTTAAAAAAAAAAAAAAAGGAGAGAGAGACAGTCAGATGCTTAACCAAGCCACCATGGTACCCTTCTGCCCAGCTTTAAATTGGATTATTTTTTTTGGGGGGAGGTGTTAAATTGTATCAGTTCTTGACAGATTTTGGATACTAGCCCTTTATCTGATACGTCATTTGCAAGTATCTTCTCCCATTCTGTCGTTTGTCTTTTGGTTTTGTCGACTTTTTCCTTTGCTGTGCAAAAGCTTTTGATCTTGATGATGTCCCAATAGCTCATTTTTGCCTTTGTTTCCCTTGCTTTTGGTGATGTTTCTAGGAGGATGTTGCTAAGGCTGAGGTCACAGAGGTTGCTGCCTGTGTTCTCCTCTGGGATTTGGATGGCTTCCTGTCTCACACTGAGGTCTTTCATCCATTTTGAGTCTGTTCTTGTGTGTAGTGTCAGCAAATGGTCCAGTTTCATTCTTCTGCATGTAGCTGTCCCCTGTTCAGCACCATTTATTGAAGAGACTGTCCCTCTTCCACGGGATGTTCTTTCCTGCTTTGTCGGAGATTAGTTGACCATAGAGTGGAGGGTCCACTTCTGGGCTCTCTGTTTTGTTCCATGGATCTCTGTGTCTGTTTTTGGGCCAGTATCATACGGTCTTGATGATGACAGCTTTGTAGTAGAGCTTGAAGTCTGGAATTGTGATGCCCCCAACTTTGTTTTGTGTTTTTTTCTGATTGCTTTGACAATCGGGATCTTTTGTTCCACACAAATTTTAAGATATGCATTTTTCTATTTTCCTGATTTCTTTTTTTTTTTTTAAGTTTTTATTTATGTATTTGGCAGACAGAGATCACAAGTAGGCAGAGAAGCAGGCAGAGAGAGGAGGAAGCAGGCTCCCCACTGAGCAGAGAGCCGGATGCGGGGCTCGATCCCAGGACCCTGAGATCATGACCTGAGCCGAAGGCAGAGGCTTAACCCACTGAGCCACCCAGGCGCCTCTATTTTCTTGATTTCTGATCTTACCTTTATTATTTCTTTGCTTCTACCTACTTTGGGTTTAATTTGTTATTTTTCTAGGTTCTTTTTTTGAAGATTTTATTTATTTTTCTAGCTTAAGATAGAAGATTAGATCATTATTCTTAGACCTTTTTTCTTCCCTGATACAAACATGTAAAGCTACTAACTTCCTTCTAGCCAAATGAGCCCACAGATTTGGCTGTAACGTTTTCACTATCATTTAAAAATATTTTCTTTTCCTCGTGATTTTGTCTTTGACCTACGGGTAATTTAAAAATGTACTAACTTCCCAACATTTGGGGATTTTCCAGGTTATCTTTTTATCGATTTTTAGACTTGCGGCCACATGGTAAGGGAACACAGCCTGCACGTTCTGAGTCTCCAGGGACTTGCAGAGCCTTGTGCAACAGCACGGTGGACGAGCTAGCGTGCGGCTGTGTACGGCTTCCGTATCTGCACGGTCCGGCTGTCTGCCTGTCCCCAGTTCTCTCAGTGTTGCTTCAAGTATTTTATTTCTTCTTCTTACTATTTTGTCTTACTCATGTGTCAGACTGAGCGAGCGAGAGAGCACAAGGTGGGGGGGCGGCGCGCAGAGCAGGCAGGGGGAGAAGCAGGCTCCCTGTGGAGCAAGGAGCCTGATTAGAGACTGGACCCCAGGACCCTGAGATCATGACCTGAGCTGAAGGCAGAGGCTTAACTGAGCCACCCAGGCGCCCCTTCTACTTAGTTTTTTTTTTTTTTAAGATTTTATTTATTTATTTGACAGACAGAAATCACAAGTAGGCAGAGAGGCAGGCAGAGAGAGAGAGGGGGAAGCAGGCTCCCCGCCGAGCAGAGAGCCTGATGCGGGACTCGATCCCAGGACCCTGAGATCATGACCCAAGCCAAAAGCAGAGGCTTAACCCACTGAGCCACCCAGGTGTCCCTCTACTTAGTTTTTTTGAGAGAAAGAGAAAGAGAGCGTGAGAGAGTGTGCACACCCGAGTCGGGGCGGGGCAGAGGGAAAGAGAGAATCTTTTTTTTTAAAAAGATTTTATTTATTTATTTATTTGACAGACAGAGATCACAAGTAGGCAGAGAGGCAGGCAGAGAGAGAGGAAAAAGCAGGCTCCCTGCTCAGCAGAGAGTCCGATGCGGGGCTCGATCGCAGGACCCTGAGACCATGACCTGAGCCGAAGGCAGGGGCTTAACCCACTGAGCCACCCAGGTGCCCCGAGAGAGAGAATCTTAAGCAGACTCCACGCCCGGCACGGAGACCGCCATGGGGCTCCATCTCACAACCCTGAGAGATGAGGGCCTGAGCTGAAATCAAGATTCGGAAGCTCAGCGGACTGGGCCATCCAGGCACCCTGCTGCAAGCATCTGAAAGTGCTTCCGCGGGGGGCCTTCCCAGAGGAGCCCGTAGGCATGAGGCTGGCCCCCTCTGCAGCACCTCCCGTCGGCGCGGCCACCCTGCCCTTCTGCTCAGAACACGGCATGCTTCTCTCTCCCCGTCTTTTCATTTCAACCTACTTGCACACTGAAAACCTCTCTGCAAGCAGCTTAGCATTCGGTTTTGTTGTAGCTCAGTCTAAACCCTCTGTCCTGTCATTATTCTTCGTCTGCCGGCACTCAACACATGGGTTTGCAAGGGCTGTGCTGAGCCTACGTTCCTCTTGTTTTCTGTTGTCCATTCACTTTTCCCTCTCCTTCCCCACTTTTTTTTTTTTTTAAAGATTTCATTTATTTACCTGAGAGAGAGAGACAGAGAGAGAGAGAGAATGAGCAGGGGGAGGGGCAGAGGGAGAGGAGGAAGCAGAACCCCCGTGGAGCAGGGAGCCCGATGCGGGGTTCGACCCCAAGAACCTGAGATCATGACCTGAGCCGAAGGCAGAGGCTTAACCCACTGAGCCACCCAGGCGTCCCTCTTCAAGCAATTTTAAGGTTCTGCCTTATGTCCTCTCCTGGCTTTTAACTCCTTTTCCTTTGCAGCGGCTGCCCTAGGGAATGAAGACACGTGGGCTTCGCTGACGAGGTCTACTGTCGATGGGCAACACATAGCATGTAAGAGCCTGCCACGGCGGGTGTCACTCGATGCTCACGGACGTGCCCGGTGCAGCGCTAAGCGAAAGTGGTCGGTGGCCAACCAGCCGGAGCAACCACGTACTACTCACTCTAATAAGAGGACAGGGGCCCTGCGAGGTGTGCCGTGGTACGATGTGGCCATTTGCATGGATTCTACTCTTTAAAAAAGTTCACTATAACCACATCTTGATCTTCAAAAGCTCAGTACAAGGAACCAAGGATCCTTGGACAAAGAGCAGACCCCCGTGCTGGGGCAGGGAAAGCACTGGCAAGGCCTGGAATATTTGGGGCCAAAAAGCAACAAAGTGCTTCAAGAACCATGGGGCCACATGTGGGGTGGATGTCGCCGTCAGAGCTACACTGGCGATGGATTCGTGCGGCACCGACAAAAACACAAAACCCCAAACCAAAAGTCCACAGTGACACAAAAGCGAGGGGCGTGTATCTTCTGTAGAGAAGAAGACAGAATCTGAAAGGCACCACTTGGCCGTGACCACTGTGTGAACCAGTTTTGCGTCAGTGAACGCTAAGGCCAGTGGGGTGTTCGCACGGCATCTTGGTGCCATTGTCTGACAACCTGTGTGGGGTGTGCAGCATCACTGACAATGGGACAGGCAGCTGGTGGACACAAAGGAAGTGACATGTCACTTTTGTGGTGCTCCTGCCAAAATGTTTCCCACGAACCCAGCCACGGTCACACAGTAAGACAAGTCCAAGTCACGGGACACACAGGCAGGGGCAGGAGAGGTCGGGAGGGAAGGAGAGGTGGCCGGTGGAAGCACTCTGATCCTGCTCAGTCAGGCTGACACGCGCACATGCACGCCCCCTGCACTGTTTTCAACGGTGAGTGTAAAACTATCTAGTAAACCAAAAAAATTTTGAAACAGGAAGTCAGTGAAAGGGGCACTCAGAGATCACCTTGTAGAGATGATCCTTCAACTCGGGGGCTGAACGGGCCCCCTGCTGCCACGGGAAAGGAGCGGCCTCACCCCTGCTCTGCATGGAAGGCTGCAGGGGAGCGGTGACTGCTGGGTTCACGGGCTTGCACACGTGCCCTCTCCTGGCCCCACTGGACCCGGCGCAGCCTCCCACTGCCCAGAGTCGGGCGCTCGGGGGAATCCCACCCGATCGGGCAGGGAGTGCGGCTCTGTGGTCGGTGGAGCCTTCACTCGCTTTCGCACAACTCGTTAAAGCTCCAGCGATCACACACGTTCTCACATTCCTGACAGAACCGCCGCCTTCTCCTGAGGCGGCTCCTTGAACGCAAAGGTTAATTTGAGGCCAAAGCCAGAATGCTTCTGTGGGGAGAGATCTTCTGTTGCAGGAATTAATTTTAGACCATGTCCTTTACATACACCAGAGGTGACCATGAATTTCAAATGTTCAACAGTGACAAGGTCAAGGAGTACAACGGGAGGTGGACCTGGAGCCCATCACGCGGTCCGGGCCAGGGCGGGCGCCTCCTGTGGGAGCAGGGCCCCGGGCAGAGCGCACTCGGCCTGCGAGGCGAGCCCATCTGCCGGCTCTGCCGCCTGCACCCCTGCCCAGACCTCGCGGCTTCCAGAGAAAGATCACACTTTGCCAGCGAGCAGACTGCAGGCCCGCTTCCCCGTTAGGAACGTCTTTCCAGAGCTGTGGCCACGATAAGTCCCGCTGCAAAGGGGCCCCTGAGGCCGCTCGACCTGTGTCCTCTGCAGACAGGGAGGACCTGGGGAGGGCAGGGCCCCTGACACCTGCCATTCAGGTGTGTTGTCTGGGAGGCTCGGGAACCCCAAGTGTCCCAACTCACATACATGCGTAAGCAGTCACGAAACCGGAGCAAAGACGCGCACAACCCCCTGCCCCCGCCTCCTCTGGGCCGGTATGTCACGGGGACAACGATGCTCCCCGCCCAGCTACCTGAGCCGGGGCTCGGGCAACGCTCCCATGCAATGACACGAGAAATGAGAGCTCCTCCCTTCGGGGAGAAAGGAACAATGAGTGATGGGAGGCCGTGGGGTGGCAGCCCCCATGCGAGATAATGCTCTTGCAGTGCCCTATCGCTGAGATGGAAACACCTAGGGGCAGCCCCGTCCACCACCATGCTTGGCAGGCATGCCAGCAGGCCCCAGACAGGCCCACACGGCCCAGACGTGTCCCGTCACGGGGGCGGGGTACCAGGACTTTCCGTGCTGTGACTTGGTGCTGCTCTCTCACTGGAGGGGCTGGGGACGCCGGCGGGCTGGGAGTCGGAGGCTGGGGGCCAGGCGTCCTGGCTGAGAGGCCTACCGTAGAGGACACGGCAGCCGGTCTCTCTAGCATCCCGCGACCATGACAGCTGTCAAGGGGAGGAGCTCTCTCTGCTCTCAGCCCGGGAGGACTCTGTGGTCCTGCCCACAGCACCTGCTAGCCCGGGAGTGGCAGGGACTCACTTGGGACTCAAACTTCTCTCCTTTCATCTGTGTGTGCGGGTCCGGCAGGGTAGCTAGACCCCGGGGGCTGGTGCTGGGCACTGCCCGATGCCATCCTGACCCCAGGGACACAGAGGTCCCTCTGCAGTCAGCTCCAGGAGGAACAGAGGAGCTGCCAGGGGCTGAGTGTCTGCCGAGGGCCGCGTCCCCGGCTCGTGCCAGCCCTGCGGACACACGTTTGCATGCCCGGCACCACAGACCGTGTCTATGGACTAGCTGCCTACCTGGACCGGGTCCGCTTCCTGCTGACGCCTGGGCTGTTACTCATCCGGTAGGCAGTGGGGACACTCCTTTCTTCCCTCCGTCTCTCGGGAGAATGTGCTCTTCTCCGAGGGGACCGGGATCGTGACCTGGGCAGAGGAACAGAGGAGTTTTAGTCCGTGCGGCCGGAAGGCGATCACGTCCATGCCGAGGCAGCGATGGGCCTCATCTGGGTCTGCAGGTGCCTGACAGGTGCCGCCTCTGTGCTGCTGGGGGGCACAGTAGTGGCCCCCTCCCCGGCCTCACTACTCCACTGACATGGAACTGAGTCCAGGCGCGGAGGCGGACAGAGACCCTGCTCCCAGTCCAGGACACTCAGCACACTGCTGCCCAACGTAACCGGGCACAGCACGCACGAGGCTGGTCCGAACGGCCCGCGGCACCAATGCGGCCCGATTCCAGGGCTGACCGGCTGACTGACGGCCAACTCAGGCCTGCGGTTTCGCGTCCTCCTTCTGCCTCTGCGTTTTACTGCCCTCAGCCATTTTCAGCTCACAGACCCCTCGATCCAAATGACACAAGAAAAGCGCTGATGATTGGGCGAGCTGTTTCTCTTCGTTCTGAACACTGGCAGCAGAAGAGAGCAGACGAACCAGAGCCACTACTTCGAACCCTCTCTCGTTCACACCCTCCGCACGGCCTCGCGGCGTGAATGCTGAGCCGGCCACAGCAGTTCAACTCCCAGCACGCGCCTCTCTAGATAATTTACGTTTGGGAGATGCCCCGGATTAAAACCTTCCTTTACAATATCTCATTCTTCCTTCTCAGGTTCCTGGAGAGACACTCGCTCTATCTGGGCAGTGACCCTGTCCACTCAAGGCAACCGGTGCTCGGAGCACCGACTCCAGACCCTCACCCACCGGGGGTCAAGGCCCTCCGAGGAGGGTCCTGTAATGAAACGTTTAGGATTCTCCTTTTTTGTTCATTCAGTGAAATTACTGTTTTAAGAAGACAAAGAGTAAGCAGAAATCTGGACAAAAAACCAATTTCTTTTCGTTCTGTTTCTATGACAACCCATTCAAAAATAATATAAAGAGCAGTTTGATTTTGCCATAAAGGATTCCACACCGAATCATTTTAATTACAACCCCCCCAAATAACACACACCGTTGTTTCGAACATCAGCTTATCATCACGGTCCCGGCTCCTGCGTCACAGAGAACCCTGCATCCCTCCTGAGAAGATCAGCCGTGAACGGCCCCAGGTAAACCGTCATCGGCTTCGTCTTCTCCAGCACCACCATGTTCTGGCTTACAAAATGGTGTTGACGGTTTTTCTTCCAGACCTTTCCCAATATTTACAAACTACGAGAGTGAGGTCCATCAGACACCTCGACATTTTACCGGGTTTCCCCTCCAAAGAGCTCCGGGAGTCGGGGAGAGGAGCTGCTGACAGCTGGTACGGTCGGTGCTCCCGCTGGGCGAGGGAAGCTGCCGCGCTCTGGGCTCCGGGGCCCTGGGGAGGCTGGGGCCTGTGACATGAAGGCACACACTTTGCACGGAGAATTCAGGGTGCCGGCTGGGGTGGGACCAGAGCCCCAGAGAAAGCTCTGCGTAATCAGACCTCTACACCCATGCAATGCTCACACGGAGAACGATACACTGGATAATCAGGAAACGTGTATTAGTTTTTAGTGCCTGTGGATTCCTAACTCTCACACAACACCACTCTGCAGTGACCATCCCAGGTCTCTGAGGGGAGGTGGCTGTCCCCAGTAGATGTGGAGTCCTCTGGGAAAGTAGCCCGCTCAGTACCAAGGGCAGTAAGCTTCGTCACATGATACTTACGTTTTATTTCTTTCTTTATTTTTAGGTTTTATTTATTTATTTGACAGCGATCACAAGTAGGCAGAGAGGCAGGCAGAGGGGAGGGGGGGAGCAGGCTCCCCACTGAGCAGAGCCCAATGAGGGGCTCGATCCCAGGACTCCGGAACCACAACCTGAGTGGAAGGCAAAGGCTTTAACCCACTGAGCCCCCTAGGCCCCCCTTAGGTTTTATGTTAATGAAAGAAGCACTGATGTTTTAATTCTGTTAATGAGGCCGTTAATACTGGTATCGCAACAACGCCAGAAACAGGAGCTCTGTTTTATAAGTAAATAACCCGCACGACGAGGCTCAGACACTTTTTCTTGCGGCTCATAAATAGCGGTCTGCTTTCAGATAGCAGCGGAACGCAGCTCTTCACCTGAATGACAGTGCTGTTTGCAAAAAGCTTCTTTCCTCCTGCGTTTAACCACTGAAAGCATCCCCAGCCCCGGTCCCTCCACCGCTCTGGAGCAGCTCCTGGCGGGCATGGGGTAGCAGGGTCCAGTGATCACCGGCCTGAGCAGCCAAGAGCTCCCACAGCTGACCACACTCCACCCTCTGCCCAGGCAGCTCCCAAGGGGCCAGCTGTCCCTGCATCACTGCAGATACAGAGAGCCTGCAGGCATCTGCTGGGTTAGGGTCCACTCCACAGAATGGGGAACCCCTGGCCCTCACCCGCACGCTAAGCACTGAGCGTCCCCTCTTGGGAACCCTGTGTAGAATGAGATTGTATGAATGACCATCATTACCCCAATTTTGCTGGCGTAAGCTGTTTCCAAATATTAACTCTGACTTAGAAAACGTGTTTCTAGGGACACTTGGGTGGCTCAGATGGTTAAGCTTCTGCCTTCGGCTCAGGTCATGATCCCAGTGTCCTGAGATCGAGCCCAGCATCGGGCTCTCTGCTCAGCGGGAAGCCTGCCTCCCCCTCTCTCCCTGCCTGCCTCTGCCTAATTATGATCTCTCTCTGTGTCAAATAAATATAAAAAAAAAATCTTAAAAAGAAAAGAAAAGAAAACATCACTCTAATCCCTAGCTCGTCCCCAAGCGTAAGTCTGGAGGGAGCTGGGGACTGTGTGGACGCTGCCCCCAATACTGGGGACACAGAGTTCTACCCGGAACCTGCCCCCATTCGGCCGCCCCTTAAATACTGACGAGCCGATGGAACAGAGGCTGAAGGTGATCTTCTCTAGCGCTCTTCAAGTAGCTTCACTTTAAGCTTTAGAGTCTTACAAGATTTTAACAACATCTAACGATGAAAGCTCAATTTTTAGGTGATACACTAATGGCTTGAGTACTACTACTTCGTTCCATTTACAGCAGAGAACCTGGTGAGACAGAAGCGGAAAGCACAGAGAGGAGCATCTGGGTGCCTCGGTAGGTGGAGCCTCTGACTCTTGATTTTGGCTCAGGTCCTGGTCTCAGGGTCATGGGATTGAGCCCCGAGTTGGGCTCTGGCAGAGCACGCAGCTTGCTGGTGTCGCTCCCTCCCCTCTGCTCCTCCCCACCTGCGTGCGCTTTCTCTCTAATAAATAAATCCTCACAAAAAAAAGAGGAGGAAAAAGGTCTTACATTTCAATTAATGCTGATTTAAAACACACGAAGCACTATGCGGTAATCACTGCCCTTTCTAAGAAGCAACTTACTGATTTTGGAAATGGCCCGGCTGCCTCTAGAGACCCAGGGCCCTACAGCTTTGACGAGCTGAGCACTCGGACCGCAGGCATGCGAACGCCACTTACCTTCACACGGAGATCACGGCTGCTAGGAAAGGGCCTGTCTAACCCCAGCCTTCTATGCCTTACAAAGCACTTCAGTAATTCAGTATGTAAAAGAAAATACATTTCAACCACAGAACTCTGCAAGTACAAATACTGACCAATGAATTTGCCTTTTACTTGGAGGTGGCAGGAGTCTTTCTGAAATAATCAAGTCTTGGGGCGCCTGGGTGGCTCAGTGGGTTGAGCCTCTGCCTTCGGCTCGGGTTGTGGTCTCGGGGTCCTGGGATGGAGCCCCACATTGGGCTCTCTGCTCAGCAGGGAGCCCGCTTCACCTCCCCCTCTGCCTGCCTCTCTGCCTACTTGTGATGTCTCTCTGTCAGATAAATTAAAAAAAAAAAGTTTATTAAAAAAATAAAATAATCAAGTCATGCGTCAGGCCCAGGAACAGTCTGACGGGTCCCTTACTGTAAAGGGTAGCGCTATCTGAAAAGACAGTTGACAATATGACATTGTCTTTAGCAACTTCAAGATATGGTTAAAAATTGAAGTATTTTTCACACATCCAGATTCAATTACTGAGAACACCAGGGTCTCCTGGTTTAAATCTGCTGCAGTGTAAACCCACTGGGGTCATCCAAGCTGGCAGAGCCTGGGCTGAGAGAGCAGGGGCGACTGCCCAGGGACACATGCCGCGTTCCCAAACGAAGCAGACGCGCGGCTATCAGCTGCGAGCCCAGGCAGGACACCCCTGGAGACTGGCGTGAGCCGCCATCTCCTCTGAGCGGCCCCGGGGCCGAGGGACAGCTGGTCTCTCCTCTCAGCCCCGAGCCTGGCGGGGTCCGGCTTCAAAAAGCATTGTTGTCACACGTGATTTTTCAAGGCAAAACATCACGGATTACCCTTGGCGGGCTTTGTGTCATGATATAATTTTGATGATTTTATAACGAAGTGCACTTTGCCCTGATATCCTATGAACTGCCAGTCAGAGGCCGGAGGGTCTGGCTGCCTCAGTGGACGGAGAAGTCAGCCCACGTACACACAGTCCGCCGGAGGGAGCACGGAGACACTCAGCCACCACAACTAGAACAGCCTGAGTCATGAAAAAATCAGCTCTGGTGACAGGTAATTTTAACTGTAGGTCAAATTAAGGTGAAGCTGGCAGTCTGCCATCGCAGAACTCAAAAGCAGAAAATTTTTAACTTTTTTCTTATAACTCAAGGTTACACACTAAGAATTAGGATTTTGCTTTTTGCACTTGTCAGCATTGAACATACAGAAAAATATAAAATATATTCAGATACAAAGTATGTAACTCTGAATCTTTTCTAAAACAATGATTTAGGGGCGCCTGGGTGGCTCCATCAGCTCAGCTCACGGTCTGGGGGCTGCTAGACGGAGCCCCGTGTTGGGCTCTGCGCTGGGTGTGGAGCCTGCTTGGGATTCTCTTTCCCTCTCCTTCTGCTCCTCCTTTCCCTCTCTCAAAAAGTAAAAACCAAAAACAATTATTTAAAAAGTATTAAAATAGGGGCACCTGGGTGGCTCAGTCAGTTAAGTGTCTACCTTCGGCTCAGGTCATGATCCCAAGGCCCCGGGATTGAGTCCCGCATCAGGCTCCCTGCTCAGCGGGGAGCCTGCTTCTCCCTCTCCCTCTGCCCCTCCCCTTCTCATGCTCCCTCTCATGTGCTCTTTCTCTCTCAAATAAATAAAACCTTAAAAAAAGTATTAAATGACATATAAAATGCCTTACTCTATTACAGTCAATTAAAAAGCACATAAAACCTAGAACTCACAACTCAGAGTCAGACGAGCACTGCAGCTGTGATGAGAACAAGCTGGGGAGACGCTGGTGGCCACCCCCTCCCCGCCACCACAGCTGGGGATGGGCTACACTTGGTGCTCTATGTGCAGAACACTCGGGATCAGAGCACAGCTCGCGGCTCGCACTGCAGATGGGACGAGTTTCATCGTTGCCAGTCCCCCAGACAAGAGCTCAGGGGCGCCTCACGGTCGCCCTTGTTAAAGCCGTGCGGTGAAGGACAATGGGCCAGAATTTACCAGGCACGTTACTGCTCAGAGGGCTGGTGTGGGCCGACGGGACTTATGTCCACTACACAGTACCATTTAAGAAACTCTGTCAAAAAGAAACTTTAAAACATTTTGATATTTACCTACAAATTTCAGGGAGCTTCCAAAAATTGAAATGCTATCAGCAAAGTCGTTCATTTAATGAAAGAACAAGGTGTGTTGGTGTGTGTCTGGGTGTGCACGTGTGTGTCTGTGCGGGGGGTGTGTGTGTCAAGACGGAACTTCTGAAAAACGACCAGAATTGCACGCAGCCGAGGAGCAAAGGTGTTTACGTGGAGAAAATCCAATTTCACTGCTGCCACACTTGTCGGGCTCTGAGGTCTGGTGTGGCTAGAAACAGGGACGTACTCAGAGAGGCGGGTGCGTCTGAGACAGGATGCGCCAGGCGCGCGCTTTCCCAGGAAAAGAGGCGGGCGCGCATCAGCTGCAGAGGACAGATGCGGTCCCTGCAGGCCGCGCGCCGTGCCAGAGAGGAAGCCGGCGGACCCCACTCAACGCTGAGCAACAGGCTGCAGGCCGGGATGCAGGGTTTAAAGGCAGAGGTTTTAAACCTGCTGCAGTTGTTTCAGACAAAACTGCTTCACTGGGCAGTGAATTCTGTGACCCTTTAAGGGCCGCGGTTGTTTCTGCGGCCTCAAGTCTTCACCTGCTCTCACACCTGGCGGTTAAGGGCACCTCTTGTAGGCGGGCAGAAGGGCAAATGGACGGAGGGAAAAGACGGGTGCCGCCCGCGTGGACATTGGGCAGGAGCCGCGCCGAGCCCCCGTCACAGCACGCACACGGGCAATTAGCACGGGAAAGGCCACACGGACAAAACGAGACACCCCACCCTTGTGAGTTTTACATACTGAACAAACCTGCTAAAACTTATATAGATCTGTTCTTAAAAAACCTGGCTGTAGGTTTAGAAATCAAACTCTGAGACAACCTGGAAAGATGTCACGGGGGTTTGCAAGCTGGACCTGCAGGTGAGCTGTCAGGAGGTCTGTGCTCGCCCCTGCTGGCCCTGCCGCTCTGGGGAAGGAGGACCCAGCACCCACGGCAGTCCCGCGCCATGGGCGCCCTGCACACCCACCTGGAACGGCGCGCCGTCCGATAGGCACTGGGGAGACAGTGCTTTGCTTTCGAGTGGGACCTGGGCCTGGATTTGGAGGACGAGTGGTACTTGGGGGAGCGCGACCTTGTGCGAGACCGCTTTTTGTGCTTTTTCTTCTTCCTCTCCTTCTCCTCTTCCCTCGGCGGGTCCTTACTTTTGCTGGAGGGCCCTTCTGGGGGCTTAACGTCTGAAGTGGGCAGAGGTCTGCCTCCAGCCAGTAGCGGACAGGGCACAGAACTGGCTTCCTGGGGACAGAAGCAAACATCGGGATGTTAAGAGGAAAAGTAGGACATTTCAAAACGCGCACACATAAAATTTCAACGTTGGGGCCCTCATACCATTTAACGCACCAACACCTCTCAGAAAGGAGCACATCTTTTTCTATGGCTCTAAAACATCGCCCTGGTCTCCGGGGAAGTGGCAGATGCCAGGAGTATACTCGACAGTTTCCCCAGCCCGTGCTCGTTCACCAGCCCCAGCCAGCGGCACTCGACCTCATCAAGAACGTGGCAACAAGGACACCGAGGCAGGAAAAGAGCCGTGCTTGTGCTTTCATAAATCACTGCGACCTTCCACTGACCGAGAGATTCTCAGACCTCCTGCATCGGGCTTTTATGAATCTCTACACCAATCTGAGAGTAATTTTTGAAGGAAGACCTGAACTAAGAGGTTCCTCTTTGATTTTAAGAACCTTCCTTCTTTCCTTCCTGTGCCTGAGTTGATGGATGTTAACTGAACCCTCGTGGCCATCATGTCACACACACCTCGGCGATCCCGCCGCGGACCTCACACGCACGGTGCGTGCACCAGTCACGCCTCAGGACCAGCGGGAAAACATGGTTCTCACAGCAGTCCTCACCCAGGCAGCTCCACGGGCACAAGCCGGTCGGCATGTGCTGATCCAGCACGGTCCTGCACTCAACACACTGTTCACCATAAACCCCTGCATCCACGCGAAACACGCAGAGGTGATGCACCCCGAGGCCCCACGGTGGGAAGGCCCACAGGTGGACGAAGACGGGGGAGCCCGTCAGCTGCGACCGTCATCAGGGCAATGCCAGTTCTAGCAATTCCTTCTGAAGAGCCAAGTGTGCACGCTGCATGCCCAAGGTCCCATGCCACGGGACCCTGGAACGACCACGACCTGCAAACGACCCTCGAGGGCACTGGTCGCATGTGATGCAGCCGGACAGGAAACAGTGCTCAGCCTTTAAAAATAAGGTGGTAACCCTACGTCCACTGACGGTCCGCATCGTAGTGTAAAATATCCAAGTTCACAGGCACAAAACACAACAAACCCCAAACCCACCCAAACCCGAACCTGAAGTCCAGCTCGCGTGCCGCCTGCCCCCGTCCCCGAGAAAGGTCCTCGATGCGCTCTAACTGAACACCGCGCACACTGAGGGACGCCCCGCAGCTCTGCATCTGAACACCGGGGGCATCCGAGGACCCAGCTGGGACGCTCCGGGGACAGCGCGAGGCGGGTGTTGAGCCTGAGGGAGGGGTGCACCTGCGGGGCAGGGCCCGCGGAATCCCGCAACTGTTCCTGTCCTCTCCTTGGGTCCCTGTGGTCCACGTGGACAAGGCCCACTGGATAAGGGGACAATGCTTCCTGCTAAAGCCACACCCCCCCACACCCCAGCCACATCCCCACCTGCTGCTGGGGCCTGAGCTGTCACTTCTGAAGCCGAGCCGCCCCGCACACTCAGGAGGCGGAGATGCCCAAGAGCCGCCCACAGCCTGGTCGACACGCCAGGGCAGGAGATGGGCAGGCTCGGTCACAGTCTCATGCAGGCCGTACCCCCCCACACCCCGCCGCCACCCGTGAGCAGGTGCCGGCACCAAGCTCAGAGACACGCCACCTGGAGGTTTTCGGGCCGAGCCCGTTCTGCACTGACAGGATGGCGGGGGCGGGGGGACGTGTTTCTGGCGCTCCAGGCACAGGCCCGAGGCTCTGGCTGCACAAACACAAGGGCAGGATACCTGAAGGCCTCTCGGGTGTCCCATCACTCGCTAAGGGACAGGTGTGCATCACTGGCCTCTCAGCTACCCTGGAGGGATTCCTGCTACACAACGAGACAGGCCAGGGAAATTCAAGGGACACCAAGGGAAGTTTCTTGAGGACGCGTAATAGCGACTTGGGCCATAAAATTCTTTTAGAAAATGTAAGCAAAGTGTTTGGACAAGTGCAGTAGACACCTGTTCCCCTACATGAGCAAATCCTGCCTGTGTGGGCAACGGCCCTTCCTGCCCCCTCAATCCATGAATTCCAGAGGACACATACTCTACCTGAGTGGGGGACAGACCAGAACATTCCAACTCCCTGGTTGCTGTGCCATGCGGAGGGAGAAGCACAAGAGCCTAGTCAAGCTGTCCAGGATTCAGGTCTGAGTGGGCGATGAGGTGAGTCAGGGCCGAGAACGCAGCTGGCCAGGGGACGCTATGCCTGGAGGTGAATCCTTGATCTCTGAGGGGGCTGCACCATGCTCCCACGTCAGAACACGAGCGCTGCTCTCTACTGGTTTTGTTGAGCCACGTGGGGGCAGTGGGGTCGGTTCCTGACCCTGTGCCATCAGAGCCTGACTGCGCAGCAAGCCGGACTTTCAAACCACTAGAAGACAGACTCAACAGCCAGCCAGCCGTATCCTCTGTGCTTGGCTGCAACAACGGAAGCCGTGGCCCGTGCACGGTGGTCAGCTATTGGCCACGTGTGGCCAGTGCGGCTAGGGACCTGGATTTTGAATTTCACTTAGTTTTTTTTTTTAATTTTACATCTTTTTTTTTTTTTTTTAGATTTTATTTATTTATTTGACAGAGAGAGATCACAAGTAGGCAGAGAGGCAGGCAGAGAGAGAGGAGGAAGCAGGTTTCCTGCTGAGCAGAGAGCCCAATGCGGGGCTCGATCCCAGGACCCTGGGATCATGACCTGAGCCGAAGGCAGAGGCTTTAACCCACTGAGCCACCCAGGCGCCCCAGAATTTGACTTAATTTTTAAAAAAAGGTTTTATCCATTTATTTGAAAGAGACTGAGAGAAAGAGAGCCAGAGAAGAGTGCGAGTGGGGGGGAACGGCAGGGGCAGAGGGAGCACCAGCCCCTTTGGAGCGGGGAGTCCGGCACAGGGCCCAGATAGTGACCTGAGCCGAAGGCGGGTGCTTCAGTGACTGGGCCCCCCAGGCGCCCCCATTTAATCTTTATCAAGTTAAACTTTAATGACTCTGGGCGGTAGCGGCTACCATGTGGGACAGTGCACGCCTTGAAAACACCCCTGCACACAAATGCTGTTCCTGCCTTAACCAGAGTCTCCTCCACCTCGCCTGCTTGAATGTCATGTACCAGCAGCCTGGAAGACAGACTCCCGCGGCTCCCCACGCCCCACTCTGGGTTCCGACGGCGGCTGGCCGAGCCCTCTGCGACCCCGATCAAGGACAGGCCGACGGGAAGGCAGCAAACGAGCAGAGCTGCCTTCCTGGGCTGGAATGTCACTGTTCCAGCAATGACGAGCGAAGCACAAACCGGAAGGGGGAGGGAGCACACGGGCAGGTCTGAGAGGCACTGGGAGAATTCAAGGAGGGACTCTGGGAAACCTTAGTGCCCCCAGTTTAGGACACTGGGAAATGACACTAGCTCGTCCTTTGACCACAAAGAAGAACTCGCCAACAGCTGGCACGAACCCAACAACCATCACGTCCTGCCGCGGGGACACGAACTGCCCAGAAGCAGACGAGCAGGTACCTGAAGACAGGACCTCCCCTGGGAAGGGAGGCCGCGTCAGCTGTCAGAGTGGGGGAACCCGGCACACATCGCAAGGTGCGACGGTGAGTCTGACGCTGCAGACTGAAACACGTCCTCTGCAGCTGCCCGTCTGGGGGCGCCTGGGGGCCGTCGGCGAAGCCCCTGCCTTCGGCTCAGGTCATGATCCCGGGGTCCTGGCATCGAGCCCCGCTTCAGGCCCCCTGCTCAGGGGGAGTCTACTTCTCCCTCTGCCCTCTGCCTGCTGCTCCCCCAGCTTGTGCGCGCACTCTCTGCCAGATAAATAAAACCTTAATAAATAAATAAACCTGCACGTTTGAATCTCCATTTCCTTCCCGTCAGTCACATGTCCCGCGCGGCCCCCACCCACGCAATCCGACAGCCGGAGCTAAGCGCCCACGCTGTTCTCTGCGTGTTCTGCTGCGTGGGCGCCGCTGGTCACCCAGTCGCTCACGGGCCTGCACAAGGCTCCCGCCGGCCCTCCCGCCGACACAGCGGCCAGAGCACACTCCTCCCGTGGAATCGCTCTCCCTCGTCCGCGTCCCTCTGATTCCTGCAGACCCGGGGCGGTGCTGATCGCTGCTGCCTCAGGCGGCGGCACCCACCTCCAGCCCGTGCGCGACCCTGGCCCCGGACGGCCCTCCCTACGGGGTCACCTCTCACAGGACCAAGGCTCCTCAAGCCCAGCCAAGACGCCATCTCCGCCTCCCGGAGGCCCAGGCACATCCACACGCTCATCTGCTCGGCTGCCCTGCAGGACAACCCTGGGGGACAGATGCGACTGTACCGTCACCGGGTAAGAAACAGGCTCCCCATTCATCTTCCGAGGTGCGCTGGCGCCTTGACTACAACAGAGGCTCAACCAACAGAGGCTGATTTTTGTTCTCGCGTCCCTGCAATCGCTTGCTGGCCCCATAAACTCGGTCGGACCATTACCTTGAACAAAGTACTAGCATCTGAAGGTGTCCTGACATGAGCTGTTACCGCCAAATGATCACGTGACAATGCAAAGGGGCTCAGATTTAGGATCACTGGTTTCTCTTCATTCTGAACCAAGAGCAAACCCCAAAATGAGCCACGTACATGAATTTCTGAGGACTCACGTACATGCTTTTCTGTGCCTTACAGACTGCTCCACAATGCACTGCCCCATCTGTCCACGGCGGTAATCCCGCTCTATGATGTGAGGTTGTACCCGGTCACGGAAGACCCCCTTCTGACGCGGCAGCGGGGGGCAGAGCAGGCGTGTACTCCAGGAGGCCTCTACAGTGAGCGGGAAGGTGAGGGACCCGGCGACATGCACCATGTCTAGCTATATGCTCTTGAAACTAAATTCCAAGGCATCCAGGCCACGGCAGACAAAGAGGAAAACCACCAGGGAAACTGTCACAAAAAGCCATGCCCAGCGAGAGGCTGGCAGCCAGGAGAACATGTGGAGAGGCTATGGAGGCGGCCCTCGGGCGGCAGGGGCCAGGACACCAGGAGCCCCTAGGAAGTCACTCGTGTCAGGACAGCTAATGTACACGAGCTAACGGAACAGATGCCGTCTTTCCACCGGTCGAGACCGACAGCCGCCAGAGCCTGCTGACAGCCGGCTCCCACTCGGGTATTTTCACAGCCCCAGAGAGAGACAAAACCCGCCACAATCGTGTCAGGGCTCACTCAGTAGTGCCTGAGATTTAGGGGCCATTTCCATGGTCAGGGGCCCGTGCTATGGCTCCACTCACTGGAGTGAGTGCGCGGGACAGGGGAGCACGGTCACAGCCCTAAGACCGGGCCAGCTGCACGTCCGCCCAAGGCTGGGGCAGCTTATGGGCTGGCAGCAGGCGCTCACCCGATGAACACGCTCAAGCGCGAGCCCGACGGACACAGGGAGGAGCTCTGCGGAGTGAAAAGCCCGGCGCGCACAGTAACGCACAGGGTGCGGTCCTAGGGCTGTGACAGTTATTTATCTAAATTTTAAAAAATCGTTATTAATTTATTTAACAGAGACAGAAAGAAAAACACAGTAAGGGAGGGAACAGAAGCACGGGGAGTGGCAGAGAGAGCAGCAGATTTCCCACTAGGCAGGGAGCCTGATGCGGGGCTCGATCCTAGGACCCTGGGATCATGACCTGAGCCTGAGGCCGATGCTTAACGACTGAGCCACCAGGGCACCCCAGACTGTGACATTTAAATCTACATGTAGAAACAGATCGTTCTCCCTCGAGAATACACAAGCACTAAAACACAGCATTCACATAAAATGGGTTACGATTCAGCTTAAAAACCGACATCGTGAAAGGTGACCCAAGCTGGTCCAGGAAGCACCAACACCCCGCCTCCACGAGGCCCCAAGGGCAGCCAGGCTGACGGAGACGGACGGCATGGGCACCAGTCGCCCCCAGCCAGCGGTGCACGGGGCAGTTTCATTCGGGAAGGTACCAGGGTCCTGACCGTGGAGGATGGGGACGGCGGCATGCGACAGAAGTGTACTCAGTGCCGCTGAATGGTGTGCTCGGAAAGGGTTAAGATGACCAGTTGTAGGCATGGTAATTTTACACAATAAAAACTACAATGAATAAGAACTTGGTACTTCCCTAGGAATTATGAAACAGGAACACATGGGAAGGGAAGCGTGTGTTCCCCTCGGCACCTTGCCCTTGCACGTGAACGGTCTGTGTCATGCGTACGTGGTCCTGTCGTGGAAGTCGAAGCAGATGCGCTGCCATAAAGACCTGCGGGGTCTCGAGCCAACCCCTCGGAGGACATCCCCAGCTGCCCTGCGCACGGCGGCTCACACCGACCTGGGGGCCGCACGCCAGAGGGCCGTACCCGGGCCGGCAGGGGACCGTTGTGCCAGCAGCGGCGAGTGACGTGTGCACATCGCAGCCCACGAACGCAGGCGGACCCTCTCCAGAAGCTGCTTCCAGCTACACGTTCACATTGAATCTCACTTATGACAATTGCCAACATAATTATTTTTGTTTCAAAGCAATTAAAGGCGTTTACTACCATCTGCTACTACTGTTACGTTTCTGTCGAAACAGTGTAGGAGCTTCAATCTCTCCCACTAGGTCTGCAAGGGGAATGACCCAGTGACTTAAACAAGAACCATCAGCACTCATTTCCACGTGTTACGATTCAGAACACACGCTCGAAAACAAGAGAGGTGGGACTCGCCGTGCATGGATAAACAGGAAAAACCCCGAGCTGAAGCCTATCTCGCGTTTACAGGGAGGAATCCTGCTGCCGGGAGGAGGCCACAGGGCAGACTGGGGAACGCGGTGCACGGACGTGGAGCGATTCTGGCTGTGACCAAGTTTTTGCTCAAGCACAGCGCTGTCAGGAAGCACAGCTGTGGCCACGTGACAGAGTCGGCTCCAACAGCCCCACACGCAGATGTCCACGAACTCCGCCATCCACTCCGCACACACACGGCAGCAGACCGCAGGACCGCAGGACCTCCGGGAGAGTTCCAGCTCCCCGGCCCCCGTGAGCCGCAACCGTCCCAGTGGAGGCTCTGTCCCTCCCTGACCGAGCCCCAGACCGACTCCTGACGGAGACAGCGGGCTTGGCCGGCAGCAGGAGGCAGGAGCTGGGAACTCACCGTGAGGCTTTCCTCGGAAAACAAACACACCCAGCAGCTACATGCGGCCCAAATCCATCTGGAGTCATGGCCCTAGACTCTCAGAGACGTCCGGGTGATCAAGAGCACAGGGCACCTTCTCCGTCACCAAGAAAGGCCGCTCCAAGACAGGCTGCGGACCATGGGAAGCGCTGGCCCGAGCCCGGGGTCGGGGGGAGGAAGCGTGGAGGGCCGGTCATGGCCATGACCACGTCTGAGTTTGCTTTCGAATTCAAGTGCTGATGTTGACACGGACCCGAGCAGTCACTGTTCTGGCCAAGAGTGTCCCCAGGCGGACGTGCGTCCCTCCCAGGGAAGCCCCCTGCGGCCTCATGTGCTCGTGGGAGCAAAGGTTCCCAGCTGGGGAGAGAGGCCCAAGTCTCTGTGACGGCGCCGGGCACTTGCTGTGGGGGGTCTGGTGGGAGCTTTGGCCACGAGCTCCGGGCCCCCCGGGGCAGGAGGCCCACACTCACCCACTTCTACCCAGAATGCTGATGTGGACTTCAACTCACCTCCGCACTAAAAGGATTTTCCTCAACTTTTCCAACTTCTGCTTCTGGCAGAGGATTTTTTAAGGTCTGTAAAAATAAAGCTGCTTTCCTTTTACGTTCCGCTTGAAGCTGCTTCTCCTTTGACTCCTTAGACGCCTGGGCCAGCTTCTCTCTGGCCGCGGCTGCGAGTCGGTCCTCCAGCTTTTGCTTTGCTTAAGGAATAAACACAGAAGAAAGCAAATGTTTACAACACGTGGTCTCTTACAAACACCTTGCTATTTTGATTTTCGCAGGCAGTGAAAGGGTCATGAAATACAATGCAGTTTTCTAAAAGATTAACACGACCCAAATTTCGGGACAGACGTATCAGGCAAATTGAATTCTGAGAGACTTAGTTCAAAACGCGTATTATTTCTAACATTTCACCTTCAGAATCAAAGCCACAAAGTTGATGGGACTGCACAGCAGGGACAGCGGGGATCGGAGAAACCTCAGAATGCCACTCACCCCGGCCAGGGATGCCGCGTTACAAGGTTTACTCCCAACACGCACGGCTCGGTTTACGGCAGTCGGTGTGAATTCAGACACACACGCACAGAGCCGAGCCTGCCGAGGGACGGTGACTTGCACCAGGCCAGGTCTGAGTGAGGCATCCTCCTACGAATGTGGCTTCACCTGTGCGCGTGTGTATAGAAAGCGCAGCGTACACCCCGGGAGCAGAGGCAGAAGCTGACGCTGGCGTTAACTATGTGAGTGTAGAGCACGATGTGTTCTGGGGGCGGGTGGGAGGCCGGGGGGCACCCGCACCAACGCCACTGGTGGTGCCGGAACAGCTGGTGGTCTGGCCGGGGCCCGCGTCACCTTGAAGGGTCGGATGGGCTCACAGCAGGGCATCTTCTTGTCTGGTATGGGGTCCGAGCCGGGAGCGTAGGCCGAGCGTTCGGCCCAGGGCTGTGGTCAGAGCGCACAGGCCCCTACCCCCACGACGGCACTCTGGGCAGACTCTGGAAACACGCTGCCGGGGCGCTGTGTCTGCCGCTTAGTGAAGAGCAGTGCTCACTGCTCTAACCAAGAACTTTCCTCGTGTACAACACCCCCACTGGACCCCCGCGGTTCTGGGGTCTGAAGGCTGGAGGTCCCGGCTGGCAGTCTCTGTCCTGTGGGCTGAGCGGGTTAAGCTTGTGTTTACATACTTTTTCCTTCAAGAAGTTGAAAACATACGGACAAACCTTGCTTCGCTTCTAGCTCCTCCTGGGTCAGCTGAGGCCGCTTCTCCTCAACCACTACACAGGGCGGGGTAACTGCCGGGTTAGTGTTCGTAGCACTACTAGAACTTTCCGGGCCTTCTTTGCCTTCTTCATCATCATCACTGTCATCATCTAGCTTAACACGATTTTTTTCCAGGGGAAGTAGATCATTTTCTTTGGCCTTGATTGCAAAGCTTATCGGAGCAAATGAAGCTATTGAGAAAAGCGAAAACGGTGATAGACTTTTAGGTATCTGGAAGCACAGAGCAGAAACCCGCAGGGGCCCCACCGTCCACAAGCACATCGGCCGGCGGGGTAGCGTCTCGAGTGGAGCCACTTCTCACATGGAGGGAGGTTCTAGGGCTGCAGGCAGCGCCTGCGTGGTCAGAGAGGGCCGCTTAGATGCACGCTGCATGCAGGGGGGCTGGCCCGGCCCGTGGGGGGATCCCATGCACGCCTTGCTGGGACGCAGGCCCTGAGGGTGAGTCAGAGTCACTGCATCTATAAAGGGTCAGTTGCTCTCGGGGTTTTCCTTCCTTCCCCAGACTCAGCCTATGGCTGAATCTGTACAGGACAAACAGGCACATGATGCGACTCGACTACGGAAAGGCATTTCTAAAAAACCCCACTTTATAACGTAGCCTCCTGTTACAAAGCAAAAGTTACTGGGCCCGGTGCCTCATTCAGCAAACACTTTAACACGCCCCTGCTTCGTGGAAGACGTGCTGTCTGACGACTCCACGGTAGCCACAAAATGTCAGGTGGTGCCATGTTCTCCCCAAGAATATCTACGAATTTTACTAAGAGAAATACAAAGGCCCGAAAGGAAATAATCTTCCCCGTCCCCATCCACGCAACACTCGCTCGAGAGCCCCTGGCTCCTTCGGACACTACGGGGAAGGTGATTCTGAACGACACCTGCCTGACTGTACTGCGTTACTTCACTCTTAAACACCATGAATCATGACCTAATGAAAGACATTCAAGTAAACCACAGCAAAGGAAAATTAAAAAAAAAAAAAATTTATTTATTCATTCGACAGAGATCACAAGTAGGCACAGTCAGGCAGAGAGAGAGGGGGAAGCAGGCTCCCTGCTGAGCAGAGAGCCTGATGCGGGCTCGATTCCAGGACCCCGAGATCATGACCTTTGCTGAAGGCAGAGGCTTAACCCACTGAGCCACCCAGGAGCCCCTGCAAAGGCAAACTTTAAAGTGCAGCACACACCGCTGACTCGGAGAACGCAGGAAGAGGATCCGGGAAGGTATGCTCATCTTCTGGATGCGCCTGAAACTTTCCATTACGAAACCCGGCAGGCTTCAGAAGGGCTGTGTCTGTGGGTCGGCAGGGAGGGGGCCCAGCTGGCCCCCGAGGGCCCCACCATCCGCACTCTGCGGCTCCACACCGCGGAAGCCTTGCAGCACATAAGCACCCTAGGTCTGCCACATAACCACCTTTTGTCCGCAACTGCCTCGGGCTAGAGCACAGTCACATGCCACGTGCTGCGAAAGGCACAGCTGGTGAGTCCCCTGGAAAATCCGCGGCGCACTGCCTGTCCCCATGCACACCACACCCCACACAGGGGCCATGAAGACGAAGGTTCGTTAGGGGAGCCCACATTAAGTGCAGGACTGTTATACAGTCCCGTCTTCCGCAGACATGCTAAATCGTCTATGAGTGAGGGGCTACGATGTCGGGGACTCGGGAGGGCAGTCGGGGGAGTGGGGTGCTGCGCTCATCATGGCACGCTGAGTTTGTACACCCTGACATTTTCTGCGAGAAAACAAGTTTAATATTACCCTTTACCACCTATAGTAACACGATCTCCTTAACAACATATGGCCAAGAGACCTTAAAAGGCAAAATAATCACTTAAATGTCAATCAAAATTGCTCACGGACTTGGGGCTACAGCAGCACATCCCAAGATAACTTTAACGATTCTCAAAACATCTCTTCCTCCAGACTGAATAAACCAGCCCTCAACAAACGCCGCATTTTACACTTCCTATGCTAACAACACGCGTACGGACTCCAGCACGTATGCGTGTGAAACGCAAGGCCAAAGAGCCCCGTTACTGACACAGACGCTGAAGCGAGTCGGCAACGGCATGGGGCAAGGGGCCAACCCTGGGCCTCACCTAACGAACGCGCAGCCGCGTCCGGGATGCTGCTGGGCTTCCTGCTTATAGACGGGGAACCAAGGCTACAAAGGCCAAGTAACTTTCCCAGGGAGCTGAGCCAGGGAGCGGGGGACCAGAAACCCTTCCTTCACGTAAGGAACCTAGCCCGGTTCCCCCTGCTGCAAGGATGTGGCAGCTCTGGCCCTGCCTTCACTGGCATAGCCTCCCTTCCCCCGCCTGCGAGGGGCTGCTGCTTCCTCCTTCAGCCTCAGCTCACAGATGCCCGCCCGGCCTCTCTCCTCAACTCTTCGGGTTTCGCATCGTGTATCCGCAGCCTGCTCACCCTGGGCTGCAGGGCGTGGGGCCAGGGCTGCTGGGAGCCGGGCCGGGGAGCTTGGTCAGTGCGTGTGTGACGCACACAGTCCCCGGGCCTGCATCCTGCACACGTGTGCCCCCGCAGGTGAGGGACCAAGCCTGGTTACGAATGTCAGCCTTCGCATGGACTGCGTTCTCTACGGAAAACTGACACCCCAGGTGGACAAAACGAAAGATCAGCTGTGGCACAGACACGCAGGCATGCACGGGCACACTCGAGCGCTCCAGCCCGCTCCACTCGGGGAGCCACACTGCCGCGTTCCCGTGTCAGCAGAGATCATCTTTAAACACCGGAGCCTCATTTCTTGGTATGGGCGTTCCAGTGTATTTCCGTCCCCACGACTACGTCCGAGGGTTTACCTCTAGGAGCCACGAGCCCGCAGGGAGCGCTCAGTCGGGGCGCCGGCCGAGCCGCAGGTGTCAGGCATGAGCACGCGGCGGTTCTAGGAGCTGCGCCCGTGCGCGCTTGCAGACGGCACGACGGGCTCCTGCTGCCCTGCGCCTTTCCCTCTCGGAGCATTATGCATAACTTGATTGATTTGAGAGGCAAAAGACAGCATTTTGTTAATGCAGATGTATCTCCTGACCATCGTCTTTTCTTCTTTGGTGAGGGATCTGCCATGTCCTTGGTCTACTACTTCTTTGCCACGCTTTCCTCACTGGTCACTGAGCTCTTCCCACAGTGTGCACAATGCCCCTTCTCCGGCCATGTGAACGGTCACCAACATTTTGACATTTGTCATTTAATTTCTTTCAGGTCCTGCCCCCATCAGACCTCCTTACCTTCCTTAGGATTTATGGCTTCAATTTCTAGAAAGTCTATTCCAACTCTTAGATTATGAAAAAGAAACTGCCTTTATTTTCTTCCATCTTCGTGTGTCTATTTTAAAAAATATTTTATATTAGAGAGAGACAGTGTGTGCAGGAGCAGTGGGAGAAACAGAGGCAGAGGGACAAGCAGACTGTGCCCGCAGCACAGACCCTGACCCGTGAGATCATGACCTGAGCCAAAACCAAGTTGGCAACTGCGCCAACCAGGCGCCCCTTCATGATGTTTTTTACATTTAAATACATAATCTGGGGACGCCTGGGTGGCTCAGTTGGTTGGACGACTGCCTTTGGCTCAGGTCATGATCCCGGAGTCCCGGGATCGAGTCCCGCATCGGGCTCCCAGCTCCATGGGGAGTCTGCTTCTCTCTCTGACCTACTCCTAGCTCATGCTCTCTCTCACTGTCTCTCTCTCAAATAAATAAATAAAAAATCTTAAAAAAAAAAACATAATCTATCTGGAACTATTGTTGTGAGATGTGGAGAAGCAGTTGTATTTACTTGTTTTCTGTAACGGGAGGCCGGACTTCCAGCCATCAGTCAGTCGCACTGAAGCGCGCTAGCCACACCCCAGGACACACCTATGCCGACCTGGGATCTGCTGCCGTGGCCAGGCTCGTGGGCTCCCACCAGGGCGGTGCCCACGGAGTGCCCCCAGGCCCCACCTGGCTCCAGGCCGCCCTGCATTCCCTTGGGAGGCCAGGCTCCTCTTTCTTGCGGGAGCAAACTTGACCTGATGCGGTCCTGCCAGCTGCCTGTGTTCCGGGACGTCATGGAACGGTGCCGTCCCCGAAATTCTTCCAGACCGTGCGTCCATCACACCTGCCTCTTCTTGACACGACAGCAGCGATTAATTACTTTCCTAGACCATTTTTTCAGTTATTTTCAAATTCATTCAAATTTAGGGTTACGTGTATGATTCGCGTGCACTTCGAAAATGTGCTTTTCTTCATCCGTTGTCTGCTGTGTATCCACCGGCAAAATGGCACGCTTCACCGGCCTTTCCCTACATCCTCGCCGGTCCCTGCTGACATGCATTGCCCCCCACCCCCACCCCCGTGTTTTTTTCATTTTTTTAAGACTTCATTTATTTGTCAAAGCAAGCACACAAACAGGGGGAAGGGCAGAGGCAGAAGGAGAGGCAGGCTCCCCCATGAGCAGGGAGCCCAAAGTGGGGCTCGATCCCAGGACCCTGAGATCATGACCCGAGCCGAAGGCAGACGGTTAGCTGAGTCACCCAGTTTTTCTAGGTTTGAGCTGAAGGGCTGTCACAGGTTTTCTTTACCAACATAAGCATACAAAGCTATGTAAATTTTTGTTTGACATTTTTGCTGCATTTGATATTTTTTTGATAAATATTCTCATTGGGGGTGTCCGGCCAGCTCAGTTAGTGGAGCGTGCGACTCGATCTCTGGCTCCTGAGTTCAAGCCTCACATTGGGTGTAAAGAGGACTTAAAAGTATCTTAAAAAAAAAAAAAGAAGAAAAAGAAGAAAAAGAAACATTCTCATCATTCTCATCAGCAACACTGACTCTTGACTCACTATTCCGGAAATGCTGACACATCTGTTAAGAGTCTCTGAGCTCGGGAGCACCCAGAAGACTTTCCGTTCAGAATTCCAGACACCCCCTTATCGGCTCTTCTTGCCGCAGACGTGGGTGTGATGGGCCAATCGTCCTTTTCTCTGCCTGGGGACAACCTGCCCCTTTCTCCCTCTGGATTCTTCTCATCCTTTTCTCTGTCTGGGGGCAACCTGCCCCTTTCTTCCTCTGGATTCTTCTGGGCCACCTCCGTCTCCTCCCCTGTGAATCTGAGAACATCTTCAGCCTGTCTTTGCATCCACTGTGCTCCTGAGGCTTTCACCACATTGTACCATCCAGAGGTTGTTTCCAGGCCGCTCCCACAGGTGTGAGGCTACTGGCAGCGCCAGCCCTGGCGCTCAGTCCCGCTGCCTCCCTGGCACCCATGGGCTCTGCAGCTCCAAGCCGCACTGTCCCACGCGTGGGCCATGTGGTCATGGTGGTGTGGGGGCAGCCGTGGCTGAGGGGCAAGCCACCTGCCACCGTGTTCCCTGCTGCTCTGGCCTCCCACCCACCGCCTCTCTGGCTGGCAGAGGCTGCGAAGGCCTGGGGGACACCACCACAGAGTACCAAGGTGTTCTTCTCTGTGAAGTAAATTCCAGGTACGCTGGCCAGTGAATACCTCCCCCCACTTCTGAGGCAAGAACTGATTTTCTTCTCTATTACGTTCCTTTGCTATTTCAGCGGGAGTCTGCAGGTGGCCGGGAAGGGTGAGCAACTCAACACGTGTGCTTAGCTAACTTGTGCAAGGAGAGGCTCAGATATACTGAGTTTCCGGGAAGGGTGAGCAACTCAACACGTGTGCTTAGCTAACTTGTGCAAGGAGAGGCTCAGATATACTGAGTTTCCCCGGTCAGTTGTCCGTGCGGGCTGGGCTGGCTACTCCAGATCACCCCCGCCCCCCACCCAACACGGCAGCCAGAGGCAAAGCACCGGCCTTCCTGCAGTCCTGCGACTCTCTGTCCCCGCAGCTCGCCCCTCCCCCCACCCCACCTTCTCCTACACTCTGTAGCCGGCCCCAGCCCCATCGGCACTCCAGGTGATGCCCTCCCCAGGGTACCCTCAGCCACCCACTTGCACTCACTCCTCTGACGTGGCATTTGAGACGACCCAAGTCCCGGGTCCCCGCGAGCTGGCTATGGCTGCTACGCAAGCCGCTCCCCCAGGACCCACCCGCCACTCCGACCTCGCCTCCTGTGGGCGCCTGCCCGCAGCTCTGGCCGCGCAGCCTCTGCTGGGGACCGCAGCCCTGCCCTGGGGTGCCTGGTACTCCGCAGCCTCTCTCGTCCCCGCCAGGCAGGACTCACTGCAGCGTCCTACGTTTGACCCAAACTGAGCCTCCTGCTGGTGCACGTGCATGGCTTCCCCAACCCCGTCCTAGTGCACTGGCTCCTTCTGTGCTCGTCTGTCTGAGCAGGTGGAAAACTCCTGCTGAGAACTTAAGAGCCATTGTGGAGGGTGCCTGGGAGTGGCCTCAGGACCCAGAGTCAACTAATCGCACTGGTACCAGAGTCTGCACGTGAGTGTGGCTGCGGGAGTCGGAGCAGGAGCCAAACATCCGGGAACTGTGCTGAACCTTTCCATTAAACTCGGCAGGACAAAGCTACGCCTCGGCTGAGCCCCCAACCACATGGCCCCACGCCCCAGCCGGGGAAAGCGCTGCGAGGCAGGGGATCTACGACAGAGACCTCCCAGGAGTGGCGACCCCCTCACCCCCTCCCCTGGCCCCCGCCACGACCTCTTGTTTGCGAGGGCGGCACTGGCAGCGGCCTACCTTTGACCAGCTTCCCATCCGCCACTGTCTTACTGGACGACGCCTCCTTCTTCCCTGGGGGGCCGCCTCTTCCTGCGTCGGCCGAGTCCTCACACACACCCTCCTCCCCACCGTCGCTCGGCTTCTCAGGAGCAGATTCCGCAGGAGCCTCTTCCGGTGCGGACGCAGCCTAGAGATGAAACGTGGCGATCAACGGCGCCGTCAGAGACGCCCGGGGTTGGTCACAGATAGATAGACAGACTCCATTCTGAAACTCAGACTTGCCACCTTCTGCTACAACACAACACAGAGGGGAGCGTGAGGAGGTTTTCCCTGTGGAAGGACAGACTGCCTCTCAAAGCTCTAATGCCATGCTGGGGACCAAGGCGCACTGCCTCTTCCTCGGAGACAGGTGTCCGAGAAGGCTTTCAGACCCCAGGCGGTGCGCGTCGGCTGCACACGAGTCGTTTTTGCTCAGTCGGAGCAATTACAGAGAAAAGCCCGAAGAAAGCCACTGATAAGAAGCAAGGCCTACATCAGCTACCCAAACAGGTCTGAGCAAAACACGAGGGCACCCACAGAACTGGGGGAGCAGAGCAGGAGAGAGCACACAAGGACGGGGGAGCGGCACCCAGCAGGCCTCAGGGTCCCACGGGGGGACGCAGCGGCACGGCCAGCTGCCCCCCAGGATAAAGGCCCCACCATGGACAGCGCCGCAGCACTCGGCCAGGAGCCCACACGCTTATAGTTTACCTATGGACGGGTCGCTTAACGCAGAAGAAATAGGGAATGTGGCCTCCACCAAGAGCTGTTAAAAGTAACAGCCAGCCAAAACACTACGTGCTTCAAGAGGCAGGATTCTTTGTCCAGAACACGCTGATCACCCATGGACTGCCAGGGTCAAAGTTTTCTGGGGATGCCCAACACAGGCTCCCATCTGAGAGGCAGGAAAAGTCAGACTGCGCATGCTGAGCACGACCCTCCCAGACAGAGTACGGCCAGAGAGCCCTTCGCTACCTCCTGAGAACAAGTACAAACTATTCCCACATCTGTGCAGCAGCGACACAGAGGCTTCCGGTCTCCCCGGCCCCTGCGGACGGGAACCTGCGCGCCCCTGGCCTTCCTGGCCCCCGCAGATGGGAACCTGCACCACCCCTGCACCCCCACAGATGGGTACCTGTGCGCTGTCGCCCCCTTCCTTCTGGAGGAAGAATTGCTTCTTGAACTCGTAGTAGGCGTTATACTGGTGCCATGGCTGCAGGAACTCGAACCTAGGAGCAGAGACAAGGGCAGGTCAGCTATGCGGACATGCAGGGCACCTACCAATGGCTCGCTGTGAGCAGACGCGGTCCCACATACTCTCCAACGACTAACTCGAGCCAGTTATGGCAACAGCCGTGCTCAGTAGGATGGCCGGATCCTACCCACTTCTTGGACATGGGAGACAGACGCACAGGAGGTCCAACGCTTGTCTGTGGTCACGGGATCACATGTAAGTGCAACCCTGTGCTGATGGCTTCTACCCGAGGCATGGAACGTTATTTGATTAAATGGTAGACTCTTTTCCCTGGTTCTTTGTTTTGTATTTCTTTATAAATACACGTCTTTTTTAAACTGGTATTTTTCTACCTTGCGTATGTACTTTTCCAGTTTTCATTTTCCTTCACTTGGTTACCGTACAGTGTGACGTTTGTTTCAGGTGCATGGAGTAGTGACCAAACACTTCCATACCCACCCGGCACTCATCACAACAGGTGCCCTCCTTCCTCCCCAACACCTACTTCACCAGTCCCCACCCCCTAAATGGCAGATTCTCGAAAAGCAGGAACTCCAGCCTGTTTTAGTAGCTTCAACATTCTTAACTTAAAAAACTTAAAAAAAAAACAAAACAAAACCAAACCCCACCACACAGCTATAAGTAATTCAGCAAGGTAATTTTAAGACATATTTATGTAAACACGTGAGGATTAAAACATTAAAGAAAGGATTCATGTAGCTAGACTAAAAACAAGCTACGTGAGACGCCGCGCGCCTGCATCTGCCCCCGCGCTCCGGCCCTCACCTCTGGTCGTTCTTGGCACGAACGCTGGTCTCAAACTTGAGGCCGTTGCGAGCCACATACTCTGCCAGCTTGTCGATCACGGGCTGAATGTCAGGGGGCGGGGGGATGATGGCCGCCACGGGGGCAAGTGCACTGCAGAAAAGAGCTTCGTCACACTCATGTGCAGGGACCCCCCTGAGACCACCAGCTGGCCAACCAGTGCGGTGTGGGGGGCTCTCAGCGTCCGGAGACACATCTGCACACACACACACACACACACACTCACACACATGGAGGCTCTGAGCACAACTTCAACCACAAAGTCAGTTCCTTGAAAAGAGACTGAAGTATCATTTGCCAATGATAAAAATGGGGTTTTGTGGAAAATAAGACTTAAAATCACGAAAACAGGTTCATTTTTGCCCCTAATGTTTCCCTGCAATGATAAGCCAACTCTTAGAAGCAACCAAGAGTAAGTCACGCACGGAGTCTTTTTCACGTTAAAACAGAGGACATGCACTTCAACACACCCGTTGGTGCCCCCTTTCTCAGCATGGTCAGAAGGGAAGTCCTTGCAGAAACACCCGAGTGTTTGGTCCAATTTCAACCACAGGCACCTGGGCCCCTGACACAGCGTCCACAGCGGGCTCCCCCATTCTGCAGACCCCGGACGCTGGTGTAAGACAGGTGCGGGGGCCCAGTCCCTGGTCCACTCTGCTTTTGCTCAATGCCCAGCTGGCCCGGCCGCCAGCACCCACCTGCCTACGGCTTGTGGGAGTCACTTCCGTCAACTTTATAAAATCCTGTATTTCTCGCACATAACCGCAGTGTCCCTTCTGCCTGACTTTATGAAGTTCTGCCCAGTTGAGATGGTAACATCAGAAAGGCCAGCTGTGGGGGGTCAGGGCGGCATGGGTGTTAAGGACCCAGAAGTTATGGGGGGCGGTGGGGTGCTGAGGATGTGAGAGTTGGGGGTGATGTGGGGGTCACTGGGAGTCAATTTTCTAAGTGTTTACGTCACGATGATTTCCGCTGCACTATCAACTCCGTAACTCTGGTATTTGGACACTTAAACCCTCAGGCAACAGAGACCCTACAAGAGACCCAGGTTGAAGACCCCAAACCAAGAGCCCAGAAATGCCAGGCGACAGGCAGAAGTGGGCCTACCTTGTGGTGATGGTGGAGGTCACCCCGCTACTCGTCTCTGCTGTGGTTGGGGGGGGCGGGGGCGTGGTCCCGGGGGGTGGCGGGGCGGTGGTCGTCACCCCGGTGGAGCTGGGCACGGCCACCCCGGCAGGCAGGGTGCTGTAGTAAGTGGCCACGTCGACCCCCGGCGGGGGTGGCGCCAGGCAGTAGGTACCATCAGGCAGCATGTAGTAGCTGTAGTACATGGCGGCCACGGTCGCTGCGGGAAGACAGGTGCCATGTCACTCCAGCCGTCAGCAACCACACCGTTTTCTAGAATTTATTCTACTACAAGGCAGGCAGCCCAGGGAACACGTGATTTGGAGGAAGCAGGCAACGCTGGGACACACGCCCGGGGACACGAGACAGCGAAGGGGCAGTGAACGTGCCGACGAGAAGCACCCCTCCAGCAGCAGGTGCCGACCAGGCCAATGAGCTCATGCGGCTGAGCGCTGGGCTCCTTTCTTGGTTATTCCGGGGGAGTCGTGCTTCCCTCCCATGTCTGTGACGCCATCTGTGCTTGTGACCATACATGCCCCCCCCCCCGATGCACAGCAGTGGGCCTACCACAGCCCACGGACACAGGTCGCTGGGCACCTGCCATCACAGACAGCGACGCATGACAGTTTCCTACGTATTCTGGGCACATGTGCAAATATCTGTAGGGAAGCAGCCTATTGTTTCAATAATTAAAAGTCCTATCAGCTTATTCATCTTTTTTTTGGGAAAATTTTTTTTCAAAAATGAACTAAATCACAGAAGATTCAATGATCTAATTAAGAATTTTATTTCTAATCCTGTTACAGATATGCAAATGGTTCCAACTACACCAAGATTTAATTTCCTTTTCATTGCAGAACGGTGAAAAGATCTTTCCAATTAGAGATTTAATTTTGAGGGTGCCCGGGTGGCTCAGTTGTTTAACATCTGCCTTTGGTTCAGGTCATGATCCCAGGGTCCTGAGATCAAGGCTCCCTGCTCAGTGGCAAGTCTGCTTCTCCCTCTGCCTGCCGCTACCCCTGCTTGTGTTCTCTCGTACTCTCAATCCCTCTCCAAAAAAACAAAACAAAAAAAACCCCTTAAAAATAATTTTATTTTGATTTTCAATGAATTCACTTTTAATAAGAGCATTTATCAACAGCAGACGCTTCGACCCCCGTTCCCAGTGACGGGTACTCTGCAGGGAAACAGCAGCAGACCGCACCTTGGACAGCTCGGCCCCTGCCTTCCCCCCCAAGGCCGGAACAATGCACAGGTGATCAGGCTGCAGGGCCACCCACCGTGACGCGCTCTGTTAGCTGTGCGTGAGTTCTGAGCTTGCTGTCCTCTCTCGATGTCACACACCAACCATGGTTACACATTTACAACGAAACCCTGAGCTTTCAGTCAGACACGTGGTCCGGGATCCAGTGGGCGTGATCCCTGCGGGAGGGTGGGGCCCATCTAAGACTGCCGGCCGGAGGCAGGGGCAGCAGGGACGGCTGGAAAGGCACGGTCACTCTGTAACCCAGCACGGAGCACGTGGTGTTCATCAGATGGACAGAGGGACGCAGCGGTTCCAGTGGAAGCTTTTCCTAACCAAGCCAGGCGTTTGCACACAAGCTTACGCCTCTGTCAGATACGCTGTCCTTACAAGAATGCAATTAGAGCTCCTACCCACTCGCCTTCAGGCAGTCATGCTACCGGGGTCCTTCTTCTCAGCCCCCAGGCAGAGCCACCCCACAGAGGAGACAACATGGCATCGGCGAGAACAGAGCATAACCCTGACCTGCCTCGGAGAACACCCGTATGCAGCCCAGGGTCTCCGGGAGAGGGGACGGGACCCCTGTTACCAACGAGTCCAGAGTGTCACATCTCAGTGGAAGGACAGACACTCCGTTCTTATCTGGGACAGTCAGCCTCCTGCCCGAAAGCAAGCCAAAGTACGTTTTAAGTCACAGCCACAACCAATGAGCCATGTGAACGCATAAAAATAGAAGAGTTTACCAGTTCTGACAACCGGTGTGGGTTAGGCATTCTTCGTGTTAACAGAAATCAGCAAATGGTTTTCAGAACTGAGCATCAGGCCTTTGGAAGTACTCACACGCAGGCTAGCCATCAGTCCATAGGACTTTCCTGAACCATCCATCATGTTAAATTTAACCAGGGTTAAACACTGCGCCTGGCAAGCCGGCAGACTCCCTCAGGGACCCACGCTCAGAACCCGGGAAGATGCTGGCTGAGATAAAGCGGAAGCTCTAAGAGCACCTCCGAGCTCACAAAGAGGTGGGAAGATGAGAGCACGCCCAAACCTGCTGCGCCCTGGCCTGGCCCGCAGGGGACCAGAGCTGGGGGTCCCGCTGAGCCGGTGTCCCCAGCCACCCACGCAGCCAGTCTCTACCCTCTTGAGAGCCGTGTAGTGAGCCTTCCAGCAGTCTTCATCACGGCAAAGGCAGACAGGAGCTTGACGATCTCCGTTTACCTAAAAGTAATGCTGCCAGCCAGCCCACACCACCGCCTAGTGAGACGCGGGGTGGCTCGCTAGCCAGCAGGCCTTCTGGCGCGGGATGCAGGTACCACACAGGTGTAATGGGTCCCCTTTCAGCTGGATCCTCACTTTGAGGATTGTCAGGGAACACCTCAGGGAGAGGGTCCTTTCTGTCCTTTTCCCCCAGCTCCGGGGGCTGGGGTGTGACGGTGATGGTGACCCGGTGACCCGCAGCCCGACACACGAGCCTCGCCTGTCCCACCACCGCTGGATCCCACTCCCGAGAAGAGTGCCTCGCTCCCTCCCCTCGGACACTGGGACATCCCACAGTGTCCTCCATGGGACACGGCCCCCTCCCACCCCCCCAGGCCGACTCCAGGGGGCACTGTGAGATGCAAGGGCTCCACATCTGAAGCTTAGTGGCAGGCAGCGGGCACAGCCCTGGCACACGGCAGGCACTCGCCCGGCATTTCGTGAGTGCGGCCAGCTGACAGCTGGGCCGGGAGCCTTCCCAGATGCTCTGTTTACGGCACACGCGGCCTCACTAGATGATACAGAGGCTTTTGGAAGACCAGGGCTCGACGACGCTACAGACCCCTGAAAACGGCCGTCAGAGCACGTGGGTTTTTTGTACACGTGCCTTCCCCCCCAACTCAGAGACAGTCACCAACACCCAGTTCTGAGAATCGCTGGACCACACCACAGGCAGGGCAGCAGAGGCCTGGTGCTCCAAGACCGCGCTCCCTTAGGCTCCCGGTCGTGTCGTCATGGCGGGGCGTGGAGTCCCGAACGGCCACAGCCGCTCTCCCTGCACCAGGCTTCAGGGACATCACACACCTCGCCAGGCTCGCTGCTCTCCACACCTAGGCTGAATTTCTGGGAGGCGGGTGGGCGTTACAGGAAGTTGGATGTGGACGGCCTGGTCAACATCAGGGGAGCCACAAATGCCTACTCCGTGAATCCAAGAGCGAAGTTTCCACGGGCACCTACATCTCCTAAGGGCAGACACAGCTGGCAGAAAACAAATCCAGCTGCTTCAGGGCGTAAGGCACGTGCGGGAGCCCCTCCTTCCCAGACTGCAGCTGCTCAGAGATGGACAGGGCGTCCTAACGGGGGGCAGGGGGGCAGAGCAATACACCTAATTCCCTCCCAAAGCCCTTCTATTCAACTGGCTTCCCGCAAAAATCAGAGTCAATTTACTGATACTTTACGTGCTCTTCATCTCATATACATTTGACTCCCAGAAGAGAACCCTGGCGTTGAAAGGGCTCGGGGGGTGGGGCTGGTGAGCAAGCCCTTCCACATGAGCCAGTCTGAGAGCCAGTCCGGGGAAGACCAACAGCATGCGTGTGCCCTGAGCACGGAAACGGCTTCACCGAGAGCCGTGGAACCAACCCACCTGACTTACACAAGAAGCCGGGAGGCTAGAGTGTGCCCGGTGGCCCTGGGGCCTGGACTAAACCATCTCACCCGTCCAAATCCAGGTCCTGCAGACGGTCCTCCCCATGCCCCCCGCGGATGTTCCTAGTGAGTTTGATGGCTTTAAACCCTCTGTGTGCTTGAGGATTCCAGAATTCCTACCTCCAGCTCTGGGCTGCCTTGCACATTAACCGCCCACTCCACACCCGCACTGGGACGTCTGATAAACAATTCGCTCGGGTCCAGATCTGGATCCCTGCCTCCTCCCGGCACAGCCACTCTCTCAGGCAGTGCCTCCTGCTGGAGGGTCAGCTGCACCACTCGCTCCCTGCCCCGCCAGACCCCTGCTCTAAAGCTCCAGGAGCACTGCCTGTACCAGACAGAGCGGCCCCCCCCAACCCCGAAACCCTCCCCTCTCTCCCACCCGGGCCTAAGCCACATTCCCTGCCTCCTGTCCCACTGCTGAGGAGGGTTTACATGACTTCAAAATGTATTACTTTGACTCAAATAATTTAAAAAAAAAAATCTTAATTACAACCAGAGAGATAACGAGCGTCCGACTTTCCGCCTCCCTCTGAACGCCAGGGAGGAGGCCCAGAAACAGCCTTATTCCCGCTCCTCTTCAAGGTATTACTGCGTGTGTCCATCCAGCCACCATTACTAAATACGTCCTCGCAGGACAGAGGAGTCTAGGGGCTGGAGGCCCCACAGTATCCATGACAGACCAGTCCTGCCCTCCTGCTGCTTCAAGTGAGGCTATAAAGGAAACCAGATGAGAAACAAAGTAAGCTCAGACTCTGAGAATGGCCAAGACAACATAAAACCCTGTGAGAAGGACATGAATTGAGGAAGACCATCAGCACAGCCAGGGGAGGTCTGACCTGAGAGGATAGTGTTTAAGTCCAAGGAGGAGCCCATGCAAAGGCCCTGTGGTCAGATCCCACTTAGCACATTTCAGGAACAGGAAGAGCAGACTGGGGGGCAGTGGAAGTGAGCTTCTGGAATCTAATTGGGATGGGAAACCACAAGGAGGTTCTCAGAAGAGAGATAATGACATGGGGTTCACCTTCAGGATCACACTGGCTGCATGGGCTGCAGGAAGGCAGCACGAGGACCGGGGGCTGCAGCAGATGAGGCTGCTGATGGTCAGTGGCTGAGACCACGAGTGGACCTGGTGAGAAGCGCCAGACTTGGGGGGAAGATCCTGAAGGAGGTCCCCAAGGGCGTATAATGTGATTACACGTGGGTGTGAGGGACTAGAAGACTCGCAGGCGCCCGCTGCTCTGGCCTAAACTGGGGGTGTGAGGGCAATTCGGGGGTCCTGCTACAGAAGCTGTGGATTCAAGACGTCTGCTGCCCAGCCCAGGGGCGATGGCAAAAAGGCAGGGAAGCAGGGGCTACAGACACAGATCTGTATCAACAGGATGTGAGAACGTTTCCTGAGAATACAAACAACATACTTGAGAGCTGAATTTTACCAAAACTGGTCTTTGCTGTGTAGGATTTTCATATAAAAAGAAGTCAATAAAATGAAGACATTTATATTCAAGTAAGGTCTCTCACTAATTCTGGGACAGAGCAGGAGTTGGCAAATGTTTCCTACAAAGAACCAGACAGTAAATATATTACTCCTCGTGGACCAAGAGGCAAAACTGGGGGCATGATATACTCAGAGAATAAGAAAAAGTCCCACACATCTTTTAACTGATGAAATTCCAAATATAATAAAAATACCTGAGTGTTTTTTTGGGGGATACCGGTGTACAAATGGGAATAATGACAGTCTTCTCGCAAAGAATGACATTTCACTTAACTGGGGTTCAAAGCAGGCTGTAAAGATGGGTCGCACATGCCCAGGCAGTGCTGGACCCGGCCTGCAGGCCTCCCACCTGGCAGCTTCGTTCACGCTAGCTACACCTCCCTCCCCTCCACAAACTGGAATATTTGTTTCTGTTTTCCAAAAGTCACACTTTCAGACTCTTCTAACCTCAGCGGTTAATAACTTCAAAAGTATATTCAGACATATGGCAAAGACACAGGAGTAACAACTGTCCTCAGGCCCACCATTATCTGGGTTTCCCTGTATTCCCTTCCCTTCTGTGACCACACACTCAGGGGTTCCTGAGACATGGGTAGATTCTGGGGAGAGGATGGGAGGCATATTCTCAAACACCTGGGGTCTGATACCCGAGCTGGGTTCACAGTCATCTGGTAAACACACAAACGTGCAACACTGCAGACAATTTCCAGATCACAAATGAGGTGCCTTTACCCTACTTCACATTCAAGCTAAAGCTAGACTTCAGGGCGCAGAGCAGGGAGGTGAGGGGGGAGCCACTGGGTAAAAGAAGTGACTGCACAGGCCCTGGGGGCGGGCACAGCAGGATCACAGTCCTCCCTGGTAGTTAAGAGCTGACAGACCAGAGTCAGAATAAGTAATTTTCATGGTGATCTCACCATGTAACATAAAACTCTACAACACTACCTCTTCTTGGGGCGCCTGGGTGGCTCAGTGGGTTAAAGCCTCTGCTTTCGGCTCAGGTCACGATCCCAGGGTCCTGGGATTGAGCCCCACATCGGGCTCTCTGCTCAGCGGGGAGCCTGCTTCCTTCCTCTCTCTCTGCCTGCCTCTCTGCCTACTTGGGATCTCTGTCAAAAAAATAAATAAAATCTTAAAAAAAAGTCTTTAACGGGTGCCTGGGTGGCTCAGTGGGTTAAGTGTCTGCCTTTGGCTCAGGTCATGATCCCGGGGTCCTGGGATCGAGTCCTGCATGAGGCTCCTGGCTCAGTAGGAAGCCTGCTTTTCCCTCACTCTCTGCCTGCTGCTCTGCCTGCTTGTGTTCTGTCAAATAAATAAAATGTTAAAAAAAAATTCCCCAAACGAAAGACTTGTCTCAGTCACCAAAGCCTTAGACTATGAGAATCTGCATGGCTGCGGCAGTGACGAATGTCGTCCGTTCAGCTGGAAAACCACCCAAACCCGTCAGTTTCGCCCTATGAATACAGGACTCAGGGACATTCCACCAGGGCTTGAAAGCAATCGCTCTCTTCCTGGCAAGTAACACCTTCTTCTAGAAAGCTTCTTGTCTCCACCCACTACGTAAAGCCTTCAGCAGGGACCCTCACACAGCAAGTTTTGAGTTTTCAATACTGCATCGGTTTGCAGCCCGTTACATCGAAACGGGCTCTAGAGCGCTCTGGGCCAAGAGAAGGAGCAGCCCAAGTGGGACCTGGACCGCGGGCGGAGGCGCCTGCCGACGCGCGGGGACGGCCTGCCGACTGGGGCACAGCCGCTCCACACCCGCTTGGGGGCATTTTTGGGCTCTCACAGGAGAGCCCAAGACGGGCTTTCCGGACAAGGCTGCGCTTGGAAAGGAAGACAAAGGGTCTCGGAGGAGGCGGGAATGGTGTCCAGGAAGCGCCGCAGCGTCGGGAAAAAGGCTCAGACAGAGCTGCCAGCGCGGGCAGGACACGACCAGGAATGGGCGCAGAGCTGTGCGGCCCCCACAGCCCGGCAGCGACCACCACAGTCAGGACGAAGACAGAAGGCAAGCAAGCTCGGAGTTTTCGGAGCCGCAGAGGAGGCTGGTGAGAGAGAATTCCCAGAGCACGAAGGAAAGGAAAGGAAAGCGAGCCGCCCGAGCCGGACAGGGCCTGAGTGGGGCTGGGTAACTGGGCTTGCGGCCTGCTTCCGCGCAGCCCAGGAGAACTCACGACGGTTCTGCATTTCAGCCGCTGAAAACAAAACAGGACGTTTCAAGACACAAATGTCCTCTGGAATTTAAGTCCGGGCACCCGTGACCCCGGTCTGCTGCAGCCCAGCCACGTCCCCTCGACCTCCTGCCGGTGCTCGGCCCACAGAGACTGGGGACCCGCAGGACCCAAAACGTGACATGGGGACCTTCCCAGCAAGTCTGCAGACCGCACTGTCGCACTGCGAGAATGGAGGCCCCAAACCATACCTTTCTGGAACCAACACATTTTAAACTGCAACGGACAGAAGAGGTGTGAGCGAGAAAACTGGTCACCGACACGGAAGATGACGGACAGAGACGGACGGACCCACGAGACTCAACGGAAAACAGCCTCCAGGACCCAGAACCGAATCTCTGAATCTGTCTCCAGGACAACGGAGAAGTGTGCGCCAGGTCACCAGGCATCCAGCCAGAGCGTGCCAGGCCCCCGGTGGCGAGGTGGGGGAGCGGCCGGCCCCTTCCTCTCCCCAGCAACGTCCATGTCCAGAGCCCTCTTGGTAGCGCTCCTGGGCTCCAGACAATGGGACTGCGTTCGGTTCTCTCCGCCACAGTGCTCAGCGACGTGACCAAGCTCCGAGAATGGCGGCTGGGGGCAACGAGTGACAGCCAAGCAGCTAACAACTCCACACGACTGGTCGGTGGCGGCAGCCGGCTGGGCCAGGAAAGACCAGGCTGGATGCTAGCTTACAATGTTGGGGAAGGGAGACGCTCCCCGAGAACTGTACACCCAAACCAGCTTTCCTGTCTGCACCAGGGCAGGAGGCACTTCTTGGGCACGTAAGAACGCATGAACAAGACCCTCACCACACAGGTTCCTGAGGCCTGAAAGCGCAGAGGTGCCCCGGCGGAAGCCCAACCCTCAGGAGGGAGGCCAGCCGGCCGGGGGGCCCGGGCTGCAGAGTGAGCAGCGGCACGGCTCACGCTCTCACAACACAACACAAAGACGGCTTCCTGAAAATCCGGAGCTGGGGGGTGGAAAGGGAAGGGATTTAGGAGTATTTTAATTCCCTCCAGTTTCACAGTTAATTAAGGACATCTAAGATAAAAACAGAGCTTTTAAAAAAATCTACAATCTCAATCTCTTTAAATGTTCTCCTAATCTCCAGAACAGAATTCTTGATGTACGGAAGAAACTTTTATCTGAAAATCAGCAACCACTACCTTTTGATTTTTGATTATAGGGTCTTCTGCTAAATTCAAGTAAGATTAAAAAAGCTTACTTCTACTTTAACACAAATATCTCTCTCTGTACGTCCAACCTTCTCATCCCTGCTTGGCACAAAGCTCATCTTTGTGCTCCCGGTTGGGAGCTTCCCACTCTCCCTCGCCTCACCACACTCACATCAGTGTTTCCCGCTGCGTCAGGGATGCTCCCTCATGGTGAAACTATTTCTGGGTGGTGGAATCCTGGATAATATCTTTACTTTCTTCCTTCCATTTCCCTTCACTTACAATAAAGGCGTTTTTTAAAAAAAAGGGTTTCGAAGGTAAACAAAGCACTTCAAGGTCATGATTTTGCAGGAAAAAAGAAATGCCATGAACAACTCCAGCAAAATCACACTTTAAAAAAACAGCAGAAACAAGAAAATATCTAGTCTAGCCGCACAATACAGTTTAATTTCACTTCAGTTATTTATAGAATGAAACATGAAAAAAAACTGGGTTGGCATTTTATTTTTAAAAAACTGCATGCCACACCAGTGGGCAGTATTTCAGTATCCCTGTTTCCTGCATAATTAACTGTATTTACGACCCTCTTCAGCAAAGATTTACAGCTAAACAGCAGGAGAGAACCAAATAACAGAAAATGACTGTCAAGCTAACACAAGCAAATTGTTAGTTTTACACGTCTCTATTTAAGGTTCTTTTAAAAAAATTCTTTCCAAATAAAAACAGACGATTTTCTTCCGAGGATGCCTCTAACCAGGAAAATCTCTCACTGGAAAGAAGTCAATCCCAAGTAATGGCCTGAGGGGATTCTTAGTCCTGGGCTAAAAGAAAGAATGGGAAAAGCTTGGTGACTCCGGCTCTGATGGGCCTCGTGGGCCCCAGGCTCCTGTGGGAAGGGCTGACAGACAGTGCTCAGACCGTGCGTTAACAACACAGGCCTGCAAGAGCCCCTTGGGGTGCTGGGGTAGTCTCACAGAATCATCCCACCCATCCCTGTGCTTTTTCTGGGAAGGGGACAGTCACCAACACAGTCCAAGAGGCACAGCCCGGCAGGTGATGCAGCGGGTCCCCACGGAGCCCCACTCCTACAGGTCAGCTGACCTGCTGGAGGCGCTTCTCTCCTTCTACACCTGCTCCACTCCTGGCCCCGCCCCTGTGCACGGACTGGGTCCCCTCCGTCCTCTCCCGAGGGCACACAGGGCATGTCAGTCTCCCACCAGCACTAGAAATCTGGCTTGCGAGGACACTCCCGTAGCCCCTTCCTCCCGTGCGGGTCCCAGGTGGACAGAGGCCGCCAGCCCACCAGCACTCGCTCCCGCCGCGGCGCAGGTCCCACCAGCATGGCTTCTCTGTAACTTCTCCCATCACAAAGGACTTCAAGCTCACTAATGTCAAATAACACTTTCAACGGCACAGAAACCCTGACTGCACCCCAAGGCTTACACCTCTCGTGCTCGAGCATGCCGCCCAGGGCCCACGACCGTCTTGCATCCTGCACACGTGCGCTGCAGTCTGGCGCGACGGCGACCCTGGCTCGCACTCCCCGCGGGCTGGGCTCTAGAGCCAGCAGGAACGATGCCATTCGGGGGAACTGCGAGGGGAAACCTTGGAAAAAACTGTGTGGCCATGTTACCTCCCTGAATTACTCACACGGCAGTCTGCGTTTCTGCTGCACATTTTTCTCTCCCATTTGACTATAAAAGCTGCTGGTGTGTTAGACCCTTCTGCTTCCTCAATCAGTGTTTTTCTCTTAGCAGAATCTAGTCATCTGTTGGCTTAAAGAACAGAATCCTTCACTGGTTAAAGTCTCCTGACTTTGCAGGGAGCTGTCCACGCAGCACCTCCGCCCGGAAGCCACCAGGCTGCTGGGTAAAAGGCGGGGCTCTTCCCCGGGGACCCCCTTCCTTCCAGGCTGCCTGCATCTCCTTCCCCACCCACTTCCGAGCGTGGGTCTCAGGGCTCTGGCTCACGAACACTTGGAAGGCGCCCCTGGTTTGCGTGTGGGGCGAGCCGGTAACGGGACATGCTGCACCCTAGGGTCGGGAGGCTCCTCTCCAGCAGCCTGGGCCTGTTTTCCCAACAGAGCTCTCCTGTGAAATGATTTCTTCCACAGAAGCTACCGTGATGACATATTTAATTAAAATTTATGCAAATGGATGGAAGGACAACTGCTTAGAAGACTGTGCAGGGGGCGCCTGGGTGGCTCAGTGGGTTAAAGCCTCTGCCTTCAGCTCAGGTCATGATTCCAGGATCCTGGGATCAAGCCCCGCATCGGGCTCTCTGCTTAGCGGGGAGCCTGCTTCCCTTCCTCTCTCTCTGCTTGCCTCTCTGCCTACTTGTGATCTCTGTCTGTCAAATAAATAAATAAAATCTTCAAAAAAAAAGAAAACTGTAAAAAAAAAAAAAAAAAAAAGACTGTGCAGAACCAGGGAAGAGGACGGGGCATGAGAGCTGTCACATCACAGATGCCACCCAAACTCTGCTCTGAGTGCCGGCACCCCTCACCACACGGCATCCAGCGCGGAGGGGGGCCGTCCCAGGCGACTGGCCAACAGCCCAGCTTGTGTCCTCGTCACGAGATGGTTCAGGTCTGCAGGCACCACTTCTAGACCGGTTCTTAGCACAGAGCTGGTTTGAACCACCACCTCGTCAGGCCCCAAGAGGTCTTCCCTGTAACATTTCATGGACTACCAGACGGGACTCATTTCCCTTCACCGCGCCTCCTTCTCAAACCTTTCATATTCTTGTTTTTTTTTTTTTTAATAACCATAGAATCTACAGACGAAAACAAACATCTTTGAAAACCTGAATACAGGTGCTCACACGTACTTGTGCCAGGGCTCTTCCTGGAAACTGGATCAGTGTGTCCAGCCGTCCAGGCCTCTTACCTCACCCCACGAGCACTGGACCCTGGACCATGGCCGCTGCGGCCACCCTGGGGCTGATGCTATCGTAGTCCCCACTAGGCACGGCCCCTCTCCCTCTGCACAGCCCAGCTTCAGAGGGCCCGTGCTCAGGCGTGCAGTTCTATACTGTCTGCTGTCCAGTTTCTGGCCTCCCCACGTCGATGGGACGGCTCTCGCTTTGGTAACGAGGTGTCTGCCTGAAGTGCGGACACCTCACAGTCTGCCTCCCTAGCCTCTAGAGCAGCTCTGGGACAGCCTGTTGCCCTCGCGCCTGCGGCCCATAAAGGGGATGTCTACAAGCAGCACCCACTGGGCCACGTGTTTTCTTGGCCTGCCTTGCATTTTTACAAAATATGATGTGACTGCCGACACCTGCAAATCGAGAAAGTTCACCTGAACATTTTAGATTTCTTGCCTCTCTGCAAACTCTGGCACCCGGTCCCTGACTCTGGCACAGCCGCGTGTGAGCTACCACGGGTCCTGTCAGCGCTGTTCTTTCAGCTCTTGGGTTAGACAGTTGAGCTGTGAGGCTGAGCACCAGGCGCGAGTCCCAGACACCCTACCTGCACCCGCCTGTCAGGCTGTGCTGCGTGGAGGCAGGCGCTAACTGGCGCCCCCTGCTGGAGCACTTCCTGGGGGGGGGCTGGGGTCCCGGCAGGGAGTCGCACCTGGTGCACCTGCCTTTTGTCTGAGGAGGGACTGGCTGGCATCAGTGGGGCTCTGCAAGCCCATAGGGAGCCTAAGTCACAGAGCAGCCACCGGGCCAGCTGTGTGGCGGGGTCTCCCAACCCAGTGCCATGGGGGCAGCGCACATGCTGCCCACCACCACCCTCGCTACTGAACCCATGTGCTCCATGACACAGAGTGACGAGATGGGGATAGTCACCCTGCCCCTGAATTTCCTCTCTTCTGTGCCAGACAGTTCAACAGCTCCACAGACCTAGTGGATGCACACGGACAAGGTGTTTAACTTGCAGAAGTTCAATCACAGGTGTGAAACTGGAGAACGAGGAAGCCGAGGGATGTTCCACTCAGCCAACTTCCACGGTCACTCCTGGCTCCCACTCACCTGTGGGACCCTGTCGTCCACACAGCACTCCCCGCCGTGAGCACTGCAAACCCCCAGTCCTTCACAAGGCTTTCAGGATACGCACATTAAGTTCCCTCAAGTCACTGACGTGTAAAGCCTGCAGATGTCACTTCAGCCCATCAGTCACACACGGCCACGGGCCGCGCCAGCACAGGGGCGCAGGGGGCTCTGGCTACTATTTTGGACAGACACTCAAATAATGAGCAGCCTATGTCTTAAAAGAGAATTACTCTCTGGATGACCTCTTGCTCTCTGTGACGAGCTTTATGGATAGATCACCCAATCGGATCTGTCGGTGCAAGACCACGAACCCCCACAGCCATCCTGAAGCCTCTGCCCTCGTTCATCGTTAACTTCTGAGTAACTTTAAAAAGATCGGATAAAGAGACCGAGCTCCAATACTTTCAAAGGATTACTTGAACAAAACCTCAAGATTTGCCTTCTATTAATAATCTTCTGGTAATTAAGAAGATAAAAGGCCAGCAAGCAGGCTGGACAGAAGGGAACATACAAGCCAGAATGCTGAGGCACACATCGCACGCTAGCTCGAGCTGTCTTTTGCAGGAAAGCAACATGCGGACAGCGCCGCAGCCCGCCAGTGTCCACGCTCCCTGGGCTTCGTAACAGAGCTTCAACTTCAGTTAGGGCCGTGGCATGTTGGACTCCAGCCCCCACTGCAGGCCAGGAGACCACACGACACTGTCCTGTCTGCGAGGGTCAAAGGGAGGCACCAGGCATGGCTTCTTGGGTGGGAGGGGCGGGGCACCCTTCAAAGAAGGGCAAAGTCCCCAAACACCTGCTTTCTGTCCTCGCCCTTCTTCTTTACCCTTCCTGGAAGGCACGGCTGACACTGGACACAGAGCAGCCATCTGTCACCATTAGGGGACGCACGACAGGATGAGGCCACATACCGAGGACAGCTACCCACGAAAACCCAAGGGACCGAGTCCTCCCAGCACCTCCACCGGCCCCGTGCTGCATGCACGGCTGTCGTGCGGCCCGGCTGGGTTGGCTGTGCAGCAGGCCACGGGCCGGGAGGCGCACAGCGAGGTACTCACAGTCAGCGGCGTACTCCGCCTGGGAGGGCTGTGCACTGCCGTCCGCCGAGGGGGGGGTGGGAGCGGGGCTGTCGGCCTGGGCTTTACGGACCAGCGCGGCAAGGGGGTGATCCGGGTCCACCACCTTCAAAGGCTGCAGACAGAGAGGATGTGTGGTCACATCATTCCCATACCCGGAGTCAATGGGAACCCTTTTGTGGCCAAGAAGGCTCAACTCAACCACAGAACACAGTGTTTTGGAGCATGGTGGACGCGCTTCAGGACACGGAGAGAGCCCGAATGACCGTGGCCATGCTCTACGTGGCTGCTCGTGAGTCCCAGGGGAAGCGAGGGAACACATGGCTTCCACCTTCTAGTAACCACTCGGGAAAGGAAGGCCGGATGGCCAGGATTGTATTGCCACCCATAAAAGTGCGAGCCACCAAGCAAACAACAAAAATGCAAAACAGACTTTGATGATGATAAAGTAAGATACAAAAAAAATGGCCGCTTCGTGATTTCCCAAAACTAGACTAACACCAGTTCTGTTACGGCATAAAAAACACAGAAGATCGAAACCTTCATCAGCTCCTCCAGGCGGTTACACTTCTTGGAAGCGAAGAGAGACGGGTGCAGGTAACTCCCATCTCCTTCATCATCGTCATCATCAGAGCTGACCCCCGACTCTGGAAAGCAAAAGCGTGTTTCAAGATTCTGGTGTGTGGGGAGAGACAGGGCACAGATACGCGACGGGAACACTCAGAAGCAGACAGAGGCAGGGCTGCAGGCAACCGTGCGGCCGTTCTCCACCCAGAAAGCACCCCTGGGGAGCAGCCCCCGCAGCACTACGCCCGATGCACTTATGGAAAGCGCGGGACACCGTGGGCATGCATCATGGGCCCACCCAGCATAGCCGTCCAGCGTCCCCTAGTCTGGGGCCTTTGTGTTTTAACTTTTTAGAAAAATGGCAAAACGTGCTGATGGATGAAAGGTAGAACAAGGCAACAGACACTTTAGAAAACTAACAGATGTGAGAAAATGAGATCTGTAACCAAGGTCTGTACAAATGAATCTGAAAATCCTGTTTCCATGGCAGACACGTACAGATAGACTGCTGTCCCTGAATGTTATGCAAAAGTTACTTGGCCTTTGTGGTAAGAATTCCCAATTTAGATATTTGATAAAAACAACAGTTTAAGGTAGACACGAATAAAAAAGGGAGAGTAGAACTAACTCCCATTTTTGTGCACACGTAACTTAACCTCAGGCCCTAAAGCCGCGTGTGCGTGGATGGCGGGAACCATCCCAGGAGGCAGATTTACTCTTTTCTCCAGGAAACGTGAAACAGCCAAAATGAGAGGAAAAATTTCCAACCCAGATGACTGTGTTCTGTTAGCACCAATATTTAATTATACTTCACTGTCTCTGGAAGTAATTAAGATTCTAGTGTGTTGTCAAGATTTCCTCAAGGAGAGCTTCACCCCACCCTAAACCCCAGCAGCGGGTCTGATGAACGCCACAGTGGTGGGCCGCACGAACATTCTGGAAGCCCTGCAGCGCGGGCTTATCCCCAGCACAGGCCCCACGTCCACACAGGACACGCAGTCTCACATACTCTTTTTCTCTTCGCTTCTGTTTTCTGCCAGCACCGTATAGCGTCCTTCTTTCATGGCTTTCTGAATGAATTTGTAGTAGGGGTTGAGGTAGTGATCAAAGCGTAGAAAGTCGAATTGAGAGTTTCGGGCCTGCTTGGCTTTCAGCATTATTTCAAACTGTGCTCCCTGTTTACACACGAAATTTGCTGTGCGCTCGATGATAGCGTGCATCTTGGCTGTTGGTGGCTATGGAAAAACATACATATTCACATGATCAATCTTTCCTCTTTTTCACTGGCCACATGACTTAAAACAGAAGAAAAACCTCGTTTTACTGTCAAATACATGAAGTAAGAGACATTTCAAGGGGCGCCCGGATGGCTCAGCTAAGCGGCCGACTCTTGACCTCGGCTCAGGTTACGATCTCAGGGTCCTGGGATTGAGCCCCATGTAAGGCTCTGCACTCAGCGGGGAGTTTGCTCGTCCCTCCCCCTCTTCCTCCCCCAACTTGCATTTTCTCTCTCAGATAAATAAAGTCTTTAAATTAAAAAAAAAAGAGAGAGACCCATTTCGGTCAGAAGAGCCCCATTTGAACAGCCCCTGGTTGGTTCCACGACACTGGTCTGTTTCTGGATTCTGCAGTATCTCACGGGGAGAAAACTCACAGACCAAGGCAGGCCACTCCAGCTTTGAGCAGAACTGACTTGAGGCAACCTTTTTTTTTTTTCTTAAGATTTTATTTACTTATTTGACAGACAGAGATCCCAAGTAGGCAGAGAGGCAGGCAGAGAGAGGTGGGGGAAAGCAGGCTCCCTGCCAAGCAGAGAACCCGATGCGGGACTTGATCCCAGGACCCTGAGATCATGACCTGAGCTGAAGGCAGAGGTTTAACCCACTGAGCCACCTAGGCACCCCTCGAGGCAACCTTTTTTATATCAACTCACTGTACCTCCATATTCAACAGGTTCTGCGATGGGGTTGGAGGCTGTGAACCCTCAGAAGCTGTATGCAAATTATGTGCATGTGCATGTTTCTAGGGAGGGTGTACACATTCCCCCAGTTTCTCAAGGGTCTACACGGCACTCCTCTTGCCTTCTGAGCTGGGACTAGATTTCCTAGCTTGGGAAGCAGCCTTTTTGGGCATCTGAGGAAAGCCCCATGCGCTCACCTGCTCCTGCACCTAACTCACCCCCACACCACGTGGGCACTGTCTGGCCACAACAGGGAGGGTCTGTCTCACCCGCGGGAACAGAGGGCACCCTGTGTTCAAGTGAGGTCTGCCTCCAAGTGAGGTCACTACCAGGAATCAGACCCTGCCAACCAGTTTCCTGACCAGGCTGCGAAGTTCCTTCCACCACATGACACGCTTGGCATTTCCCACCCACCAACGGAGCTCATCAGACCAGACGCTGAAAGCCATACTCCAAAAATACTTTTAATAATAAGGAAGAGATTAACACTTAGAAATTACATGCAAATAAAGTGGGAAATTATTCATTAAAAATGGGCAGTTAAGTATTCAAGATGCTTTCCATAATTCCAGAACCACATCCTTCATAAAATTTAAATGTCTTAATTCTCAAATTTAATGCCTGAAGTGATACAGTCCTTCACACTTAAATAGGATAAGTATCTACAATTAAAGTTATTTACTGTTCCCAAAATAAACTAGATTCCACGTCACAGGCCCACTGTGCCTGGAGTACGGATCCTGAGGCAGACTTTCAACGGCTTGTGCTAACAGCAGGATTAATCTTCGGATCTGTGTTCCACGCACACGTCGATCATTAACAGTGAATTCAGAACAGTGACCTTGAAAGGAAACCACAATGGCCTCTGTGGAGAGGCGCTCTCCGCCAACCACACTAAGCTGCTGGTTTAAAATCCCTAAAAGGAGGCCTATTCATGACACAACAGCGTGGTGAAAAGACGCGGCCACAGCGCTGGTGACTACAGAGAGAGGCGTGCTGAGCGCACTTCTGGGCCTGCTCCCAGAGCAAGTGGGTAACATGCCCGCACCTGGTGGGGAAAAGTCTTTGCTCTCCTCAGCACACTATCCTTATGCAGGTCTTTTCCTATTTATACCACGAGTATCCCTACCACAGAGTGGGATTTCAAGGCCATACACGCGTATATGATATGTTACAAAAACTAATGATAAAGGGGGAAATGCTTGTCTTATATAGGGAGGCCTTTGGTGTAAGAAGGTGCCTGAGCCCAAGAAGATAGGCTCATGCCTCCTCACTCCTCCCAGATTACAAACAGAGCTCTAAAAACTGTGGGGTAGGCGGTGGGAAATGGAAGAAGGTGAGAAAGCCCACGCCAGTGTCTGGTCTCCTAATAGCTCTGGAAAAGCAGAGGGACCAGGATGGGGTGGCACGGGAACGGAAGGCAGGGTGAACAGTGACGGGCCCCTGGAGCGGCTGGGCTGGCCCTCTCCTCTGCTGTGATCAGCGAAGGAAGAATCAAATGCCTACTTCATTCACAGCCCAAAATAAGTATTACATCAAGTCACAATTCAATTGTTAAAAACAAACAAACAAACACAGAACTATAAATGCAATAGCAGGAAACAGGAAAATATTTTTAAAATCTTAGAGGAGTGGGAAGGGACTTTCAGAACAAAATTCAGAATCCTGGGGCTACAATGGGACCTAGTGACGTGTGTGACTCCATAAACACATCTACATTCTGCGAGGAGATAGATGTTGGAAGACAAGGTGCTCGGAGAACACGCACGCACGGGGCACACGGGGCACACGGGGCACGCTCATCATACGTGAACAGTCCTTACGGATCCCAAAGAAAAGGCAAGAACTCCACAGGATGCTTCCCGCCCCTGTCCTGGGGTGACAGAACGGCTGAATCATGATGACAACAACACTCTAATCTCAACACCCACCAGCCAGAGCTCTGAGCCATCTAGACCTCAACGTGTCTCCAGCGTGCGGCGGCCAAGCGCATCTACTCCCCAGGCACCCGTGCTGCGAGGACTGAGGACAGGAGCAAAGCACAGAGCACGTGGTTGGCTACTGTCACCGCACGGCCTTAACCCCAGAGGGGGAAATGTTGAGCATGATGGCAGTTACACATTGAGTCCTGGCCTGTTCTTCCTCTGGTTCATAGAGTGTGTTCAGATGAGCGTGTTTCCCCCAGAAAGAACTTCTAACCGGATCTGTGGGGCAGCAGCACTTCCAGCCCCCGTGGTTGACCAGAACAACCCTCCCTCCCCACTGCCAGCGGAGCTCTAGGTGTGCGCCAGGTGTGGGGCACACAACTGAACACGAGCAGGTGTGGGCAGAGTACACCCTGAATCAGGACCAGGCACACGGAGAGCTCAGGAGGTGACCAAGATGGGCATCCGGGTCCCTGAGAAGGGGACAAAGGGCTGAAAACACAACCCTGGGACAAACGATGCCAGGCTATATACCAAGGGAGAAACACAAGAAAACACACACAGACTCACTAGGAAAAGCTAAAACAAAGCTGTGAGGTCACTTTAGAGGCCCGGTAGGATGTGGAGCTGGGAGGGCTGCTGGGGTTTCGTGGAGGACACCACCAGCCATGGCCTGTCTCGAACACCCACCGACATCTGTCTCCCGAGTGCCACGATTTCTAACTACTCATCTTCACACAGCCCCACGGATCCCGTCACTAGGCTCTCCTCCAAAAGCCCAGTTTCAACATCAAGAACACTCAAGTACCTGCTTTCTTTACTGAGAGGGGCCCCCGCGCACAGAGGCAGCACCGCTCCCCCACCGCAGGCCAGAAGCTCCCACTGCAAGCACCGGTGTTCCACGCCGCGCCCCCCCCCCCCCCCCGCCCCGAACATCACAGTGAGTCACAGGCCACCAACCGCTGCCCCAAGCCCTGACGCCGGCACGAAGGGAATGACCCTCCAGCAGTGCCCCGACAGTGCTCAGACATGAATCAAACAATGTCCCACTTGAGAGGCCGCTCTGCGATACTATCACAAGAAACTCTTTAACATCAAGAAGGCAAATTACTATTCTGGTCTCCAAAGGGTAGCGACTATTTTTAGCTCCAGGAGACCATTAAAACAGCTTAGTGACGCTTACTCTGGCTGAGAATGCAGAGCCATTAAATACTTTAATAGAAAGTAAACAACGCAATAAAATCCATTATACTTCCACGTTTATATCTGCATAAAAGTTTAAAAATAAACTTTCACATAAAAATAAATAAAATTCCATATAGTCAACCTTAAATAAACGCTCTCAACATTAAATATAGGTAAGGGAGCAACTTGTTTTTAATGGGTCTCTCATGTAAAATAAATAGCACATTCCAGAACAAGAAGGAATATAACCCAGAACCACACACAGGAAGCCAGTAACACAAGTCTCAGGATAACCGACGTTCAACTGGCACGTTCAGCTTTAACTTAACGCTGGAAATGGGGAAACAAATACGATAATTCCACCCAGCAAAATCCACAGACATGGGGCGCCTGGGTGGCTCAGTGGGTTAAAGCCGCTGCCTTCGGCTCAGGTCATGATCCCAGGGTCCTGGGATCAAGCCCCGCATTGGGCTCTCTGCTCTGCAGGAAGCCTGCTTCCCCCTCTGTCTCTGCCTGCCTCTCTGCCTACTTGTGATCTGTCTGTCAAATAAATAAATAAAATCTTTTATTTTTTTTTAAAGATTTTATTTATTTGACACAGAGAGAGATAGATCACAAAGATGCAGAAAAACAGGCAGAGAGAGGGGGAAGGAGGCTCCTCGAAGAGCAGAGTCCAATGCGGGACTCGATCCCAGGACCCTGAGATCATGACCTGAGCCGAAGGCAGAGGCTTAACCCACTGAGCCACCCAGGCGCCCCAATAAATAAAATCTTAAAAAAAAAAAAATCCAGACATTTTCACTCCTACTTGCACAAAGACTGAGACAGCGAAGGAGAGAGAGGGTGTGAGTGTGTAAATGTAGGAAGGGACGGGGTCGAGGCTCTGCCACTTGCCATCGACACGTGAAAACAGGGGCTAGAACCTTCCACCAAGAATTTGGCCCCCCATGCACCCAGAGGCTCAGAACCAGGGCAGGCCTGCGTCCATGCCACTAGAAATTCAGTCACAAAAATGTCACGGGAAAAACCACCCCGAACACCTACATCACCCCCCCAACCCCAGCCTCTGCTGAGTACGCCCAGGCAACACTCCTGGCCCTCCACCAGCATGGCCACGGTCCTCTCCTGCGGAAAGGGGCCAGGCACAGCAGCTAGCATACGGGCCGTTAGCATTACATGACACAGAAGATACACAGCAGCCAGTGCAGGGCTGGGAGTGTAGGAGACCCCCAGAGACGCCCACCGTAACCCAGCCTGAACCCCTCAGGACGCAGCTGGAAGAATGTCGTGAGGGGAGCGTGAACCGCGCCACTCGGCCGGGCTCAACCTGCAGAGCACTCAGGCCAAGACAAGCTCTGCCCAGGCTTCCTCCGGAGTGCCAGGTGGCCTAGAGATGCCACCGGGCCTTCGTCCGCAGGAACGGGAAGCCTGGCTGTGAGAGCAGCAAGGTAAGGTAAAGGCATTTCCCTTAAGACCCCGCCAAAGCCACCCTGGAAAAAGCCGGGACAAAGCCACTTCCCCACAAGCCACACTGCCGTGATCGAGGCTGTTCGTGGGCCTGAATGGGGCTGACGGCTTCCTCGCCGCTCACCCTGACGCTTCCGCCGCGCTGGTAAATGTGCGGGCTTAGCCCTACGGCCCCCGCAGGCAGCTCCTTGAGTCCCTGATGCTCTGGGCTAGAATTCCTCCCTTTCTCTTCGGAGGAGGACAGGCAGGGTGTGGTCTGGTGTCCGTGACTCACAGATCATCTGGCAGCACCACGACCTTACGGAGCCGTCAGGGCTGCGGCCGGGCTCCATGCGCCCGGCGCTCCTGACCCACAGCGGGAACGATGGGCAACACCGGGACAGGAGGCACACGTACCAGCTCCACGTCAGGCGGCACGTTCAGCCCCACAGGGGCAATGAAAGGCTCCTCGTTTTCCTCTATGTTTTCAGCCTCATTTTTTTCTGTATAAAAAGAAAATATAAAACTTCAGAACAATGACCAGGAAGGAAGGCGGCCACCAGCAGTAAGCAACAACAGAGGGACCAGAGCGAGTGGCGCTCCCCGGATCTTCACCTTCACATCATCACCTCTAGAGACACTCACCCGTCGCCTCTCCCGCCCCGGCACGTGCCCGTCGGGCATTACCAACCCCCTCTGGATGAGGCCGCTGGGGCACGGAGCTCTCCCAGAGACCCAGCTCCAGGCATCTCCCCACAACGCGCCCTGCTTAGCGGGCGCTCAGCCTGCGGTCAGTTCTCCCCGCTCCCAGCTCTGTGATCTGTGTGTGTGTTTAACTGGCACTAAGACCTCCTCTGAGTGGTTTCTGCGGGATCCCCAGGGAGACAGCACAGCACGGGTGCCCAACCTCCACATGGCAGGCTGATTTCACCATCGAGCTGTAAAGCCCTTAAGAGCAACGGGCAAGACTTCTCGACACACGCAAACCACCTCCCTACCATCAATAACCAGACGCCTCTTTCCCATTTCCATCTACAAACAGCTCTGTCCGCTGTGGGTCACACAGGACACTGCTTGTCAGAGCCTCCCGAATCAGAGGGGACCTGCATATCTCGCAATCTCTCAGGGGATCACCTACTGAAAGGACATAGTGAAATGTACAAAAGCCTAAGAGAAAACTTATCAAAGCTAACATTATAAAGGATTTCAAGACACACACAGGTTTTCCTGCCCAAAAAAACCCCCCAAAAATATTAAACACGAAATCTTCATCAAAATCAACGCTTCCGGGGTGCGTGGGTGGCTCAGTTGGTTAAGCAACTGCCTTCAGCTCAGATCATGGTCCCGGAGTCCCGGGATCAAGTCTCGCATCAGGGTCCCAGCTCCATGGGGAGTCTGCTTCTCCCTCTGACCTTTTCTCGCCTCTCATGCTCTCTCTCACTGTGTCTCTCTCTCAAATAAATAAATAAATAATCTTTAAAAAACAAAAACAAAAACAAAAACAAAACACAATGTTTCCACCACATGTGGTTTCTTGATGAACAATTTTGAAGGTTTTCTATCACATCTAATTCTTCTACGAAGCCAAGGAGGGCTTATAAGCAGGTTTCACTGTACCTAAAAACCTGGGAATTCTAGTCGGATGAGATACGGGCAGATGAACACCGTCCATCCTGTCTGTTTCTGCTTAGGCAGCCTTCTTCTCCCCTAACAACCAGAGACACACTCAGACCTGATCGCTTCACGCGATCAGCAGCCCCGCAGCCCGGCAGCAGGGCCCAAATGGCCCGGTGTGGCTGCAGGACACCGGACACCCTGATTTGCAACGCGTCAAGGAGCAACTCCAAATCTCACAGTCTCCCTGAGCCTGGGGCTGCTGCTCCCGAGTAGCGGAGCCCGAAGCAAGAGCTGTGTGGGACACGAGGTTACACGGGGCTGCTCTGTCCTTACACACACCTTAATTTACAGAAAAATGGCTTTAGTAGCACAGAACAGAACATAGCCATTGCAACACTCAGATTCAACTAAATTCAAATCCCCTTTTTTCACAAAAGAGATCTTCGATAATGATAGGAAAAAAACAGGCAAAGGAGAATCTGCCATGCGGGAGGAAGAGGGGATGGTGCACAGACACAAAGCTGGCCGCCGCTGGCTGGCAGCATAAAGCTTCAACTGTCCCCAGAATGCCAAGACGGCAGAGTAACTTTGAAAATCAAGGAATATTTAGACCTGCTGATGGCACCGAAAAACCCAAAAACCAAAACCAAAACCAAAACCAACTATATATTTATATTTTTTAATAATGCAGCACTGAAGTAGAACTTCCTTATCAGTGGTACTGGGCACCAACCTGAATTCTACTGTGTGCAGGTACGTGTGGTGTTTTCCTGCATTAGCATAAGCGAAGCACAAAAGGCCGAGAGGTGAGTTTCACATGGGCCCGACTCTCACTGGAAAAACTGATCAGCAGGGCGCCTGGGTGGCTCTGTCCGCTGAGCGCTGGCTCTTCATTTTGGCTTAGGCCAGATCTCGGCTCCTGGGATCTGGCCCCACGTTGGGCTCTGCACTCGGCGGAGTCTGCTCCAGATTCTCCTTCTCCCTGTGCCCCCCACCCACCCCGCCCTGCTCAGGCACATGCTCTGTAGTGCTCTCTCTCAAATAAATCTATCTTCAAAAAAATTTAATCAGCATATAAGGCAAAGTCCTGAGGACGACTACAGAAAAGAAAACAAATTATAAAATACTAAAGAGAACTTTATGTTTAAGAGAAAGCATACTGTAACTTCGAGGGCAAACTAAATCACACTGAAATTCTTAAATTTCAGTAACTATAGAGAAGTTTAATTATACCGAGACAATATCCGACACGTGTAATAGGGGTTGGCAACTTTCGGGACAATGCCAGATGGTAAGCTCACTTCCGGCCACACGTGCCCTGTGGGCCAGCTACTCGACTCTGCGGTTGAGACACAGAGGCTGCCCAGACGCTGCGTGCACAAACCAGTGTGGCTGTGACTCCATGACACTTCTCTGACAAAACCTGCTGGCTGGGGTGATGGTGGCAGTGTGCACAGCTCTAATAGAGAACGTTAAGAAATTAGTATTATGGATTTTTCCAAAGATTGTTACTTGACCTTGCAAATGACATTTGGCTTTTATAAATTTCCATTCTTCAGGTACAAAGTTATATAGCACGTATTCCTTCCTTCTGATCAAAACCACTATGTGTTTAAAGCATACGTAATGCACACGATTCGGGAACAAAACAACAGAATCTACTATCCGGAACTCTAGCAGAGGTACGTGTGGACAGAGGAGCGAGCGCTTACTTCCGGACCTGTAAGAACATTCCCACTGCGTCCTCACTTCTGAAGGTGTGAAATGCCTTAACGAGGCTTTAACTGATCACAGTCCCAAAGACAGCTGGAAAGTCTTATCACAAGCTCCTAGGACACAGCCACACAGCCATGACCGCTGCCCACGACACAGAGAACAGGATGAGGGGAAGGGCAACAAGGAAGCACCTGTGCAAGACCGCCCTCCGGCCTGTCCAGTGAGGGCCGCAGGAGCCCCCAGGTGGCCGCACCAGGCTGGGCAGACCACGGTGCATCACGGAGCGGTCGTAACCACTTTAGACCTGTGAGGAGGTTTGCAACTGAAGGAGAAACCAATTAAGTCCCAAATAACCAAGTGTTAGCCCTAAAACCAACGCCCTGGTTGATATGATTCTAGTTCATTATTTTAAACATTCAAATAAAGTTAAACATTCGAAAAGTTAAAGTTCTCCTTCCCTTTAACGTTTTTATGTGTTTATTTTAAGCTCCACACCCAACGTGGAGCTAGAACTCTTGGCCCTGAGATCAAGAGTCACGTGCTCTATGGACAGATCCAGCCAGTGCCCCACACAGTTCTTCTTCCCCTTAAACAGAGTGTCCTGCACACAGTGACTCAGCCTTACGGTTTTCGGCTCACGTTGTCATTATCGATGTTAGCGTCTGATCGTTGCACAAGGCTGTGACAATGGTGCTCTCAGAGTCTACCAAAGTGGCAGGGTATCTGTTCCTGCGCTCACAGTCCAGCTACTTCGGGGCACTCTTTTTTTATATCCAAAGTTCCTAGAGTTAAAGCAGCAGAGTAGGATTTTAAAGTGTCCCATTTCACATCACTATGACTGTGCACCACCACACGGGCGCGCACGCTGCGGGTCCTACTGAGTCCAACTGGGGGGGGCAGGGGAAGGGTCCTCCGGCTCTTCCCTGCTGAGGAGCAAGGAACTCCTCAGCCAGCCTTCTGCTGAGCCCCGCTGTGACTTCAGGTGTGGAGGGCACAGGGAACGGGGTTCACTCGAGGGCAGTCAACGCCTACTCTACTCTCTCAACACCCCGAGGGCAAATCACGGGGTCTCATGAGTTAAGGAACAAAGACTCCAGAGTAAGTCATTTCCAGTTACCGGAGTCCAAGCGAAATCTGCGAAAGGCAATGAGGTCTAATGCAGACCCGAGTCTGCAATCAGTTTCCACCTCCAAGAACACTTAATTTTCTGGCTTCTAGCTCTGTTCTACCCTGAGAAGGAGTCCGCTAATGGTGCCTGCGTCGCTGTGAGGTGACAAGTACTCAGCAGCCGCACCCGTACCTTGAAGACTTTCCCACTGCGTATGCCATAGCCGCCAATGCTATGTCACCCGGCGCAGTGTTCTCCCCTCACCTCTCTGTTTAGAAGGTTCCTCCTCTTCTGTGGGCTCTGACGGGTCATAGTAGTCACTACCGTAGGTGAAGCCCACTGCGTTATAGCTCCCATCCTCTGCCAGGGCTTCACTCAATCGCTTGTATTCTTCCTCTTGAATAAAAATGAGAATTTTATTAACAAAAATAGAAACTTACTGAGAAAAATTTTATATATTTCTAAAGTTGTGGCTATCAGTAAAGCATACAACACACTTTTTTCAGCCTCTTTTGGAGGCAAAAACGTTTTTACAAATTCACACCTCAAATCTATTAATATGTACTTTTGCCAGTACACGTTTACCACAGATAGCAGAATACACGTCTTTTGTGGAAAATTTCTTCCTGCTGAGAAATTTGGGGATTAAGAACTGTATTAAAGATTGTTAAGGCAAAGACAAGAACATCAATTTTAGTTTATACGATACTGTTAAAGAAGAACAGTTAAAGAGTTTGGTTTTTGTTTTTTCAAATCCCAGTCTGCCCTCAAAAGCTGGGAAAATTCTTTGTGGCTCTCTATATATAAACTATCCTGAGGTCCTCTCAGAACGCAAAGACTCCTGTTTTTCCAATCCACTGGGTACTGTCAAGATAATATCAGAAAGAGTGAGTATAAAAAAATGAATGGGAGTAAATTTTAAATACTTAAAAAATTTTAAAAAGTTTGTTGCTTAAGTAAGTTTTTCTTGAGCAGTACCTTGCCTTGCCTCCTCCTCAAGCAAGTCCGTATGCAAGGCTAAATACCTCTCCTCATCACACAGGGCATCTATTCGTGCCTCCTCTTCAGAGAGCTGGTAATCGCGGTTCCACGTGGAATACTCAGCATCGTACTCAGAAAGGTCATGCAGGTGACCGCGCCCATCATATCTGTAATATGAACACGCTGGTCACTGGGAAGAAGTTAACGTCTAGGTTGGTTCGTGTGGGCTGTTTCACATATATACTTACCGATTAAAACAAATAAAAATATTAAAACAAACATAAAAAAATCTTCTCTGATTTATATTTAATTTGGCTAGTCACATCTCACCTACTTTTAAAACTCAAGTTATCTTAACAAAGTCTAAATTCCTTTGTATAATATGATAAGGCTTATAATTAAAGGTAAACAATCCTTTAACAGCATAAATGGTGCCCACTTCACTGGCAGTGCTTACCGTTTATGGTTTGGTCAACCATTCAATGCCATTTGCAAAAAAATAAAAACTAGAAATTTTTTTTTTCTGAGAAGTCAAATATCATAGCTTACATTCACACAAACCGAATACATAAATACCTATCCGTAAGAACCCAACGGTCGAAATTTCCTCGCTTCTTTCTGCTAGTCCCGAACTCTCAGGAGAGATCTTCACCAAAGAAACTTGCGTCCATTGGAGGTAAAATCTTGGCTAGGCTCGCCCCCTAGCCACTTGGCTGAGGAAATAAGTGCTGGGTTACGTGATAGAGAGACACACATACATAGGAACAGTGACATATACGTGCAGTTTAAGGAGGTTCACTGGAAACAGAGCAAAACTATTAGCAGGTGCAGTATAAATATCTTCTTCTAAACTTTACACCCCCAGGGAATCACAGACGTTAAGACGCATCCATGTTTATGTGCATGGACCAACAGGCACTGTAGCCAAATTAGGAATAAGAAGGGCACTTTTTGTTACGCTTTTAACATAAAGATTCAGGGAAGCTGCTGTTGATGTGCAGAATCAGATAATAAACGAGTGAGTTAGAAACACTCAGATTTAGGCTTGCAAAAACAAACAGAGACAAACAAAAGTCTGCCTGATTTTTTAATGCTGACTTTTGTAATGCGGACCAAAAAGTATAAAAAAAAAAAAAGACATTTACAAGAAAAAAGGCCAAAATTCCAGAGTAGCCAAGTTATTGCACTTTATTAAATTTCAAAATTACTTTTACTTTGCTGTAAACCTCCTTAACTTACAAATGTAGATCATTATTTGAAAATATTATACATGTACATGTGTAGCGTTTGCTCCCCATTAGTTTTGGAAGACCTCACTCCAATCATGTACAGAATGATACCGAAAACTGCGTAAGTAGCTCAGACTTGTTGCTTACCAAGCTTTAATAATAAATATCACAAGTAACACTTTGTAACACTTTGGAAAAGCAAGCTGCCTGACAACTCAGGCAACACTGATCACAGAAACTAAGGTTTAAAGGCACAGCATGTTTGAGCAGAGTATGGAGCATCAGGTCCAGACCTGCTCCGGCAACCCTCCCTTCCAGAGTCATTGTTGTCTAGATCTAACTCCAAACGGCAATGTCAGGGATGGAAAAAGGCCTATTTGGTCATGAATGTGTCCATTCTGGCCAGCTCACAGGTTATCCCTACAGTCATGTCCCAGGGCTTTGCAGAATCCAGCTTTAATCAAACGACGGGCTTCCTTCACTCGGAGACACTATTCCACAGTTAAATGGCTGGTCATCGTTAGCTTTTCAGTCCGGGCCCCAGACGTAGAGTTGCCAAACCGGCAAAAAACCAAACCAACAAGCCAAAACTCCAAGGAGGAGAAGGAAAGTGGGACTGAAAATATGGGGGGGCGGGGGGGGGGGCGGGGAGCAAACAACCTACACCATGTAATGCCATCCTTTTCAAACCAAACATCTTTAGAAATCCCCAGTCCCGGGACCCCTCTGCCCAAAGTGGCTAAACATCCTCCAGGGCGATTACCTAAAGCAGGTTTGATTTGAAAAGAAACACATCTGCGTCCCAGTTCCACCCCTCGGTTTTAAGAGACCGTGAAACCAGCCCTAAGAACACTATCTCTAACAGCAAAGCCAGTGTCTGCCCCAAGTCAATCGGCTTCCAACTGACTGGCACCTTCACCCTCGGTCTGAACCAAGTCAGCTTCGCCAGATTGTCCCAGTGGGGAGGAGGGGGCTGGCGGAATCAAATGTCATGCCGGCAAAATGCCGGCGCTCCACAAGGAGGGCGCAGGCGGCACACGAGCTTCAAGGCTAACTCTCGGGATCCAAAAGGTTTTCTAACAGCGCGGCCTCCGCGTGCGCATTTCGGGGTTGCCCTGTCACCACACGGAGCTGTGGGAGCGCCTCGAGTAGGGAGGCAGCGCACTACCCCCACGAGAACGCCGATCGGGAGAGGCCAGTGCACGGGCCGCTTCCACCGCGCGGAGTGGCCAACCGGAACCAGCGACTGGGGTGAGGGGTCGCGAGGGGCTGCAGGAGCAGAGACGATCCCTCCGGCGACACACGCGGCGCGCAACTCCAGCCAGTGTCTTAGGGCAGGTTTCACCGTCCCCCTCCCTCCAAAACCTGGGGGTTGTAAGGACAGAGGAGGGGGTCCCCCAGATCCCCGCTGGCTCCACAAAACCCCTTTTTAGTCCTGGCCATCAAGTCAACATCAGACGAAATCAAGCGGGCGAGGGAAGGGGAGGACCGGCGGGTGGGGGGAGGAACCGACCTGTCGATGAGGATCTTGTGGTCCCCCATCCAGGGGATGAGGTGCTGTCCCTGCTCCTGGGCCAGCGCCCGCTCGTCATCCCGGAACAGTTTGCAGGCATAGCCGAAGACCAGCAGCTCCACTCGGTTCCCCCCACCGCCGGCACCGCCGGGTCCGGCCTCCTCCTTCGCGCCGCTTTTCCTCTCGGCTTTGGCACGGCCTCCGCTCGCGCCGTACATGACAGCGTCCCCGGCGTCCAGGCTGGTCCTCTTCTGCGCCGCGCGGATGTCCCCAATGCCTCCGCCTGGCCTACCCCCTCAGTCAAAAGCGCCGCATCCCGGCCCCAAACTCGACACCGCCGCCATAGCGGGCAACAAAATGGAGGAAGCGCAACTTCCGGCGAGGGGCTGCCCTACTTCCGGCGAGCGGATTCCGCAGATTCGCTACTCCTTGGAGCCGTTCGAGGCGCCAGAAAGTGTTTTGGTTCTAGCCTTTTGCATTCGGAGGCGTCGCCACGGTAGGAGCTGATGTGATCAAAGGATAGCGCATGTGTGGTGTTCGTTTACTCAGACCGTAGTCCAGAGCAGTGGCGAAAGCGCGGCGCCGGATTACGCGCTACCTTCATCGGGCCTGCTGGGCGCTGGGCGGAAGGAGGGCGGGGGCTGCGCAGGCAGAGTGCGCGGCTCTCTGGGGCGGCCCCTCCCTGCGCCGGGGCGAGGTCTCCTGGTACCCGTTGCTGGGTCGTGGGTTCGGGCCGAGGGCTGGGGTTCAGGGGCTGGGCCCTGGGGGACCGGGAGATTCTGGGGCTGGGGATCTCTTGGGCTGGAGGGCTGGGGGCCCAGGGGCCGAGGGGCAGGAAACTCGGGGAGCGCTGGGTCTGGGGGGCCGTGGAGCTCTGAAGGTAGAGGCTGGGGCCTGGGGGAGCCGGGGGAACTCTGAGGCTAGAAGCTGCGGGGGAGCGGGGAGCCCTGAGGCCAAGGGCATGGGGGCCAGGGGGCTCCGGGGGTTGGGGGTCGGGGGGCCGGGGAGCTCTGAGGTTGGGGGCCAGGGGGCTGGGTAGCTCCGAGACTGGGGGTTGGGTGGTCGGGGAGCTCTGAGCCTGGGGGCTGGAGTTCAGGGGACGGGGAGCTCTGAGGCTAGAGGCTGGGGGCTGGCAGGGGAGCTTTAAGGCTGGGGGTTCGAAGGCCGGGGAGCTCTGAGGCTAGGAGCTGGGGGACCAGGGAGCTCTGAGGCTGGGGGCCAGGAGCTGGATAGCTCCGAGCCTGGGGGCTGGGGGCTGGGGTCGGGGGACTGGGAAGCTCTGAGGCTGGAGGGCCAGGGAGCTCTGAGGCTGGGGGCTGGGGAGACCCGGGGTTGGGGGCCAGGCCCTGCCCTGTCCAAGGCAGTCACTCCAGGTTTCTGAGGCCCTGGTAACTTCTGAGGTCCTGGGGATCGGGACCTTCATCCCGTCCATCTGGGAATATTTCCGTAGCAGAAACCAAAGGGCTTAGCAAGCCGTGAAGGCTCTCCCGGTAACCCGGCTTCAGGGTGTGGGGACTCGTGGGAAAAATGTAGTCGAGATTGGTACAGAGGGCCTGGTTCTGGGAGACCAGCCACCTGGATGTGGAGTGACTGCTACTCCTCCTTGGCCTCGGTTTTCCCACCTGTGTATTCTGAAGGAGAGTGGCACCTTCCAGTCCAGCCTAGACCTTCAGGGCAGACTGCCCAGCGGCTGGAGTGCAGAAGCACTTCTTGGGGCCCCGAGCACTCTCCAAGCTGCGCCTCAACTGGCAGTGAAGTAGATGTTCTTTCCGCCAGCCCACATCTCTTGTCTGTGAAATACAGCTCTTTTCGCTAATAAGGTTGAGATAAGGTAATGCATATAAACGGTAATAGGGTTTTAAAAATTAAGCCACGAGCAGTTTCTACCTCAGGGCCTTTGCTCTTGTGATTTCTTTGGCTGTGTCACTCTTCTGGCTTTTTCTGGGCCAGGCTTCCCATCCAGGTCCCAACTCTGTCCCCTTTTCAGCCTGGCTGTAGGTGTGCACACTAAGTAGAATTTCCCGCACTGGTCCTCCCTTCTTGGGGTTGATCTGCCCTTGGAGCACCAACCACTGTCTCACATTACATCCTACATATAGCTCCCCTCAGTATTTGCTCCAGGAGAGCAGGAGTCTTGTGGGTTCTGCTGAGCATCCCAGTTCCTGGGCTAGGGCCTGGCACACAGTTGGCCAAGCATGGATTTCTCTCTGTAGAATGAACATGACAGAGCCATGGTCCTGTCTGGCTCCACAAGGCTGCCTTGCTACCACTGAGGGAGCATACCGTAGCTTTCTCAGTTGCTCGGTAAGTCCCACTGGATGCTCTAGGCACCTGCAGGTCTGGTGGGATGCTGCCTCTGCTTCGAGCTTTTCCTGGAGTTCAGGGAGCTGGGTGAGGCCCAACGCTCCCAGCCAAATTCCACCGGTCCTTTGACCTGTAGGGATTCTGGGAGCCTTCAGACCCTGTGCAGATGGCCTTTTCAGCCTGGCATGGGATTTTGAAGACCTGGGTTGCACTCCTAATCCTGATTTCAGTTCCACTGGAATTTTGAGTTCCGTTCTTTCTGAACCTCTCTTCTCTGTAAAGAGGGGACAGGACAGGACTCTGTCCTTCGGAAAGCTGCTGGAGGTCATAGCACTGATAGCCGAGGATGTCCATTCTGCCCCAAGTGTGTTTGCAGACAAAAGCGCTGAAGCATGTGTGTGTTGGGGGACGTGGGAGGTTAGCTGTTGAACCGGTTCGGTGGTGTTTGAACTATGGGCTGCAGTCTGTTGCTGCCTATGGAATCCATTCAGAGGCTCGTAACCAGCATGAAAACAACGAAGAAAAAGTCCCTATGTTGGTTCTCTGCATTTCCAAGTGAATCTTAGAATTAGCTTGCCCACTTCTTCCCAGAAGCCTCCACATGTTGCTGCTGAGATTGCCCGGGGAGGGCTGACACCTTGGATGTTTGCTCCTCAATCTACTAGGCGTGCATCTGTTGAAAATTCCGTCAGTGTTTACTCACAAACTCGTGATGCCTTTTAAGTCCCACTTGCAAATAGCTTGTCGCAGAGAAGACGGTCTTAAAACACTGAGTGTGTGTGTGGCTGCCTCGTCCAGCTCTATTATTTCTCGTTCTTTATCTGTAGCTTGGTTTGGATTCCTGACCTGGACAATCATATGGTCTGTGACTGATGCCCACTTTGCTTCTTCCCGGTCCCACCCTCTCTTTGCCGTCCAGTCATTCCTCCATTCTCTCTGTCCCCTCCTCGTAGCATGAGCGCCTCTGCTCTGACGGAGGACACGTGGACGTCGTGCACATGCTCATTTGTTCCTGATCTCAGTGTGAAGGTTTTACCAGCTCCACTGTTGAGTGTGGCTCAGGGTGGGGGTTCTTGGAGACCACCCTTTATCAGAACATTCCCTTGTATTCCGAGTTCATTAGGTTGCGTGTATGTGTATTTTAATGAAAGATGGTAGAATTTTATCAAATGCCCTTTTTGCAGTGAGATGATTATTTGATTTTTCTCTTTTAATCTAATAAGTGAATTACACTGATTTTCTCTCTTTTTTAAAAAAAGATTTTATTTACTTATTTATTTGACAGACAGAGATCACAAGTAGGCAGAGAGGCAGGCAGAGAGAGGAGGAAGCAAGCTCCCTACAGAGCAGAGAGCCCAATGTAGGGCCCCATCCCAGGACCCAGAGACCATGACCTGAGCCGAAGGCAGAGGCCCAACCCACTGAACCACCCAGGAGCCCTGCATTGATTTTCTAATGTTAAAGTAACCCTGAGTTTTTCAGATCATCTCAACTTGGTCATGATATTTTATTCTATATATATACATTGCTGGGTTTGATTTGCCAATGTTTTGTTTAGGACTTTTTGTTGTTGAGAGGGGAGAAGACTTACAGTTGACAGAAGTGCAGAATATGTAAGGAGCTTGTATGAATCAGTAAGAAAATTAATTAAAAAATGGGTGAGGACACCTGGGTGGCTCAGTCTGTTAAGCATCCGAGTCTTTGTTTCAGCTCAGGTCATGATTTCAGGGCCGTGAGATTGAGCCCTGCACTGGGCTCCACGCTCGGCGGGGCATCTCCTCGAGATGCCCTCTCTCCCTCTGCCTCCTGCGCACTGGTGCGTGCAGTGTTTCTCTAAATAATAATAATAATAATAATGGTGAAAGATTAACAGAGGCTTTTTTAAAAAGGACACGTAAATGACAATAAACACATGGAAAGGAGCTTAATCTCTGTCAGGGAAATGCAAATGGAATACCGTTTGGACCCCAGAAATGTAAGCCCCAACGTGAGTAAGAGGGGTATGGACGGACAGCAACACGCACCTTCATCAGCCCCTCGCGGGTGTAAGTGGGTAAAACCTCTGTTTGGTTTATTCAATTTTTATTCTGTTTATTTGTTTCCTTAGTTTGTTTATTGCTACAGCCACAGCAGGAGACCTGGAGACAGATGTTTCTGGTGCCGTTCGTTGAGTGGCCACACACTGGGAAGAGCCCGTGTCCGTCCGGAGTAGAAGGGATGAGTAAATTGCGGGGTGTGGAGATACGTGATGGGATATAACGCAGGGAGACGGGCCGCCATGGTCGGCAAGAGCGTTGATGGGCCCTGCAAACGATTTTGAGCAAAGGAGGCAAGATAGAAAAGTGCAGACAGTGTTGGAGTACACGCACGATTCCACGCATAAAAGGCAAACAGGCGGAATCCCCCTGTAGTGTTTAGGGGCGCATATGTGGCTGGTGAGGTTAAAAAGAAGCAAAGTGGTGTTACAGGTGTTACAGCGGGGGAGGGGGAGGCAGACAGTCACCCTAGGATGCTTGGTCACCCTGGGATGCCGTTTGCGTTGCCGAGCTGGGGGGTCACTGTGTGGGTGATCAAAACTGTCAAGTGCCGTTTTCTCTAATGCCTTTAAAAAGGAAAAAGGACATCCCAGCTGTAAGTTGTTACTACTTTCTATATTTTAATCTCAGCTGCACCCACGCACACACGACCGTACTTCTTAGGGGGCTTGCTGTAAACATTTGGAAGCTGCTTGTGCTCTCTGGAAGGCGCCTTCCTGTTCTGTGATGGGGCGTTGTCACCAGCTTACGTGAGCTTCGTTCCCACAGGGGAGTGCGTGTCCGGGGACGCAGCCGGCGTCTCACGGGGAGGGTGGGTTTTGGGCAGGACGGCAGCCCCTTCCCTCCCTGCAGAGGTTCCTCATCTGTGGGACTAAGAACCTAGCGGGGCGGGGTCCCCCCTGCATGCTAACTAGTCATGGCTGGTCTGGGGGAGGCAGAGGGAATGCCTGTCCTAGGATCACCTACGGTGACAGGCAGAGGCCGGAAGTCAACAGTCACAGGAAATGGGTCCATATGTCTAGATTTTCTTGACAGTCCATTGTCTTGCATTTATGTTCTGTTCAGCTGAATGGGATCTGATCTTTATACACGTGGAAGGGCTCCTGTGAGGAAGGCGGTAAGTCAGAGTGACGGGCCCTGGGTCCCAGTTTGGGTTCAGGGTGATGAAAAGCAAACCAGTCGTGCCATCTTGCCCGCATACCCACTGTGTGTCAGAAAACACGGATTTGTATCCCAATGGCAACAAAAATCCATGACTCCGCCTCGGTTGGGAATTTTGTTCCGTGACAGATGACACAGCGGCCTCCAGGAGCCGGATGGAGTGGAGAGCTGTGTTTCCAACGAGGTGCTTTGTCTCCTTGAATAAAAGGAAGATTCTCTTGCTAACAAAGAATGGGTGCTGGGAGGCCCAGCCAGCCCCAGCAGCTGCGTTTTACATTATTCCCACTCAATGTGTAATCAAGTGGGAGGGGAAGCCACGTAAACACATAATTACTGCAAAGGGGCGTCCGGCCTGTGAATCTGCAAGTGCTTGGCTGGAAAACAGGAGCGCGTGTCCCCGAGCGCTTCGTCAGTCAGGTTTCAGTCTGGAAAACAGGCGGTTCGATGGAGGGAAGTTAGTGAGCACATAGTGAAGTCCCAGGGAGAGCTGCAAACAGCTGGGCCGGGCAGCCCCAAGCCCCCGCCACGCTCCAAGGGAGGAATAGGTCAGCAGTGACCCCCACCGGCGCCCAGACGGGGCCCCTGCGGGAGCTGGAGGCAGGAACTGAGGAAGAAACCACACCTGATGATGGAGAAAGCCCACGGCCTGCCCCCCTCCTCTTGCCCTCCGACAGCCACACGGTGCCACCATTGGCTGGAGCCAGGCGGAAGCCAGGGCCGAGCCCTCTGGGACACGGGGCCCAAGGCAGTGGTTGATGAGAGGACTGAAGACTGCCTCACCCCGGAGCACCTGTGTCACCCACTCAGTCCCCACAAGGCTGTGTTACAAAGAAGGCAGTGGGCCTTGGAGTCGTGTGTGCTGAGCCTCACGTCCCCAAACCAGGACAATGACAGTTTCAGACCTCCCAGAAACGAACTCCAGCTGGTCCTTCAGGACCGCCTGGTCAGCGCTGGTTGGGTCCTGTTAGACCCCTGCCTTCCCCCGAAGGGAGTAACGTCGCCATAACCAGACCGCTTTTATTTTTATTTTTAAAAATTTATTTTGGAGAGAGTGAGAGGATGAGTGGGAAGGAAAGAGGCAGAGAATCCCAAGCTGACTCAGCCTGGAGCACAGAGCCCTACGTGGGGCTCGACCCTGTGACCCTGAGGTCGTGACCTAAGCGGAAACCGAGAGTTGGACGCTTTACTGGCTGAGACTCCTGGGTGCCCCAAGAAACCCACTGATCTGTGTAGTGATGGCCTCGTTCCTGCTCCCTCTGCCTATGAAAGTCCGCTCAGCTCCTCGGAGCTCCTGTCTCTCTGCTGGCTGGATGCGGCCCGAGTCTCAAACCCTTGAATCAAGTCAGAAAGACCTTTACGGTTTGGCGAGTTGAATTTTGTTTTCTCACAGCCTCTTCCTGAAGAAGGTGCCGTGCTGAGCTCGTGGGCCCGTCCAAGGCTGCGGACGGGCAGGGGCCTCCCAGAGCCTGTGCTCCTGCCCGAGGTGGAGGTGGCGCTCTGCGCTGGCTGTGAGGCACGCACAGCCCGTCACTGAGAGGCTCAGAGCCGGGAGTGCACATCTGAAACGCCTGGGCAGCTGGGACACAGCAGAGGGAGGGTTTTCTTAGGATGTTTTCTCATTCAGTCTCTGTCCGCCCAACTCTGCCATCCTGTCCGTGATAGCAGGTGTCTCGGTTACCGTGTAACCCAGACTCGCCTCCTTCAAGCCAGTGTGTTTTTGGTTTTGTTTTTAAGATTTTTTTTTTTTATTTGACAGAAACAGTGAGAGAGGGAGAAGCAGACTTCCCAACAAGTAGGGAGCCCAATGTGGAGCTCGATTCCAGAACCCTGGAGTCATGACCTGAGCTGAAGGCAGGTGCTTAACTGACTGAGCCCCCAGGCACCCCTCAAGCCGGCGTTGTAACCGCCGAGTCTGAAGAGGAAGCCGGGTTGTGCTGAAGATGGTAGCCTGTGCATCAGCTGGAGAGGTTTTATGGTAAAGACCACATGCTCTGCCCTTAGTGACCAGTTCTCTGTCTTCCCACCGTGTCATTTCCAGAGGCTTCGAAAGCTCGGGGAGAAAAAAAGCACTCTTTCAAAACGAGGGCAGTAGCAACACACCGAACTCCAAATGCACAGATCTACCCACCCCCCGGCCCGTGCTGTTTGCTAGGCTCAGAAACTGCCACAAGACAACCCCCCAAATAAGCAGCCCAGTCTGCCCCCCCCTGCTCTGGCCCACGTCATCCCCAGTCTGTCCCTTTGGCGTGAGAGTCTCTGGGCCGTCGTGGGGCAGCCCTTTGGGAAGCATCTTTGTTCTCACTGGGGCATGCGCTCAGCTCCAAGGCGTGCCAGCCTCATGCAGCTCTGCCGTGTCATGCCTCAGGCTTTGGTCACCTTCATTTACCGATCACACCGATTCGCTGATTAGATAGGAGACTGTTTTACTCCTCACCAAATTCTTCCCGGTCATACTTTCACTCACTGGTTGGTGTGGTATTCGGGCTGGACTCCGGGCACCATTCCCGAACTGGCATTTCAGTTGAGCCATCAGGCTAAATTTGGGTCAGACATTACCCGGGCCTGGGGTGCCCTGGGGGACTTCAGAAACAGGAGTGTGGTTACCTTCGTGTGGTCTGTGGACCCCTGATCGTGGCTGTCCTGTGTCTTCCATTGCCTTGAACTCCGACCAAGTCGTTCTGTTAGACACGGAGGGCAGCAGCCCACACACATGCACTGTGAAGAGGTCTCAGATGGCCGAGGGGCTTTGCAGGCATGATGAAGTTGAAGGTCTAGAGATGGGGAGCCTGGATTATCAGGGGGGGAGCGCAATGTGACTGCCAGGGTCTTTATAACCAGGAGGTGGCCATGGGCACATCGGGGGAGCAGACCACGGGAACATGCAAGCAGGCTGGGCGCTGTGGCAACCTCTAGAAGGGAGCAGCAGAAAGCATTCTGCCCCCCTCCAAGGCTCCCACAGAACCAGCCCTGCCCACACCCGGATTGGAGCCCCTTGAAGGCTCATTCTGGACTTCCAGTCTCCAGAACTACAAGATGATACATTTGTGTTGCATTAAAGCCACTGAATATGTGGTCATTTGTTACGGCAGCCTCAGGAAATCAATGCATATGGTGGTAGCCCCATATGTAACTGTTCGAGGAACCGCCGACGTCTTGCACAAATGCTGTGCCACGTGCATGCCTACAGCCTGCGGTGTGGTCCGTCCCGTCCGTCTGAGCCATTTTAGCGGGTGTGAACCTTGCTGTGGTTTGGATTTGTACTTCCCTAGTGACTAATGAGGTTGAGCATCTATTTTTTTAAAATTTTATTTATTTACTTGAGAGCAGGAGAGAGAGCGAGTAGGCGGAGGGGCAGACAGAGAAGCAGACTCCCCGCTGAGCAGAGGACACGGGGCTCGAGCTGGGACCCTGGCATCATGACCTGAGCCGAAGGCAGACGCTTCACCGACCGCGCCCCCTGAGCATCTTCCCATGTACTTATCAGCCATGCAGGTATATTCTCTGGTGAAGTATCCCCTCAAATCTCTTAAAAATTGTGGTATTTTTCCATATATCAGGATATACTGATTGGCTTCCTTCTTGAAATGAACTAGTTCCTTGTTTTATATCACAGTAGCTGAGTTTTGCCTGTCTTTACACTGTAGATAAACGGAATGCTGTAGCGTCTTGGTCCTGATAATGTCTGTGAGTCCTTCCTATCGGGCTCTTCTCTGGGCTGAATAGCACCCGGTCGTGGTAACAGCATCATTCATTTATCCGCTGTGCTGTTTCGGGCATGGGACCGGTTTGCATTTGGGTGGTCTTAGAGACAGCGCTGCTGTGAGCCTGCTCACGCCTGCCTTTCGGGGAGCACTTACCCTGGCATTTGCCCATGGCGGGGATTGGACCAGGTGGTTCTGTCATCGGGCATTTCCCAGGTGACCCTGTTTCCGATCAGGGCAGACGCCACCGTCATCCTCTCGTCGTCGTGGCACAGGCGAGTGTCGAGGTTGGAAACCTGGACCGGGGATGGGGTGAGACCAAGGGTCTGCCGGCGTGCAGATGACTCGGCGAATGTCTGCTCGGGGCGGCTCTGCTCCGCACCACTGCAGAAATCACGTGGCCTCAGCTGTGGCCGGGGAATTTATTTAGAGCCACGACCGTTTCCCTGGGGGACTGGGGGGGCGGGGGGGGGGACTCCACCTGTAACTGGTAGACAGGTGTGAGCACCAAGGCGTTCCCACTGTTGCTAGGTTACCTTTGCTGTCTGTCAGGTGAACCTGCAAAGGACCAGGTGGCAATGGTGGCCTCAGAGGGCTCTCTCAGGGACATCCTTAGCCGAGCCCACACCACAGCCAAACCTCTTCTCCAGATCAGGGACGGAAGCAAAGCAGTGACACGCTGTCTTTCCCGGAAACACTGAGCCCAACACTTCATGATCTGCTTCCACCAGGGGCAGATACGGTTTTGGCAACCCGGCTATGGACCAGTTCCTTGTCCTTCCATCTTCCTGAAGCAACCTGAGTGTTTTGAGTCCTGAAAATGATCTTTTCCTCAACCACGGGTATTAAACTCAGGTGCTTACAGGGGCCAGACGTGATGCTCATGAGGTCACTCAGTGCTAGAAGGGGGAATTGGGAGCACCTCTCTCTAGAATTGAGAACCCTTGCCCCCATGCCCAGGGGCTCAGGGAGAAGCTGAAAGTCTGGTCTTTATGTGCACCCCCCTTTTTAAGTCAGAAAAAGCAGACCCAATAAAGCACTTTCCCTCAGGCCAGCACTTTGCAGTCTCTGTTCTGAATGCTTTTGAAGGGGATTGAATCCGCAGAATAGCGTTTCAAAGCGGAGGCTCCAGTGGAGAGACCCCAGGGAGAGCCCGAGTGCCACCGGCCCTTCTCCCTGTCCCTGGGCATGCACTGAGAAGGGCACCCTTGCCAGGATGCACTCCCCCGGAAGAGGGGTGGCCCACCCATGGGCCGATGTGACTGAGGACCATTGTCCTCCCGCTGAAGGGATGGAGAGGCGGTGTGATGGCACTCAGCCAGGGTGCCTGTGGGGGCGGTGTGGGGTGGGCTGCGTCGGGAAAATTCAACTGGTGAGGGCCCTCGGGGTTCCAGTATGGGACCCAGACGCAGAAGAGCAGGGGGCGGTCTGACTTCACACCCTGTCTGGTGCCCGAGGTGGGTGGTCTCAGTCAGGGCTTCTGTGACCCAGACTCTGCCTCTGACAACTCGGCCAGGGCCCTGCTGGCACCACAGCACCCTTGTGCAAACCAGGGAAAGGCCCCTGCTCCAGGGAACACCTAGCTACCTGGCCAGTGCACCACGGGCTCCTCCTCAGCCCCCTCGTGCCCCCTCCTGGTCATCCTGAGCAGTGCACAGCCTGCTCCACCAGCCTGGGCGGCCCTGACTCAGCCCTTGCAAAATGGGCTTGAAGCAGCTTGAAGGTTGAAAGCACTCCAGGCCTTCCTTCTAGAAATTCATCCCAGGGAAGTAATCAGGAGTGTATGCCAAGATTTATGATTATAGCAGTGTTTATAATGGTGGAAAAATTGGAGACTATCTAAATGTTTAAAAATAGGGCTCCATTAAGTAAATTATTGTGCAATACTCTCCGAGCATTCCAAGCATGCATTACGAATAATGCGCTAATGTGCGCAAGGACGTCTGTGCAAGGACATGCATTGTGGGCTTATTTGTCGGAACAAAAGGCTGAAGTAGACGTCTGCTGTTAGGGACCCACCTGAACTGTGGGGCGTCTGCGCAGCGGGGCTCTGCCGTCTCCCCATGGCAAGGGCGCTGCAGCCTCAGGACGCGGAAGGATCCTCCAGATGTTTATGAAATGTCCAGAGGCACGCTACCCTCTGTAAAAAAAGACGTGCGGTTATAGATGTAGGTGCGTAAGCGCGTTTGTGCTCAGGCTCTCTTGCTGAGGCCAGCAGCCCACTCTGGCTCACATCCCTGCCCTGGGTGCCCCCGGCACTCTATTTAACCATGGGACTTAATTTGGGGAGGAAGTAAACAAAACATATCCTAATATGCAAAAATAACGGGGTGAGGGCATCTTGTCAGCTTGGGGATGTGTCCAGCCCTGCCAGGACAGGGCCTCCTCCTCTGGCCCCACAGGATCCTCCCCACTCACCCTTTTCCTGCCCCAGCCCTGGAATTAGCTCTTCCTCCTGAAATGATGGACACACATGCCCAGGGAGTCCCTCCTTCCTGTCCTTCGAGGGAAGCGGCACATCAGTGCTGTTAGTATCAGAGAGCCCTTTGTGGGGGTGAGGCCACAAATGCGGGGGGAGGATGGGTCACAGAGGACTCTGGCCCGTGGATACCGCGTGCTGCCTGGGCTGAAGTAGAAGTTAGATCAATCTATGCACAATGCGATGGGCCTTGGGTCTCACACTCTGAATTTGGGGCTGGGACCTCTCCCTCCCGGGAGCTCCCTGCACGGCTGGTTTGTCTGCCCTGCTGGTCCGCTCCTGGGTCCCGGCTCCACCTCCCACCTTTCCTTTATGCCCTCTGGTCCTGTCAGACCCCCGGGGCCGCCCTGGGGTCCTGGGAGATCCGCAGTACCCACTCCTCCTGCAGGGGCCTCCTCTAACTGTGGGCTCCTAACGAGAGCTGCCTCCCGGTCCCTAGACACAGGGCCTGGGATGGGCTTGCTCACCATGAGGGGGGACGATTCCACGGTCAAAAAGCAGGCCCTGGGTGTCACCGGCATGTCCAGAGAGGAGCTGTCTTGGGAAGGACCTAGGGCCTTTTCCTCATTGGGTCCTTCTCTGGGCATAGGCAGAGGGAGACAGCTAGAAGTGTGTCTCTTCCCCACCCCCAAATCCCCTGCCTGTCCCCAGATCCCCCCTTCAGCCTAAGCTGGCAGGTCACTCTGAGAACACCGCCTAGTCTGTGGTCTGTCTCTCCTGAGGCAGGACAGGGCACAGCAGCACGGTGGCCCATCTTCCAAAACCAGGTCTCTCTGCCATCACTTGGCAGGGACTCCGGGAAGCCCGGAGGAAGCCCCCCGGAGGGCAGGACTTGAGAGGCAGGGGAGGAAGCGCTGCCCGTCCAGCGAGCAGGATGGAGACTCCAACAGCTTCGTTGTTCAGGGCCGGCCCTCCTCCTGCCGTCTGGGGTCAGCGCCAAGGACCAGGCCATTTTCTGCAACTGAACAGATTTTTCTGTGACATTTCCTTGATCATGTGCAAATAAACATTTCCCCAATTGGGGACATTTCAAGCTCTCTTTGAAGTGTGCTGGAGGTGGACGTGGCTTCCGCGCTCACCAGGCAGCAAGGACCTGGAGGGCGCCCCCGTTCCAGTGCTCCCTTCCAGGAGCGAGGAGACCCCCTTCCGGATGCCCGTCTTCAAGGGCTGGGCTCGCCGGGTTTGGTCAAACCAGAGGACTCCGGCTGCTGCTGGTGTTCTCACGCAGCGACCCTCCGGCGGTCCACGTGGCTCGGCGCCCGGTGGCGAAGCCCGGGTGCGCGGGTGCCGGCTCCTCGCGGGGGAGCCCCAGAACCCCGCACGGCCCACTCGACCAGGCGAGCATCCACTTGCAGGGAGGGCGCGGGACCCCAGTCCCCGCTGCGTGTCGCGAGGTCGTCACCGCCCTTCCCCCCGGGGAGCGCGCGGCGGAGGGTTCCGTTCTCGTCAGCACGAGCAGGACCGAGAGGGGGGCACCGGACCCTCCCAGGGAAGACCCGCCCCACCCCCTTCAGGACAGAAACTTGTCACTTACAGCCCCGCCCAGAGCTTGCCCCGCCCTTTCCCAGGGGCGTGGGGTGGGGGAGGGGCAGGCCGCCTCCGACGGGTGGGCGGGGCCGGGAAGGGGCGGGGCATCTGCGGAGCCGCGCCCACACGGACCGGGCTCCGCCCGCTGCTCCGACCCAAGTGGGGTCTCCCCAACCATTACTTATCAATCGCCAAGGTTTTGGGTTTTTGACACACGACGCATGCCAGGGGAGTTGCGTTCGGTGACCCCACTCCCGCGGCGCCTCGTGGGGGCGGGAAGCACGGCCGGAGTGCGGAGCGCGGCCATCCGGAGGCTGACGACGGTCTGTACTTGGGGGACAGCCGGGCTGGCTCCCCGTGGGCGTGTGAGGGGCATTTGCGGCGCAGAAGGAAGGAATCCACGTGTTGCGGCCGGCCCGCCGTGCGCCATCAGGAAGCTTCCCCTCCCTCCCTCTTGTCACCTGTGGGCCTCAACCTCAGGCCCTGCACGGGTCCCCCCCCCCCCACAGCCCAAGGTCGCCTCCCGCCGTGACCTCACCAGCCCTCCAGGCCCTCCAATCTCGCATGCTCTCCAGAAAGACCCCTTACTCGTCCAATAGCTCCTGCAACTGCCCGAATAGGACTCTGATTGGTCTGCATCAGGTTGCATGCCCAAACCCCAAATAACGCAGTGGCGGGGGATGCTGGGCATTGTTGGGTGACCCAGGTCACAGCATTCACGTGTAGGAAAAGGCAAGGGCCCTATATACACCAGAGCCTCTGGCGGCAGAGAGTGTCAGCCTCCAACACTAGAAGGGATAGGGAAAGGAAAACCGCAGGTGCCAACTGTGGAGAGTGACCTTTACTGAAGGCCGCCTGGCACTCAGTGCCCACGGGTGCGCCCCCTCCCTACACCAGCTCTCTGGTTCCTCAGGAGAGTCTGTCTAGCGAGCCCCGGCACTGCATCCATCAAGGGCAGGCGCTGGAAGAAGGCAGAGAGCCCTGGTCTACGTGGGACCCAAGTGACACAGGAAGGCTTTCCGTGCGGGGAGACTCCGGGGTGGGGGGATTCCTGATGGAGGTTCTGTCTGTCCCATCACTCGGGCCCAAACCCCTGGGGCGGCAGACGAGGCAGGCCCTCCTTTTCCTGCTCTGGGCCTGCTGCCATTTCCTGCCCTGGGATGAGGCTGCAGCTGGTTCCCGTGTGACCCTGAGCCTGCAGCGGCAAGCGGACGGGGACTCCGTTGACACCCCCGGGCAGCCTCGTGCCCACATCACCAGCTGTGGCCCAGAGTCTGTGCCTGCGCGCTGGGGGCAGGCAGAGGAAAAGCCAGGATCCCTGCTGGAACCAGAGCTCCCCACAGGCCGGGGCTCCAGGAGAGGTGGCTGGACCCTTGCTCTGGGGCAGGAGGAGGGGAAGGGCGAGGCTCAGAATTCAGCGGCCCTGGGACCTGGAGTCCACCACCGGGGCAATGAGGCCACCACCGGGCTCTCAGTTTACCTGCCCTGTGTCTTAGGCTGGCAGTGCTGACGACACGGGTAGAGTGGGTGGGGACGGCATGGACACATGGGCGCTCTGCGCTCCCTGGGTGGTGGGTGTTCATCTGACCTCACCTCTAGAATCTTGCCCCTCCTGGGGGCCTCTCCTTCCCACTTTGTGGTGGCTCAGCATTGGTTTCTCCAGTCCAAATCCTGAGCTCATTTCAGAACTCCTGAGGTCCTGAGCTCATTCCAGAACTCTGGAGGTTCCCACTCGTCATCTGGTCAACCCGGATCAGGCCTGTAGGCCCGACTCCTGCTGGGCTTTACATACCCTAAGTGGAGGGAGCCACACTTGGCTTGTCCATGACACATTTTTACTGAGTGTGTGCTATGTGCCAAGACAGCTGAAGTGGAGGGCACACGCCAGTGAGGACACAGGACAGCCCCGCCCAGCAATATGCCCAGCATCGGGTCACACCCAGACTGCCCCTGCAGCGTTGTGAATCCTGGGGGCAGAGAGCATATCCACCAGCCCCATCTCCCCTCTGCACCTACTGGGGCGCGGGGGAAGGACCTGCCTCCTAGAGCTGGAATAGGAGTGTCAGAAGACAGGAGTGTCAGAAGATACAGCTGGGGGCCAGCTTCTTTCTGGAGCCGTGCGTTTGGATCTGTGGGTTTGCCTCACAGAGCAAGAGGGTTCTTAGAGGGTGTGGGATCATCCAGCTGGGCTCTCCAGCCTGGCGGGAATGTGTCTGTGGCCACGCTCTGAGGTTCACAGCTCACTCTGAGTCCCTGTGGAGTGACAGGTGCCAATATGTCTCCCTGGAACCTTCAGGTCCCCCCGAAGGGGACAGCTCAGGTCCGTGACATTGTCACACCTGTAGGCCCGAGCACTCTGGTCCAGGCTAGATGCCCCTCCATAGCCCCTCCTCCCTGGCATCCCCCTGGCAGACCCCAGAGCCTGCTCCTGCTTTGGCCCAGAGGGCCGGGCTGCGCAGGTCTGGGACCCACGTCCTGGAGGGGCCTGAAACGGGTCAGAGCCATGACACAGGTGAGACCTCACTCTCGTGTCATTCTGTCTTGCCTTTGGGTGGAATCCAGCCATGGACAGTGTGTATATGTGCGCGTGAGTGTGTGTGTGTGTGTGTGTGTACGCACGTGTGTACCCACAGCTGAGCGAGAACAACCCTGTTTGAGCACTGCCGTTGATCTTGCTGGACCCCTGACTGAGGACAGATGGACAGAGAGACAGCACGTCCACTAGAACCCACGTGTTTGTAGAAGCACTGTTCTCAGCCAGATAAGCCAACAACCTCGTAGGAGAGATGATAGTGTAGTGCATGTGACTCGCGTACAGCAGCGAACGCTCAGAAGCACAACTTACACATGGCGAGTCCATCCCAGAAGGCCTCAGGCCCCGGGGTCATCATGAAAGTGGGCAACACACCATCCACGACAGACCATGTGTCTGGGAGGAAGCCTGGGGCTACAGCACAAATAAGCCAGGGGGAGAGAGGCACGCACTGAGGACCCTGACCCGTGGGCGGGAGGGGCCCCTGCGGTTGAACCCCAGGGCCCCATGCAGCCTCGGTCTGGGACTGTGTGAGCGTAACCCGCATCATGGCTCAGGGCGCCTCTGTCACAGAGGCCGCCGTGACCACACAGGGGAGGCCAGAGCTCAGGGCCTGTGCTCCTGGCCCGTCCCACACACGATTTCACTCACTTTGCTTTGTCGTGACCCATTCTAGACCGTCAGGCCCCAGAGTCCAACGTGGCTTTAGACTCTGACTCTCTAGGAGACTCCTTTCCTAAATTAAGCTGAATTCCTGAATGCCGCCTGTGCCACGGGGACATGTGTGGGCGTTGCTAAGGCTCTGTTCCCATGGAGCCGGCACCCAGCAACTGAACGTGAGGTGCCCCTGGAGGTGCGTCAGCAGAGCTGGACTCTGGCTACGTTTGTCCGTGATCCCCGTCCTGGGGCATCCAGGCTCCTAACCTCCTCTCCACCTGCACCCAGGGCCCGGGGCCAGGTGCCCACGGCAGGGCCACACCCTACTCGCTCCTTCTCCCTGGGACGTGGGAGCTCACTTCTGTGTCTGTCCCCACGGGAGCCTGCTCGCTCCCCTCGTCACCCCACAGAGGGCGTCTAGGGTGGTCACAGAAAGTAGAGAGACCTTATCCTCTTCCTGCACCCGCCTTCCTGAGCTTCTGTGCCCCGAGGCACTGCCCTTGCCCCTGCCCCTGCCCCTGTTTTCTCCTGGTCCTTCCGGGACTGGAAGCATAGTTTGGCTTTCCCCCAGCCGCCACCACGGGGAAAGGCAGGTGATGCTGCTCTAGAAAGTGCGGGAGGCTAAGCGCCCGCCCAGTTTCCTGCATCAGGTCGGTGGGAATGAGCTGACCATTACCCTTCTCCCTCAGAGACTTGCTCCCCAGAGGATGGGGTGGGGGCCCAGCTGGGACAGAGGGATGGGCCCCTGCTGTCCCTACACCATCCCAGGCACCAGGCGTCTACTCCCCTGGCGCCAGAGGGGGAGTCACTGTCTCTGAGCAGCCGACCAGGGCTCCTCCTGACTGTGATGTTCTCACCATCACGGGAACACACAGTGGTACGTGACTCTCACCTCCATGTCAGTAAGCAGGACCTCGATGCCCCCGCGGGAAGCGCCTGCTGCCCACACAGCCAGGGGGTGAGGACAGGAGCCAGGCAGACAGACTGGCAGATAGACAGGCAGACAGACAGCCCTGGTGAACACTCGCTGGGCTTTCTGCCAGCCGTGGGGCCGGGAGCAGCTCAGTCCCCATGCAGAGCCCTGTTTGCTCTCCTGGGAGCTGGGGCAGGGGGCGTCCCCTGATGTGCTGACCCCCTCCATCCTCCACCCCCCTCACACCCCCCACTTTTGTCCCTGGGAGAAGACCCCCCACCCCCAATTTCAGGCTTGTGGGCAGGATGTAAACTCTGCACCCCTAGGCCTGCAGCCAGGATCCGAGGGGACCCCAGACCCGGGGAGTCCCTGAGCTCCATGTCCTGGTCACAGGATGGGATCGGGATGGGGACCCACCCAAGTAGGCCTGGCAGATGAGATTCCAGGATCTGGGACTTGGGAAGGTGGGCGAGGAGGGCAGGTGCGTCCTGGACAGGAGTGGACATTTGCACCGGGAGGGGAAGGTCACCTCCTGAGGACAGCACAGGAGGGCAGAGAGAATGGGGCACGGGGACAGACCAGCAGAGGTGCCCGGTGCACCCCGTGGGCCCGCAGTCCTGGGGCCTCAGTCCCTTCCTTTGCTCTTCTGGGGCTCCGGCCTGACCAGCGGTTGCACAAACTTTACGAGGACGCGCTCCTGTGGCTCCCAGAGGCTCTGAGTCACCAGGGGGGCCGGTGCGGATCCAGCTCAGGACCTGCTTTCGGCACGTGGGACCCGTGTCCTTATGGCTCCTGGAGAACCCGCCTGCGACCCCGCCGCCCTTGCCGGCCACGCCTGCTCAGATGTCCAGGGCACAACGCAAACCTCTAATTTGCCGAAGCCGCCGCTGTTTTCTGAGCTTGCGTTTTCACTGGCCGCTGCTCCGCGCCTGAGTGGTTGTTCAAACGCTTCCGTGATGAGAGAATCCGGCTCCTTTCCTCCGGGCTGCGCTTGAGGTCCCTGGGCACCTGGTGGCCCAGCCCAGACGTGGTTCCGCGTGCGCAGAGCAGCCAACCCGAGAGCCTGCCCGGCGGCTCCCCTGGTCGGCGCCCAAGGGCCATGGGTCTGGTGGGGGCAGCTCACAATCCAGGGACCCCACCCTCAGGCGGGCACAGGGGAAGGGAGGAAGAAGAACTCATTCCTTCAGTCATTCATTTGTTTCTTCAACACGTGTTGGTTGAGTCCCTACCTTGTACCAGGCACTGTTTCCTGCCCTGAAAGCACAGCCTTGAATAAAACAACCAAACCCCAGCCCTCCTAGACGTTCTAGTCAGGAGGTGAGACCGACATTTATTTCACAGAACACACAGCGTCAGCTGGCGACTAGAGGTCTGGGTCAGAAGGAAGAGTCAGGGAGTGCATAGGAGGAGGAGGATGCAGGGCTGCCAGGTGCTGTTGGCCAGGTTGTGCACTGCCCAAGTCTGCCAGTACAGTTCCCATCAGTCATCCTAGAGTTATGCCCTCACAGGGCAGTTTCCCGGCAGATGGCAGTAACGTGTGTGAGGAAGGCCTGCTTGTAGTTTGCCCCGAGCCACGTCCTGGGCTCACAGAGGTGGGAGGAGTGGGGGTCTTGTCAGGATGACACAGAGTTGGGAATGTCACTTCCAGGCAGCTCTGCTGCCCTCAGGCAGCTTCTGTCGTGGCACTGCCTGTCCCAGCCCCCAGCAGGCTCAGGATGAGCCATCAACTCAATGCCCTCAGTCCCCACACAGGAAGAGAACTCCAGAGGGAGGGAACAGCTTGTGTAAAGGCCCCGAGGCAGGGAGACAGGTGTCTCAGGGACACCAGTGGCCATTGTGGTGGGAGGGATGGAGGAGGAGGATGTCTGCAGCTGGGAGAGGAGGCGTGTCCTGACCCACAGGTCACGGGGAGGAGTTTGGATTTTATTCTCAGTGTATTTGGGAGCTACTGACTTAATTGTTAGGATCAGTGCTGCTGTGGGGCTGAACCAGGGCAAGGGGGAATGGGTAGAAGGGATTTCTCATTTCTTCCTAATTACACCTACTTAAACATGATTAAACTTTCTCCGAAGCGAGCAATGCCTAGCTAGCTGATTATATTTCGTGGGCACATCGCACGGGAATGCGGGCGGCATCAAAGCTGTCGTTCTCACGCGGTGTGCACCACGGTGTGGGGTAGCCGTTGTGATAACGACATTGTAAATTCTCAGGCAGAGTCTGTAAGGGTCCCGTCCACAGCCGGTTTCAGGGGTGTTTTCCCTGTTCTGTGAACAGCAAGAGCGGGAAATGGTCTCTGTGTGTTATGGTGCGTAAATCACGGTGATGTTTGCTTGTACACAAGCTTGCTTATTCTAGAAAATGCTCAGCTGTCATCTTTCCCCCCACAACGGGGCATTGTGTCTACACCCTAGTAATGGGCTTTATTGAGTTCATATTTATTCTCATCATAAAAGAAAACAGAATTGACTTGTCCTAAAGTCGTGAGTTTGGGAAATCCTGGAGGTGAGGAGGCGGTGGCCGGCAGCAATGCCCACAGCCTCCCAGGTACCTGGGCGGGGACAAGACCTGGCCGGGGGCCCCAATTCCACGTGGAGGGTGCCTGAGTCCGATGGGCTCTGATGGGCCACCTGGCCATGCCAGAAGCCACCCTGGTGGCAGGAGGATGAGCTCCCCCATGGCTCACACCTGAGCCCCGTGGGCTTGCGTGGACACGAAGGACCCAAGCCCACCCTGAGCTGAGAACAGGGCCCAGAGAACAGCACTGGGACAGGGACCCCTTGCTGGGGTGTTGGAGGAGCAGACGTCCACGTGGCTCCCCACCGAGAGCTCCAGCCTGCGTCTACACTGGGTGGAGGTCCCAAGGATGTGGTTTCACCTCTGTCCCTCCCCTGGACGCCCACGAACAGGACTCTGCCTGGACCTTGCTTTGCTCATGCCCTGAGCCAGCAACAGCTCTGCCCCCTGTGCCCTCCTGACTCCCGGTCCTGTGCTTCACATCAGGAGTGGGCTCCCCAGCAGAGAGAGGGGACATGGTGCTCCATGCAACCCCCACGGAGGGTCTTGGTGAGTAATTCACATGTCAGCCCAGCTGGGCTGTGGGTCCCAGGTATGTGGTCAATGTTTCTGTGAGGGCGTTTCTGGATGAGGTTGGTTGTGACATCAGTGAGAATCAGTAAAGCAAGTTGCCTCCATGGTGGGTGGGCCTCACCCAATCAGGGGATGGCCTGGAATGTGTGTGTGGGTGGGAAGGACTCACAAGGAAGACTGGCACGGCCCCCACCTCCGTCCCTCTCTGGACGGCTCCTCTGGAACGTGATACCTCTCTGCCATCCATCAATAACCCTTCCTGCCTTTTCTGCTCTGGCTTCTCCCAGAAGGGACAAGCTCTTCCCGGCATCATGGGATTCCAGGAAACCTCTCAGATTCCATGTGTCCCAGCACCGGGACCATTGGGACACTCAGTGCACAGGGTGCAGGTCCCTGCGTCTGGGGACTGAGTGGGCATGTCCGGGTCTGAGGAGGGCTGGGATTTTGTGTCCAGCTGTGTGGGCAGAGAACGTTTCTAAAGCTCGCAATATTTCCACAAAAATTCCTTCCCCAAATTTATGAGCCTGAACAGCACATTCATTTTTGTGATACAGAATGAAATAAGGCATCCATTTTTCTTGTTTCTCTTTTAATTCGCTAGGCACCATGTGCATTACTCCAGCTTGTCAAAATGTTTTAACTCATGGACGTTTTCAAAAAAGTATGTGATTAGCACGAATACGGAGGAGGATGCCCTTTCCTGAGAATAACCTTGGGGATGATTCCGATTTGTCCTTGAGGGGCCATCATGGGGACAGGAGAGCCAGGATGGAGCAAGGGGCAGGAAGGGGCCATCCTGGACAGAGAGCCTCCCAGCTGCTCTGCTCACCTGCGTCCACAGACCTGGGCTCAGCATTACCCTTGACTTAAAGGGCTGTTGGGGAGGAGGAGTAGTTGGCAGAGGGTGGGACAGCCTGGTCAGGGGACCCCTGGAGCCTCCTCAGCCTCCTGCAGGAACCCTGTTTGTGGCCTGTAGTCCTGGGGCCCCACAAAGGCCTTGACACACAGAGTGGGTCCTGGAAGGGTCCAGATGTCCCTAACCCATGTCCCAAGAGTCCCCAATGACCCCATCCTCAGGTCCTTTTGCCTCCCTGGGCAGTGGCAACTCCTGTGACCCCCACAGAAATGTCCTAGGAGGTGAGCACATCAGTGGCTTATTTCAAAGTGATCCAACACCTCTCTTCTGATGTCGATTCCTGACTGCCCTTATCCAAGCATGATGTGAATACTAATCATCATCTATTCCAGGAAACAGAGATTGTAGATCAGTGAGTCTTCTCAGGATGCTGGGCCAGTTGGGATCTCAGTTCTGGGTCAAGGGACCCACCAGTGTCCCCACCTTGTCCCAGGGATGTTCATGCTCCCTGTGGTGGACTTCTGTTAAGGAGACGCTGGGAGAAGAGGTGGGGATCAGCTCCTGTCTTATATAGAGGTGTCCAGGACAAGAGGGACAGCTGTTGGGTGAGGGAAAGCTCCACATCACCAAGAGTGTGAGATAATAATAATGATGGTAGTAATAGTAGGCACACCTTATGCTCCATGCCCTCCCATGTCTCTATCACATCTCTTCCTCTCCCTGTCAAGAGATCCCATCATCCCCATCATGATCACCAGCACCATCATTGCCACCACCACCATCGTCACCATCACCATCATCACCACCATCATCATCACAACCGTCACCATCATCACCATCATCATCATCACCACCACCACCATCACCATCACCACCATCGTCACCATCATCACCACCATCACCACCATCATCGTCACCATCATCATCACTATATCATCACTATCATCACCATCATCATCATCACCATCGTCACCACCATCGTCACCATCACCATCACCACCACCATCGTCACCATCATCACCATCATCATCACCATCACCACCACCACCATCATCACCACCATCATCATCACCACCATCATCACCACCATCATCACCATCACCACCATCATCATTCCTACTTCACAGCTGAAGAAGCCCAGCCACAGGGAGCTCAGTGATCACCACATGATAAAGCAATTAAATTGCTCCAAAGCTCACAAAATCCCCCTTTCCCTTTGGTTTTCCTGGACCAGCATGAGCAGTGGTGACCCTAGACTGACCCAGCTTCATGTGCCCAGCAGAAGGAAGGAATGGGAGGGAGGGTTCACCTTCATCTTTTCAGGCCATGACCTGGAAGTTCCTCCCACGACCTCTGCTCACAGTGCATTGGCCAGGACTGGTCACATGGTCACTAGCAATGAAGTTCAGCTGGGAAATGAAGTCTTTCTTCTGGCCAACCAGGTTCCCTGATCCTGGTGGGCTTCTAATACCCAGAAGGGGAAGATGTTGAGGGAAGAGCCTGGAGCCTGCATTTCTAAGTTCCTGGTGAGCTCATGCTGCTGGTCCACAGACCCCAGGCTCACATGCAAAACTTTAAGTGCTCAGACATTCCTGTGTTCTTTCCCTGCGGGGGGCACCTGCTGAGGCTCGAGTGGGATGTTCCTGTTTGATCCTGTGACTCATCAGCATCCAGGGGCCACGCTGAAGAGCTTTCGATTGACCCCTGAGGACAGAGCTGCACAGTTCCTTCAGCTAATTACTGTAGCGCTTCCCGTGGTGCCCTCCACCCCTGGACAGTTGCCAAGTCACCTGGTGACTGTTTGTTTTCCAGACATTGATTCGATGTGTGTTATGAAAGCAGAGAGCTGGCTTAGAAAGGGGTAATTTTTCCTGTTGGTATCAAACACACTCCATGCATCACCAAGCCTGCTCATTATAATTTCAAATGTGCTCAGAGAGGGGAACCTATAATCTTCCCCAATCTCTGCCTCAAACTTCAGAGGGGCAAGAATCTGGGTTCCAGCAGGGGCACGTGAAAATGCTGAGCCCCTGCATGAGGGCAGAGGACCCCTGTGGCACTGTGGGCAGAGACTCGTATGCCTTCAGGGTGCAGATGGTACTGGGAAGGATGGGACCTCATTGAAAGGGATGCCCTGCCTTTCTCCGCACATGCCCGGATGTTGGTCACTCCCCAGTGGAGTGTGACAGAGCACCTTAAATGTTAATTCCACAGGACTCAGGGCTCTGCAAACACAATGATGTCAGGTTGCTGTCCTCTGCACTGCTCGGGCCCAGCCAGGGGAGGTAGTGTAATACTTTCCTGGGCGTCAGCCGTCTACACATGGCAGTAACCAATTGGAAGGACTCACTGACCCGGATCCAGCTTCTGGGCATCCCAGTGTGGTGGGGCAGCTCCCGCCGTGCCCCTCCTCCTATGACCACACTGTTCCACGCGTGGTGGGGTCAACCCCCAGCCGTTAGGACCATCCAGTCCCGTAGGGTGAACCAGAACTACCCAGACAGGTCATCATTTAACCAAATCTTGCAGTTAAACCCTGGAGATATTTAATTCCATTTTTTCCCTCCAGGCTATCGTTAGTTCTGTCAACATTGTTGCGGGTTCCCTACATCTCACTGTCTCTGCACACCCCCCCACCCCGTGTGAACATTCCCCCAGGGTCAATTCTGAGAAGAGGAATTGGTGAGCGACAGGGCGTCTGTGGTTTCTGTTCTAATAGGAACACCCGGATGGCTCTCCACAAAAGGTTATTCAACCTTGACGTTCTCACCACCACGATACAAGAACCCTGGTTCCACATTCGAAGCCAGACAACCATATTGAATGTTTTCTGGCTGTCTGTAATCTCTGTCCTGTAAATTGTGTGCTTCTATCCTCTGAGTTTCTGTGCGCTGCTTATCTTTCTCGGATTACCGTGTGAAGGCGATTACATGTTGTACATGCGAACCCCTCTTTACAAGTTGTGTGAATGTTTTCTCCCAGTTTGTGGGTAATCTCCCAGCTGTATCTTCAGTCATGTAGAAGTAAGAAATGTTGGTGTAGTCAAGCTTATGTGTTCTTTATTTTACCTTGCTGCATTTAAAAATTTTTTTAAATTTAATTTCAATGTAATTGACATTTAGTGTATTATTAGTTTCAGAGGTAGAGTTCAGTGGTTCTTCCGTTGCATATCACACCCAGCGCTCACTCCATCATGTGCTCCTCTTAGTGTCCATCACCAGCTATCCCAGCCCCCCACTTCCCACCCCTCCAGCAACCCTCAGTTTATTTCCTAGAGTTAAGAGTCTCTTTCTACATTTTTGTTGTTGTTGTTGTTGTTCAAGGTCTTTTGTCACTCCAGGTTACATTTTCTTATACCTTTGTCCAATTGTTTTTATAGTTTTGTTTTATATTTAGGTCTTAAATCCATTTTAAATTACTTTGGGAAATGAGGTGAGGTTGAAGATTAATTTTATTTTCCCACAGTAATAGACAACTATGGCCACATCGTTTATTGCCATCACTCCCCTATGGATTCAAAGTACTTCCTTTCTGGTCTGTTAAACTCATGTAGGTTAATGTCTCTGTTTCCGGACTTTTCTTGATATTCTATTGATCTGTCTGTCTATTGATATGTCTGCGCCTGCTTTATACGCAATGCATTTGTTATATATATAATGTTGGGAGAGAATTGCCACTTTCCTTCTTGCCTTTCTTTCTTGTCTTTACAGTTCTTGCATGTTTTCGAGATGAATTTAGAATTGATTTGTCAATGTCCCCGAAACTTTGCATTGAGGCTTTGATTGGTGTAGCAGTGGAGACACGCATTAAAACGGGAAGAATGTCAGTGATACGATTTTGAGGCTTTCTGTTTACAAGCACAGCAAATGTCAGCTTCCTTTTGTCAGGGCTGTTTTATAGGCACCTTTGTAAAAATCTCCCATTTTCACCAGACTTGCTCACTTATGTTAAAGGTCTTGCTGCTATAGTAAAGGGAAATTTACTTTTTTCGTTTTTATTTTTTTAAAGTATTTTTATTTATTTATTTATTTGACATACAGAGATCACAAGTAAGTGGAGAGGCAGGCAGAGAGAGAGAGAGAGGAGGAAGCAGGCTCCCCACCGAGCAGAGAGCCCGATGCAGGGCTCGATCCCAGGACCCTGGGATCATGACCTGAGCCGAAGGCAGAGGCTTTAACCCACTGAGCCACCCAGGCGCCCCTTATTTTTAATTTTTTTTATATTAACATGTCATGTATTATCTGCTTCAGGGGTACAGGTCTGTGAATCATTAGTCTTATACAATTCACAGCACTCACCATAGCACATACCCTCCCCCATGTCCATCACCAGCCACGCCATCACTCCCACTCTCCTCCCCTCCAGCAACCCTCAGTTTGGGGAAACTTACTTTTTCTGTGGAATCTTCTAGTTATTGCTCATCATGAAGACAGCTTTTATTTTTGTATTTTGAATTTTCCTCTAAGTCCTAATGATTTGTGATGTTGAGTAATTGCCTTTTCTGTGTACATAATCACATTCTGTAAATACGGATGATTATGTCTCTTTTTTCAACAACTACACATTTTTCCTTGTCTCATGTGTTCTCCACAATCTCCATCCAATATCCTTTCTAATAGGGATATCAGACCTGTTTACTAGCTGCTTGACTTCAGTGGAATAGCTTCTTTTTTAAAAATTTATTTTATTTATTTTTTATTTTTTAAGATTATATTTATTTATTTGATAGAGAGACACAGCGAGAGAGGGAACACAAGCAGGAGGAGTGGGAGAGGGAGAAGCAGGCTTCCCACTGAGCAGGGAAGCCAATGGGGAGCTCGATCCCAGGACCCTGGGATGATCACCTAAGCCGAAGGCAGAGGCTTAACAACTGAGCCACCCAGGTGCCCCATGCTTCTTTTTTTTAAAGAAGTATTTTATTTATTTATTTATTTATTTACCTATTTATTTCAGAGGGAGAGAGACAGAGACAGAGACAGAGAGAGCGCATCAGGTAGGGAAGGGGCAGAGGAGAAGGGAGAGGGAGGTAAGGGAGAGAATCTCAAGCAGATTATGTGCTGAACTTGGAGCCCCACGTAGGGCTCGATCTTATGACCCTGCGGTCATGATCTGAGCCAGACACTTCTGAGTGAGTCACCCAGGTGCCCCCAGTGGGACACTTCTGATCCTTCTCATGACTATGACAAAAAATGAGCTTCTATAAGTTGTCCAAATGTTTCAGGTTTATTAAGACCTTGGTTCCTGGTCAAGGTCTCGAAAGGTTTGAAAAATGATACATCCAATTCCTGAGCAGATTGAAAGGATGTTGTTAAAGTCAACCAGAGCCACTACCCAAGCATCCCACCTATGTTCCTAACTCTGGGCAAGTGAAGAACAGCTCACCTCTGGGGGAAGCTAAGAGGGGAGAAGCCCCGGGTGACCGCTGAGCTTCCACAGCCCTCACAGTGCTCAGGCCAGAGCCACAGGGAAGATCAATGCAAGGCAAATCCGCCCACCACTGATCAGCTGACACCCTCTCTGACCCTCATCTCAGCCCCGAGAGCCGGTGTTATGATGTCACTGAGCAGAGGAGGTCCCTGAGTCTCAAGACGTGTGAGACAGTTTGGCCAAGGCTTGTGGTCCGTGAGATTTGGAGATGGGGCACACACCTGTCAGGACCATGGTTCTTCCCACCGCAGTGCAGAAGGAGGTAAGGAGTGTGAACTACGGATAGCACTGATAGAAGTACCAGATATTATGAGTAAAATGAAATAATTAACCCTAAACAGAGTTCATTGAGGTGGCTCGTGCTTTTCACATACCCAAACCTGGACAAGATTGACTGAGGCCACTGTGCAGCCAAGAGGAGAAGGACATCTTCTAGAGGGAATGGGCTTAGCAGCCACTTGCCGTCCCCCCGCCCCGGGAGGAGATCCCACACTGAACCTGAGGACCAAAGACCTCCACCAAACCAGTGAAGAGAATTAGGACAGAAGGTGGTCCCGTGATATTCAGTCACAAGCTGCCTCCTCTTTTGTGGAGCAGTGAGTGGCGCATTTCAACCTAGCGTTCCAGAGAAACAAGAAAGCAAGCACTTGAATTAAAGGTAAATCCTGCAAAGTCTTCAGGTTTACACATTCAAATCTCTCACTGCAGATGAGCTGCCTGCCTCAGGCAAGTCTGCAGTCATAGAAGACCTTCTCGTAGGTTCATCCGACTCATCTGAAACCACCTGCGTCCCCCAGGAAGAACGTCACTCATGGGTGACATGGCAAGTTGTACAGTGCAGGACTGCGGGGCGGGGCGTGGCCAAAGCCTTCAACACAGTGAGTGCCTGTCGGTATAGATCATCAATAAGGACTCGTGTCTGGTCCTTAGAGGACTGTGTGTACAAGGAAGTAGCGATTCAGGTCCCGTTCTCCATGGAGAGGGCTCTGGGACCAAGCGATTGGCTAAGAAAGATCTTCCAGGCTCCAGGTCTCGGTGATGTGCAAGTCTTGGAAAGCACGGGGGAGACACCATGGTAAAGGAGCCCACGTCCCCCCATGGCAGCGTAGTGATATTCGCCAGCTGTGCCTGGTTCTTACCTTCTGTAGGCACGGAAGGACTGCACTTTCAGGTCTCCTGGGGTCGGGTGGGGACAGTGACGGGTCCTGGTCACAGAGTTTTGAATAGACATGACACATGTCATAGCTAATGAAAGCATTTAATTGCCAGCGCGGGACTCCGAGGGACCCTCTTTCCTTCTGGCACACCGGCTGGTAGCATTCGACATGGTGGCTGCTCCCTGTGCGTGACCTGGATGACATGTCACAGGACCAGAGGAGACCTCAAACATCCATTGTTCCGGTAGCAGCCTGGCCTCTTCTGACCACCACACCTCCAGTTCTTTTCCCCGTTTGCACACCAGTGTGGAGCATTTCCTTGCGCGTAGTGGGAGCTTGGTCAATAAGGATGGCAGGATGGATGGATGGATGGTGTGACGGTGCCGTAGCCCTCAGCCCAGCAGTGGCCACCGCTTCGTCCTGGAAAGCTGGGGGCTAGCAGGACTTGGAGTCCCTCCTCACTCGCATTATGCCCATGAGGTCATGCTGCTTTGCAGGTGTCACCTTACACAGGACCAACCCTCAACAGGACACACAGGCAGCACCCTTGTAGGTGGTGCTGGCCAGAGGAAGACCTGGTTCCTGGCCAGTATTATCTAGTTTTCACATATCTAGTAGCCTTTGGCTATCAGAGCGTATTGCTTTGAGCTAAACATTGACTTGTTCCAGCTCCGTAAGGAAGCATGCAGCATGTGCAGCTCCGTGTGCGGGAGTGTACTGGCTCCTCTCCTCCAGGAAGAAATGTGACACAGTGCCTGAGCCCAGGCTGCACGGGACATGGGGAGAGGAAGGCGTATGTTCAGAAGGAAGGGGAACTAGATTCTGAGGTGACTCCTCAAAGCTGACAGTGTATGTGTGAGTGTGCATGTGAGTGCACATATGTATATAAGCAGGCAGGCATGAGTGTGGGTGTGTATCCGTGAGTGTGCATGTGAGTGCACGTCTAGTATGCGTGCTCGTGCATGAGTGTGTGGGTGTGCGTGCATGTGGCTGTGTATGTGTGCACATGTGCACGCATGTGTGTATGGGCGTGCATGTCTGAGTGTGCATGGGTGTGTGTGCATGGGGGTGTATGCGTGTGCTCACACACCAGCGTGAGTGTTCTTGTGTGTTTGTGTGTAAGTGTGTGTGTTTCTGTGTGTGTACGTGTGTGTGTGTTTGTTTGTCTTTCCTCCTGACGGTCAGGAGTCACACACCGACAGAAACACACACTGTTCATTAGAGGCGGTCGAGCCCATGAAAACACGGGACAGGATTTCAAGCAAGCCATCAATGCGCATGCGAGAGCAGAAGAAAAATGTGAAGGGAGACCTTTGAGTGCAATTAGGAAGTGCCATTATGGAGAGGAACAACTTGCAAGTGTCCTAGGAAGACCATTAAAAGCAGAAGTTTAATAACTGTGCCTGTTGTCACTGGTGGCATAGCAGGCAGGTGGCTCGAAGACTAGGATCTGGATGAGAGTCTTTGTCCCATCGCCTAGCAGGTGAGTCAGCATGGCAAATTAGCTCTTCCTCTCTGAGTATGAATCACTTGTAAAACTGAAGCACTTTGCGGTGATGTTTTAAGAACAAAGCAGCATCTCACACAGAACTGCTGGGACAGAGCCTCGTGTAGGCGCTCTGAAATGTCTCACTCATGCAGCTGCTGCTTATCATCCCATGTCCTTGGAGCCGTAGGACACCACATCATTTCATTCTGGAAGATGCTTCTCCTTCCCACGTAATTTCAGCCTTCTCAGTAGAGTCCTTTTCCTCACCATGGTAATTGGCTAGAACAGGGCTGCTGACACCACTAGACTACACGCAGAGCTCCGAACTCGAATCCAGAGGGAAGAATGTTACCTGTTAGATGTTTATGCGTTATGTTAGAAGAATGAGTCTCTACGGAAGTCAGTGGCTGGGGTCCATGGGAAAGAGCCAGTGTGAGGTAGAGGATATTAAAATTTGCACACAGAGGGGCCCTGGGTGGCTCAGTGGGTTGAGCCTCTGCCTTCAGCTCAGGCCATGATCTCAGGGTCTTGGGATCAAGCCCCGCGTTGGGTTCTCTGCTCGGCAGGGAGCCTGCTTCCCTTCCTCTCTCTCTCTCTCCGCCTGCCTCTCTGCCTACTTGTGATCTCTGTCTATCAAATAAATAAATAAAATCTTTAAAAAAATAAAAATAAAATTTGCACACAGAAAGAAAGAGAAGATTGCATGCATATGACAGAAATGGTGAGACAGAGGGACAGAGACAGAGAGACAGAGACAGTCAGAGTCAGAGACACACACACAGAGAAACATGGTTGCTACTGAGTACTAACACAATTTCCTCATTTCCTTGAGGTTTACACCGCTCACAGAGGACCCTCTTCCAAAGCTCCAGCAGCAAAAGTAAGTCTTAGAGTCAACTGCCCAGAGATGCGGGATTGTGATAGGAAACGATGCCTAACACGCTTGTCAGCCTCAAATTCTGCCTAGACAAGGGACGGCAGTGAGCTCTCAGGAAACCAGCTCCTGACAAGACCCGTGACTTCCTAAATTTACCAGCTAGATGGTAACAGCACTGAAATACATGTTCCCTCATCTTTCATACTCTGTATTGAATGTTGACGCCTTATTACCTATAACCCCCCAGACCCAAACACCTCACCTCACGTGTCTTTACCAGCCCCTGAAGGCCCAGCACAGTGTTATGAAGGGGAGGACCTGATAAACATTTGCTGAGCTGGTGGATAATCACATTAACATTATTTCCACCCCCATCGATCTTAGAGTCTGCAGACGAGTGAGCGAATCTGGAAACGCGCTGCGTCTCAGTGTATGCACTGTCTCGGAGGACATTCAGGATAAAGGCATCATCTCCCCAGGCTTCAGCTCAGAAGCATCTTTTTAGTCAGAAAATCTCTTGCATCGCATACTTTTTTTTTTTAGATAAAAAAGGATTTTATGTATTTGACAAAGAAAGAGAGAGAGCACAAGCAGGAGGAGTGGCAGGCAGAGGGAGAAGCAGACGCCTCACTGGGCAGGGAGCCTGGGTGCCGGACTCAATCCAGGACCCCGGGATTGTGACCTGAGCCACCAAGACGCCCCTCCATCGTGTACTTTCAAGCTCCTTCCTGTTGGATTTAGGCCATGGAGGAATCCCTAACATGACACCTGCTTCTGCCAGGGTACCCCCACGTGTGTTCCCCGTGGGTCGGCAGCCCCACCCCCATCCTGGTGTGCCAGCGGCTGTCAGCACCCTGGACAAGACCAAATGCCCAGGTTGGACCCAGAAGCTACTCCGTCTTGGAGGGAGGTGCTGAGGAAGGTTCCATCGGGAGACCCTAACCCAGGAATGATGTCTGCAGGCGACTGACAGGAACTTTTGAAAAAGCTGTGAGGACAGAGAGGCTTCTGGGGGAGGAGCGGCTGAAGGCCACCACCTGGGGAACCTCTGGGTGGCTCATGCCCGATTACCCAGGGCACACCCTCGCTGAGGTCGTGTGGGCAGACTACTCCAGCGTCGCTGCCCCTCCCTGGCTGGCCGTCTCCTAGACAGGCTCTGTCGGGCCCAGCACAGGCATGTAACTATGCACCGAGAGCTGGACCTGAAAAGGACAGAGGAGAAGGAAACATTACCTCTCAATGTAGGGTGGAGAATTTCCAAGACAAACACATACTTGCCTCTTTATAAGACTCAAGGTGTCTTTCCCTCTTCACTGCCCTTCTGGGGGCCATGGCAGGAGTATTAGTGTAGCCCCACTTCCTGCATCCTCCTGGCTGCTGGGACCTGCACCCTCGGCCCTGGGCTCATTTCCTGGCTGGCAATCACTCTGCTGGGTCCCGTCTCAGCTCCTGCTTTCCCTCTACGAACACATGTACACATGCATATTTATTGATCTATTTATTTGCTTTTGTTTGATGATACCACTGCAGTCTATTTTAATTAGAAAGTTCACCATGGGCCAAGCATAATATATACTTATTTTGTTTGACTACTTTTGAAAACAAAACCACCTAGAATCCCCCATAGCTAATTAATCAGCCAAGATTTGTGTAATAGCAAGAAGAGTGAAAAGCCTTGATTGCATCCACCCAGATCAGCAAGGGGGACATGCAGTGAATGCATTCCCAGCTCTGTGTGAGCCCAACTGACTAAAAAGATCACCCCTGGGGCGCCTGGGTGGCTCAGTTGGTGAAGCATCTGCCTTCAGCTTAGGTCATGATTCCAGGGTCTTGGGATCGAGCCCCGCCAGGTGGCCTCCCAGGGGCTCCCTGAGCAGGGAGCCTGCTTCCCCCTCTGTCTCTGCCTGCCTCTCTGCCTACGTGTGCTCTCTCTGTCAAATAAATAAATAAATAAATAAATAAAATCTTTTAAAAAAGAAAAAAAGAAAAATTCTGAAAAAGGATTAAGAAATAGAGGATAGGGACACCTGAGTGGCTCAGTGGGTTAGGCCGCCGCCTTCGGCTCGGGTTGTGATCCTAGGGTCCTGTGGTTGAGTCCCGTGTCAGGCTCCTTGCTCAGTGGGGAGCCTACTTCTCCCTCTGCCTGCAGTCCCCCTGCTTGTATGCTCTCTCTCTCTCTGACATATAAATTTAAAAAAAAAAAATAGATCACCCAGTCCTCCCTGGATGGTAAGAGGGCTGTGGTTCAGCCTGCGTAGACAGAGCTCAGACAGCAGGATGATAAGTTTCCTGCACCTCTCCTTCTGCCTCCTGCTTTTCTGCTTCATCTCTGTCTCCTGCAGAGACAGCAAATAAGCACCCCACTGGGCAAAGGTAACTGCCCCAGTCCCTGAATTACTTACACGGAGATGTGATTACATGATGCCTTCTGCGACGTCCCTCCCATCCCTGCTGCTGGCTGCTCCATCACAGGTGGTTACGGATCATTACGGAAGTCTCCATCAGGGAGATCTATTTACTGTCCTAGATGATTCATCAATTAATCCATCATTAAAATAAGAAATTAAATTTGATCACTCACCCAATTAAGATAATAATAATCTTACCTTGGAGTTCTCTCACGCCCTATCTTGGATCCTGCATGAGGTCCACAGGCTCCTACTTTCACACAGACGCCCACAGCTCCCCACGCAGCAGCCTGGGGTCCCTTCCTAGCATCTGTCACCCTAAGCCCTCCCTGTTCAGACCCCAGGAGCCTCCACCTGCTCTGTGTAACATGCTGTCCAAAATGTAGGCACAGGTGCCTGTGCTACTGAGGACCGTTCTCTGTGCGTAATTTCATTGTACGTAGTGTTGCAGAGTGGGGATCTAGGCCCTGTCCATCTTTCTGCCCATCCCAAGCACCAAACACATCACCGCCCCTCTGGGCCTCAGCCACTCCATGTGACCCTCCAACACCCTCAGGAGGAATGTCTGAAGAATGAGGAAGGGAGTTGTGCAGCCCCCTGGAAGAGGACAGACAATCTGCAAGGTGACAGCTCTGTTGCTCCCCCTTCCCACCCCCCCACCCCTGGTCCTCTGGATTGCACCTTGCCCCCTCCATTCTGAGCAGCCCCCCACTTAGTCGTGAGTTCTGCACGTGGTGAGTGGGAGGGTGGGAGCCCTGAAGCCGATGTCCCCTGCTCACGTCCTGACTCTGCCCATCTGCTGGGGGCAGGAGGGATACTTACCCTCTGTGCCTCAGTGTCCTTACTTGCAGAATGAGGGCTATGGATGCTGGGGCATGAACTCACATCTCCTGAGGAGAGTGGGGGATTGCTCCCCCCCAGGTGGCCTCCCAGGGGCTCCCTGCATCCATCCCAGAGAATCTGTGAGGTCTCCCAGGGCTCTCCCCGCTCCCTTCCGGTCTCCTGCTCCTGGGCGCCAGCAGCGCCTACCCCTCCCTGTGCTCTGGTAATCTCCCAGGTGTTCGGAGCCCGGCTGGAGCTGGGACACCGATGGCGGCCCAGCTGAGCACAGTCTGGAACTCCCTCCGTGAGCGCAGGTAGACTGCAGGGAGCACTCCTAGGGTCATCGTGAGATTTTATCTGCCACTTAGGGGAAAGCAGAACGTCATGGCCCCGGAGTTCTAACTGTGCTGGGATGGAAAGCCATGATGGGCAGGGGTGCAGGACCCAGAACCAGGCTGCAGCAGTGGGGAGCAGTAGGGCAGGAAGGGCCCGGTCCTGACCATTTGGGGGATGCAGGCTGGTGTCCTGTTCCGAACTGGACCCTCTACAGGAGGGTCGGGAGGCAGGGGGTGGCTGAGCATTTACCACAGCAAACTGCTGGGTCCACCCGAGGCGCCAGTCCTTAGGCCAGGACCGCCGGCTTCGCAGTCCAGCAGGTAGCAGTGCCACATAACCCGCTCTGGCCAATGGGCTGTGAGCTATGGAGGGACTGTTTCCAGAGGCCCCTCTTTTCTCCCCAGAGGCGGCTCAGTCTCCGGGGCCGCACAACACGTTCCATACACCCCGCATTGCCAACAGCCCCCGTGGCGAGGTCTGGGCAACCCGTTTCTTCTCTTCCGCACAACAGAGCTTGGTGGGAGGGGAGCCGAGAAGGACCCCGGACTCTACCTGCCGCATGGCCGTGTGCGGGTCACTGAGGTTGGGGGCTGTGCTCCCTGAATCAGACGGTCACAGTGGGAAAGTGGATATGGGATTGCTGAAGTGGGTGTGGGGAGGGGCTGGTGGCCACGAAGGGAGGTCAGGGTCAGTCTGGCTCTGATGCTGGGGGGACGGTGGAGGCCTCACGAGGACGAGGGTTGAGGGAGCAGGAGGAAAGGATGGGGAGCAGGGATGAGGCTGGGGAGGCAGAAGAATCAGGAGTCACAGACGCATCAGGGACCCTTTGGCAAAATGTTCTCGCACCTGATTGGTCCCGAGGGAATCACACCCCAGTGTCTGAACCAATCAACCTGCCGGGGAGGGGCAGGGTGCTGATTGCCTGGGGCTAGGTCACGGGATCTGCCGTTGGCTTGGGGAGGTCCTCACCCATGTGGTCTGAGATCTGTTGGCGGGGCCTGCTTCGCTCCGTTACAGGAACTGGGGGAATGGCAGAAGAGACCCCTGCAGAATGGGCGGTTCACCTGCTCTACAAAAAAGAAGGCCACCGCGCTGGCAGCGAGGACACCCCAGGACCACACAGGTCTTGTGTCCGTGCCGAGCTTTGGACCCCAACTGTCCGGCTGAGCTCTGACCACTTGCTGCACGGTCCTGGGACATGCATCAGGACTTGAACCCCACATCAGCCTGGGAGCAGCTTAGGGCACGAGGGATGCTCGCCAGGGCCCACCCCCCCCATTCTGTTCTTTACCCAGAGCCTGACAAGGAGCCCAGTCCATCCAGGGTCCAGCAAGCAAATGCTATGAAATTGTCCCCAAACGCTAACCTTAGAAACAGAGCTGTAAGGTCTTCAGGAAACTCATACTATTTGTAACTAAAATGATCATCCCCAAATCTCAAGGATGAGGCACATAATGAACAGTGAGAACTAATCATCTTTTACAGTAAGCATCAAATGACTATTAAAAATTACACCCCCCCCCAACTTACAGGGTCAGGTCTTTTGGACACAGCTGCATCCGTTTCCACAGCTGTAAGTATCAGTGAGTCCCGGAGAAAACCCCAGTCAGAGGAGGGCAGACACTGACTTCGAAGCCTTGAGGCTGCATGCAGTCTCTGAGGCTCCCACACATGGGCTCCTGTCCCAGGATGGCACCCTGGCTCAAAGTGGGTGTCCAGTCCCGCAGGCAGACGTGAGGTCCGTCTTGACTCCTTCAGATAGCCTCCGGGTACCTGTATCTCCTGACCCACCTTCTTGGGGTGTAGGGATCGATAGGGTTGTAGCAGGAGGACAGATGCTCACCTGTTCTGTCTGTGCTGAGCTCCTGAGATGACCTGATTGACCTTGTTCCATTCTGATGGGCCCGTGCCCTGCTGAATACTACCCGGATAGAAGCCACCCCATTAGCGTGGAAACCCACCCCTATCACTTCCCTGCACTCCATTCCCTCCTGATTATTAGTTTCTGGTCAAGGATTCTGCACACTTAAGAACCCTGTCGACCCAACTGATTGTCTGTATGGAGAAAAGTGCAGGAAAGATTGGGGAACACGAGGAGGGCAGACCAGGTCTGTGTTTATTTTAAGTCCTGAAGTCTCCCTTAACTTACAGATTCTTCAGAGCCAGATGCCTAGCCATCTGCATAAAGCACTCTCTCCTGGAAATGAGTCCCCAGGCCTCCCCAAAGGCCCATTCTTTATTGTAAGTGAGGGCCATATCCCTGCTGCTGGAACATTCCTTCTGCTATTAGTATCCAGAGAGAGAAGGCTGCCTTGTTCGCTACTCTGCTATTGTTAAGACGGCAACAATCCCCAAAGCAATCAACAAATTCAATGCAAGACCTATCAAACTTCCAGCTGCCTTTTTGCAGAAATAGATAAGCTGGTTCTAAAATTCATATGGAAATCCACATGGGTGATGGTGAGTTGGGATGGGGAATTCCTGGAGAGTCAGGCTCTGTGGACAGCACGCGGAGGAGTGGGTGGAGAAGAGCTCTGGGGTCACAGTGGGCCTGAGGCTGAGCAGGGGACTGTGGACAGGGCAGGGACATTCAGGTCGCTGGGCAGCACCATCGGGAGGAGTAGAAACTGAAGTGGACGGGTCCTGTGACTTCAGGTGGGTGCGGGTCACCATGAAAGGAGGCGGAGCCAAATGAGGGGGCGGGCCAAACTTAAGAGGGGGCGGGGCCAGGTGAATGTGGGTAAGGCTTCTCTGTCTGTCCCTGTGGAGACCACCACGGGCTTCTCTCCTGCGGACATGTCCCCTCTCGGTGTTCCCTGGCCCTATCACAGTGGCCCCAGCACATCGGGAGCAGGAGAAGGGGCGGTCACCTGTGCGTGAAATGATGAGTTCCCTATGTTCAGGATGGTCGAGGGGTTTATTTTGGGGAGGAGGAGGAGCAGGTGGAGGTCACCATGAAAGGTTGATGGCACCTTCAGAGATGCTGGTGTCCCCGGGGTGGCCATGCCCCAAGACAAGAGCGAGCTCACAGCCGCCCTCTCGCCCACGTCCCCGCCTCCTTCCGGCTCCTCGGGTTTGCTCTGTGCTGCACGCGGGGTCCCGTCCGGCTCTGTTGGTGCCTTGTTCACCGAGAACTTCAGGACTTGGGGACACCTGGGCTCGGTTGCATGCTGCAGCAGGCGGTTCTGATGGTAGCCCCGTGTGACGTCCCAGCGGTGTCCTTTCCCATGGTGCTGACCCAGGAGCTGCCAGGGGAGGGTCCCAAGTCCTCAGGACAGAGGATATGGGAAGGACACTATTGGGGAATGCCGCTCCCTCCTGAGGGTCCCAGAATCCCACAGGGACAGAGGAAGGACGGGCAAGCTCGTTTTCAGAGATGTGCGGGCCCCGTGTTCCCCGGGCTCCTGGTCCCCAGGGCTCCGCGGCATCTCTGACCCTGGTCCCAGATGGCCCTGGCACATGCTGACCTCCTGCTGTGCTCAGCTGCAGGTGCACGGAAGAGGCAGGTTTGGGGGGTTGGGCTGTCACGTGAAGATAAAAACGAGCTCATGCTGGCATCACACGGGCGCCTACATCATATGGTCAGGACGTGTCCCTTGACAGAACAGACCAGAGTCCAGCACGTCCAGCTCAAAGGGCCTCATGTGACTGGAAGGTCCGGGTAGGAGGGTGTTCCGGCAGCATTTGGACAGGGGAGGCGGGGGGAGGGCCTGGGTCAGGGCCTTCGGGGTGTCCTCAGATGACCTGACTGACACGTTGAACAAGGGCCCCTGTCGTCCCCACGCAGCCTGGGGTGAACGGTGAGTGCAGCACGCGGGTGTGTCCTCAGTTTCCTCATGCTGCCCAGCTCTCCATCACTCACATACTGCACACATGTGACTGTGTTCAATCTGGGGGATTTTCTGGGTTTCCTGTTTTAGAGCTGTGATGCTCCATTTAGTGGGTCAGACATGGGGTTTTCTTGTCCCACCACGTGGCACCCGAGCCGCCGAGTGGGGATGGTTTGCCCTCTGCAGGACTCGAGGGCAGAGATGAGTGTCCCGGGTGTGCTTCCTTCAAGGGCCCATTTGTGTTGGAAACAGGGACTCGTCCTGGAGGCGATCCTCCACGAGCACTTCCACGGGGAAGGAAGGCAGTGAGCGATGGAGCTGCACCTTCATTCCTCCCCAGTTGTGTTGGAAGGATGCCTCCCTTCTCCCTCCTGATGTCCCTGCTGCTCACCCAGCCCAGAGGGGCTTCGTGGAGAGGGAAGAGCCAGGCCAATGGTCTCTGACTCACACACACACATATTCACACACTCACTCACTCACACTACCCACCATTTCAGAGGCTAATAGCTGTTTCCAGCTGGCTCCCTGTCTGAGCAAGGGGGTGGCCATGGGGAGACCCTCAGAGTGTGGCTGTTGGAATTCATGAGCAAAGTCACTTCAGGCACCCTCCCCCCGGCCCCAGGCTATCGCCCTGCCCGGTGCTGCCAGGGAGCTCTGCTCCTGGCTTTCCTTGGAGAAGGGTAACCCCCGTGTACGTGGGTCTGGGGACCCCCGTGGCATGCACGGGGTCACATGGAACAGTGCTCGCCTCCCACTTGTGCTGAGCATTCCTGTGGTCCATGGCTGCTTCCTCCCTGGCCTGTCAGGACACCCCTGGGTGGGGTGGGGGTCAGTCTTGTCCTCTGCCTTTCCAGGGCTCAGCTCTCCCCACACACACATGTTCTGCCTCCATGTCCCCATGGGGAGCCCCTCTGCATGACGTCTCCTCCAGGCTTGAGGGGAGCTGCTGCCCAGGCTCTAACCAGAACCTCCCATCAGAAAGATGTTTCTGCGTTGCTGTGACTGACTGGTGTGACCTCCCAGGCTGTTGCGGGATGGGTGGAACCAGACCTGGGAAGGCTCAAGCAGGTCCATCCAGGGGACATCTCTGGTCGTGACCTGGCTGAGCCCAGCCCCCGGGGCCTCACTCTAGGAAAGGGTCTGAGGCTGCTTTATCATGTCCCTTGTGAGATGGAAGCATCTAGGAAGTGTCAGTCCAGGGTCTACATGTAAGTGAGAGCTCAGCACCAACAGTGTCTACTGACAGTTCTGCAGCTGTTATTCTGGAACATTCCTGCTACCCATCTGGAGTGCTGGTGACTGCAGAATATTCTAGGTCCCTGATGTCATTTATCTCCTGAACATGCAGGTAAATTATGTCCTTATGTGACAGTGACCATGACCCTGGATGGCCTGCGAGCAAAGCTTCCTTGTCTGGGTGTAGCTGTCCTCCTCTGTGGCATGGGACAGTCTTCTGGGTGGCGGGCATGTGCGGAGGGGGTCGTTCAGTCTGTGAGTGTATGGGAGGGGGAGAAGGGAGGCAGCTCAGTCCATCAGTTTAAAAAAACGAAGTCACAGAGGTACTTATGATTAAATATATCTTCCCCCCCAAATCTGTCACCACTCTGTGTTGAAGACACCAGATTTAGACAGTCTGTGGGTGTCTTTGTGGGAGCAAATCACATCTATTCATTGCCAGGAAAGGTTGATTTGAAAATGGCTCGAAGTTATCCATGCTAAAAATGAACATTTCATGAAGAGTAATGTGATTGAGTGACAGCCTGAGCCACATGCCCACCTCTTGGCTTGGAGTGTGGACATGAAGAAAAGAACCTCAGGCTGTGTCCAGGGAGAATTTCCATTTCTCCCAAAGGAAATCCAGTAGGAGAGGGAGGAAAACAAAAAACAGAGAGGCAGGGTAGGAGCCAGTTATGAAAATCCTTAAATGGAAAAGTCAGGGAAGATTCTAGAAAAGCTTAACTGCTGGTTGATGTAGATGCACTGAGCTGGAAAAGAGAGCAATGTAATGCTGCCTGAAATCACCTTCAGTAAGGGGTTCAGGAGTCAAGTTGAAAGACAAATGAAGGATCATTTCTGTAGCCACACACCCGCCCTCATGTCCTCACCAGTGGGATTATGTATATGGGAAACGCAGTGGGATGGCCTCACTCCTGGAGAATTTCTCAGAACAGTTAGCAGGGTAGACCAGCTGTGGCCAAAGAGAGCCGGTTGGAGGGCCTGGATTCTGGTAAAATCAGGCTGCCCTGAGCTCCTGCCTAATGGGAGTGGAGCTGAGGCGTCATGATTTCCCGGAGACAGAGGTCTGGGAGCAGTTCCCAACGGGACGGGCCTCTTGGTACCTGGCCCAGGAAGCCCCAGTTCGGTTCCTCTCCTCTGCCTGCCTGTGGTGCCATGTGTGCGGGCACACACCTGTGACATGGACCCAGCAGGGTCCTCAGCCCCCACCTGCCTGTCCTGGGGCCGCTACCGAGGGAGAGATCCACCCTCCTGGGCTGCAGGGTGGTCCTCCCTCGCCGGTTTAGGGGCGCAGAGCGGTATCTAAAGAGCCCCACATGGGCAGTGGAGGGATCGGCCACGTGCCAGCCGCGTTCTCCGGATGCGTCCGCCCTCTGGTTTCCTTAGGACACGGATTTGGGTTTGTAGCTCTGGGTGTGGCCGGAATTCCGGATTTCCATCAGGCCTCTGGATGATGCGGATGCTGCCTGTACAGTGCCGACCCCCCTCCGGGAGGGATGGGGCCCCATCGCGTGCCCTGGGGGCCGGTCCCAGAGCGGCTGGTGGGCGGTGGCGCCCCTAGGAAGGGGCTGCAGGGACGAGCACTGCGCACGGGACACCTGCCTCTGACACACACCCGGGGGAAGATGAGGGACCTCCAGCTGCGCCTGGGAAACCAGGTGCCAGGGACACAATGGTGTCCTGAGAATGAGCTAGTATCTCGGGGAGTCTGGGACAACAGAGCATGGGGTGCCCAACAGAAATCATGCTGTACCTGGGGCTCTGTCTTTAATTCTTTTGTTTTTCCCTCCTTTTCATTATTTTAATTCTTGAAGGTGTTATTACGTATTATTATTTTTCCTCCCTCCCATCATTGCGCCCCCTTCCCGGCTCCACGTGGACACGAGCTCTGGGCACCAGACCCGGCACTGGTGGGGTTTAGGGACCTAATGTCAGCTGCCTGGCCCACATGTCTGGGAAGACCCAAGCTCGAAGGCTGGTTCCCTGGCGGCTCCGCCCCTTCCCCAGAGCCCACCCCATTGGGCCAATCTGCTCACGTAGCCAGCCTGAGCCAATCCTGCTGCAGAGGACCCCGGCCATTATGCTGATGCGCTCTCCTGAGCCAATCACTGTGCCAGAGTCGCAGGACCCACCCGAACTGTGGAGACTAGGAAGGGAGCCTGGCCCCGCCCCTTCCCTGGGTGGGGCAGTGGGGGATGAGGGCACGTGACCGAGGATGCCAGGAGTCAGTCACCGCTCACACGCAGAGAGATGGCCCTCTGTGTCTTTGATCCTAGGTCCCCTGCCGGGTGTTGGCCATGCTCCTGCACTACTTCTTCCTGAGCGCCTTCACGTGGATGCTGGTGGAAGGGCTGCATCTCTACAGCATAGTGATCAAGGTCTTTGGCTCAGAGGACAGCAAGCATGGCTACTACTATGGGATAGGATGGGGTAGGTGGGGAAGGGGTGGGGCAGGAGGGGATGGGATGGGGCAGGAGGGGTGGGATGGGTCAGGATGGGTGGGATGGGGCAGGTGAGGGATAGGATGGGGCAGATGAGGGTAGCGGGGATAGAATGGCATAGGTGGGGCAGGTTAGGATGGGATGGGGCAGGTGGGGAAGGGGTGGGGCTGGTGGGGATGGGATGGGGCAAGTGAGGGTAAGGGAATAAGATGGGACAGGTGGGGATAGATTTACTTTTCATGGGTTTATTGTACATGAAGATAACGTGTTTTGTGCTTTGAGCTGGCAAATTTCTTTGAGGAGGAAATGGAGGTAAAACACACCTCTCTGCTTCGGGCTTTCTAGGTGTGCATGGCTTCATTAGACCCCTGGAGGGAGGAAGATGGAGACATTGGACTTCAAGGAGCCGGTAGAGAGTAGGGGTCCTGAAGGAGGGGCCACAACAAGGAGGGGTAGGGATGCTGGTAGACAAATTGTCCGTCCTGTCCTGCAGTACGAACTGAACCTTTTATATCTTTTATTGAATGGGGAACTAGGTGACGGGGATCAAGAGTATGCTTACGGAGAATGCCCGGGTGGCTCAGCTGGTTAAGAGTCAGACTGTTGATGTCAGCTCTGGTCTTGATCTCAGCGTTGTGAGAGTGAGTCCCAGGTTGGGCTCCGTGCTCAGTGAGAGTCTCCTGGAAATTCTCTTTCCCTCCGCCCCCTCCCCCGCATGCTCTCTCTACAAAACATAAAATAAAAGTACACTTATCATGATGCACACTGAGTAATGTATAGAACTGTTGAATCATTGTACACCTGAAACTCATAACACTGTATGTTCATTATACTTGAATAAAAAATAGAGCAAGGAGGAAATCTGCTCCATTTTTTGCAAAGTCGAAAAGAAAATGTGAATCTTCCCTTTTGCAATAGATGTGCTCCTCACAAGGGATGGACTACAACAGGTTTTTACCAGTTTGTGATAACCAGGATGGGGCATAGTCATGAAGATGAAGTCTCTCTACTTCCCCTGTCTGTACGGTTGCTTTACTCCAGGACTCTAGGGCAGGCTCCATAGCTCAGTGGTTAGAGCACTGGTCTTGTACTCCAGGACTCTAAATCGTGGTTGCGAACCCACATGTCCACCGGGACCAGACAAGACACATACACCTGTGCAGTGGCTAGGTGTAGGAGAATAGGCTGTTGGGGGTGGGGCAACACATAACCCCCCTGAAAGCATGTGAATTTAAAAAAGTTCATACCCTATTGAGTCCAAGTAAAGCAGTTTTGAGATCTGGACTCAGCACCCCAGCAGTTTGGTCACAGACTCCTGTGTGTTAAAATGACACCATGGTTTCCAAACCCCACAACTTAAATAGACCTGCATAAAGGAGATTTATTTTTTTAAAGATTTAATTAATTAATTAAATAATTAATTAATTTATTTAGAGAGAGACTGCATGTGAACAAGTGGGGGGACGGGCAGAGGGAGAGAAACTTCAAGCCGACTTCCTGCTGGCCTCGGAGCCTGAAGTGGGCCTTGATCTCACAACCCACGAAATCATGACCTGAGCCGAAACCAAGAGTCGGAGCGGTCACTGATGGAGCCACCCAGACGCCCTGCATAGATGAGATATTCTATAAAGCCACGCACTTTCAGGTGGCATGCGGATAGGGTTATTTTGTAACACCTTAGGGTTATTTTGTAAATTCAGATTATTACTTTCTGGGTGCAGAGCTCAGAAAACCCTTGTAATTCTGTCCCTCTAAACAAGGTCTGTGGAAAGCACTAGTATTTACAGCAATGTGCTCAACAGCTTTGGGCTTCCTCCGTCTCCCACCACCCTCCAACGGGCTCATTTATTACGGCTGCCGGAGTGACAGCAGCTTAGCCTCAGGTGGCTCAGGTGGCTGGGAAATTGGATGATGCTGTGTTGGTGCCGAGCTCAGGAGGGAACCGGGGGATCATTAGAACAGGCTGGAACTCCCCACGGTGAGGACTGAGCTGGGTGAAGAGCTCCAGTCGACCCCAGGTGTTCACAGCATTGCTGGAGGCAGGTGTCTCTCCATCCTCTCCCCTTGCTGATCCCTCACCCACACAAGGGAGGGAGCAGACTCCCTGCCCACTGGACACGTCCTGCCAGATCCCCCCAGGCCACCCTGCCCCAGGCTTTCCTGGGGACAAACCAGCACAGGCATCACCAGCTCCCCCAGTTGCCTCCAGAGTCGCTCTAGTGCCCTCAGAGGCCACGGTGTAGGCCTCCAGTCAGCCCAGCTGCCATCACCACTGGCTCCTCCCCATCCTGGAGGCTGTAGCTGAGAAGCCATGCTCTGGAGTCAGGAGTGGGGACAGGACCTGCTGGGGACATGCAGGACAGCTTTTCCCTCACCTGCCTGCAGGCTTCTCCCTGGATTCATCCAGAACACAGCCCACATTCTCACAGTCTAACCTGAGACAGAGGGAGTCTGATCCTGGGACATCCTCCAGTGGTCCATGCTGGCCTGAGGACAGGCCTTTTAAAGAAGCCATGTATGTGAAGCTCAGCCTTGCATGCACCCTTCCAAGCTGGGTCAGAGAAGTGTGAGCAGCTGCGAGCGAAAGACATTTCTGCCAGACCCCTTGCGGAGCCGCAAGTCTGCTAAGGGACTGGCTGGGTTTATGCCCCAGGGTCCTTCTGGGAGGAGCCCTCGAGTATTCGGAAGGTGCCCAGAGCATCCGCGGCAGGGCTCTGCTGGGGTCCTGAGGTCTGGGGGAGTGACACCTTGTCCCGTCTCTGATGTTGTGTTGAAAGAGGGAGGACAGTGGGGCCCCACGTGTGCAGTGTGGTCAGTTCTCAGGGCCTGGCGTGGTGTCCTGGACTGGCGGGGGTGGAGGCGCCAGCTCAGGCTGTGTCAGAGCCGCTCTAAGGGGGTGCCGTGGGAGCCAGGCCTGCATGGAGCTGTGGGAGAGAATGTTCTAGAAACGCCGGTTGGGGCCAGGCCTGGTGTGCTGCCGTGCGGAGGGAGCTGTGCGTGCTGGGGGCAGAGGGTGGCCCGCAGGTCCTGGCCCCGAGCTCGGGCTCTGGGCGAAGCCCGCCAGGAGGAGGCCCGACCGGTCTCCTAGCAGCTCCTTTCTCACGCGGACTCGTCCTGGGAGCTGCGTCACCTGCAAAGGTAAAAACCACGCGCTGCTTTCCAGCCTCCCTTGCAGCCGGCCCTGCCCTCCCACGTGATCCAGGCCCACCAATCAGAAGCCTCCCGTGAGCCTCTGCGCAGGAAGGGAGCCTGGGGGAAGATAGTGTCGGGGACTGACGAAGCCGCCAGACTCTCGGAGGCTGCGCTCTTCCCGGGGTCTGCTAGAGTGGCCTTCCGAGGCACTGAGGCCGAGTCTCTGCCCACGACGGGCTCCAGAGTGTCCCGACGTCACAGCTGCGGCCCAGCGTCGGCCTGCCCCGGAGCGTGTTGGAAATGCGTGGGCTCAGACCGGCCCAGACCCGCGTGGGGCTCCGCGTGTCCGCCGGGCGCAGGTGAGGTGGGTGCGCGGCCGCCGGAAGGGCACCTGGTCTGGGCCGTGTCCACCCCACGGGAGGGGCTTTGGGAGGGGGCGGTGTGTCCTCTGAGGGTCCCTCCTGCCGCTGGCCTCGGAGGGGCGGCCGGGCGGCCAGTAGGGGTCCGGAGGAAACCCGTGCTCGTCGGGCGCTGCGCCGGCACGCACATGGCCCCTCCAGGCGCGGGCCGGTCCCGCACGCTGGGACCCACGTGCCCGCACCACACGAGCGCCAGTGCAGACCCTTTCCCGTGGACACAACCGCAGAGACTCGGGTGGGTGCTTCACCCCGGTCCCTCTCATGTCCCCTGAAGGGCGGGCCCCTCACCCTCCTCTGACCCTTCCGCTGATGGTGACCCTCCTCTAGCCTGCGGGGGCCGGGTTCGGGAGAAGGATGCTGTAATGAGCGGCCACAGCCCCAGGCCACGTGGAATGCCCGGGCTCGTGCGTCTGCCTGGGCACAGGGCAGAGCGGGCTGCTGCTCCCTGGAGCCCCGGTCGGTGACCTGGCGCGTGTCCTTGGTGTATGAGCAGGGCCCTCGGCATAGAGAGGTGTGGACCTCACCTCTTCCCAGTCGGTTGGGAACAGGATTTGTGCCCCGGCTCAGTTTGTCCCACTAATCCTTTTCTGGGGAAGAAAATCACATTTGAGGGAGAGCCATTATGCACATATCGCTCTTGAAATGATAATTGTATGAAACCGCATGTCTAGACTGAAAGGAATTGAATTTTGATTATTTAACTGCATTTGCTGTTGCTCTCCGGAGGATGCTGTTTTTCCAGCAACTGTCTGCCTCATTCATTAAGAGTGATGTTTTCAGAGCAGCACGTGGGGGACTTCTAGAAAGCTCGGGAGTCTCAGGGTTTGGCCTGGTGGGTCATTCTGAAGGACACACCCCTGCAGGGCTCACCCCTGCACTTCCCAGGGTCTCTGGGATGGGCTGGTCTCTGCCTGGGTTCGTCCATAGGAGGCAGTGCTGGAGGGTAGGGAAGAGAACCTGAGTCTCTCTCTCTCTGCCCGGTTCTGTGCCTGTAATGGCTGCATCTCTGCCAGGCCTCTCCCTGCCCCCATGCATGGAGTGTGGGAACCCCACCTCTCTCTTGGTCTCCCTGACCCAGGCTTGGTGGCAGGTTGCTGGGCTGGCTGACCTTTGCTTCAGAGCCAGTGTCTGCCGTCTCACCGTTTCCTCACCAGGGCCTGCATGAACCCTCCCCGGGGCGGAGCACCTCAGTGGTTCCTGTTTACCTGGCTGGACCCTGCTGTGCGTGCTCCTGACCAGGACTCAAGCCGCTATACCCTCCTGCTTCATCCTGCCCCACCCCCATGCACCCTCCACCCCAGCACCTACAGACTCCCGTCACCCTACCAGTAGGCCCCAGGACCCTTGCTCACACTGCCTATTGTCAGGAGTTCTCACTGCAAACCCAGCCCCTCTGCCATCCCAGCTCAAGGTCACCCGTCTTGATCCTCCCATCTGCAGCAAGGATATCTGCTGGGTCCTCCCGGAGCCCCTGTTTGTCCCAGCTGGGGTGCTCAGCGAGCGCATGTTGTGGGCTTGTCACACGTGTGCATGTTCATCCTTTCATGCACTAATTATCCACCAAGATGTCCTTGGTGCTGACTAGGAGACCAGCTCACATCATCAGGATGCTGTCTCTTTACCCCTCTTGGCTCTGTTTTCCCCCGCGTGGGCGCTGGAGGCACAACAGTGGTTGAGAATGCATTTTCAGTTCCTGGTGACACAAACTCTAACTAGAACTGGCTTCAACGCAAAAACGTGTGTGGATGCAGATAATGAACCGTCCTTGGGTCGTTAGCTTCGGGCACGGAGGCTGGCCTCGGTTCTGCAGGGAGTGGCTCTCCTCGCACCGGACTCTGCTCTCCTCCGGGTTCGCTGCTCCGGAGAGGCAGCCCTCGTTGTGGGGTCACGATACCTCCTAACGTTGTGAGGCTCGCCTTGTAGCTCAGGAACCGCAGCGGAAGGGCTTGACGTGCCGCTAGCTGGAGAATTCAGGGTCCCGGTCTCCCCACGGCCTGGCTGGACTCACACGTCCGTCCGTGGACCAAGGCTTGTTACCAGGCATGGAGCCCATTGTGAATTGTGTGCCTGAGACACAGGCCCAAGGACACATGGCACGGAGTTGAGGCAACAGGGAGAGAGTCGCTGTGTGTCTGTTCAGGAAGGTTTTGATCCTGAGATAGCCGTAGATGAGTGCTGTTGTAACGCGGGGAGCCGCTGTGCACAGGACCTCGATGTCTCCATATCGGGCAGGGGTGGGGCCGATAGAGGGAGGCCTGGGAAGTGGGCGCGTCTGGGGGAAGTGGTGCTGAGAAGGATGCCTCTGCGGGAGGAGCCTGCATGCGGGAGTGGGAGGGGGCTGCACTGCGCTGTGGGTCTGAGTCTGTTTACGTAGAATTAACAACCGCAAACCGCACCTGCCACATCCCGTACTCGCCGGTTTCGGTGGATTTGTGGCTGCTCTCTGTGCTGGAAATTGCCGGGCCTCAGGAGAAGCCTGATAAGTAAAATTTCCCAAGCGGGACAGCTTTCCATAACTGACTGGGTCTGTTTTAGGACCAGCGTATGTGACTGTGAAATCCTTTTTTTTGTTTTTTTATTAAGATTTTATTTATAGATTTGACAGACAGAGATCACAAGTAGACAGGCAGGCAGAGAGTGAGAGAGAGAGAGAGAGAAGCAGGCTTGATGCGGGACCCGATCCCAGGGCCCCGAGATCATGACCTGAGCCGAAGGCAGCGGCTTAACCCACTGAGCCACCCAGGTGCCCCGTGACTGTGATATTCTGAAGGCAGTTTTGCCCTTTCAGGGCCTCCTCTTGGCTCATCCCCAGTTGAAAAGCTGGCCTGGGTCAGGGATTCACTTCCGACGGCTCTGAGATGGCGACATCCAGTCATGCCTTCCCTCCCACCCCCGTCAGTGGCCTCATTCTCCTGCCACACGGAGCCTATGGGAGGGCAAGTGTAGGCTGAGTCCTGTCCCTTGAATCAAAACTTTTCCCAGTTTTGGTGGTCCTGGCTGGGCCCTGCTTTTAACACCAACACAGAGAAAACATTGAGGACATTCTGGAAAATTAGAATATAATCTGGATCAGGACATTAAACATTTTTGTAGGTGTGATCATGTAATTTCGTCTGTACGAGAAAAATGGTGCTCTCTTTATCCCCGTGCAGACAAATAAAAAAGCTTTCCTTCCCTCAAGTGACCCCTGAGTCTCATTCATCCCTCAGAGATAGAGTGAAATATAGTTGATCAAACACAGGATAACTGCGAGCATTTTACTTGTGCCTGTGCACACGCTAACTCACAGAACACGGTGAGCGTCCGGCTCAGAATGGCGCGGAATTTCTCGTGTCTGTGAAGACCCTCCCGTCCTTCAGCCCTGTCCTCCTGTGCCTGGAATTCCAGCTCATCTCAGGAGAGGATCAGAGGTGTCGGGTCAAGCTCGTGGTGGCTTGTGTGCTCTCTTCATCTTCATTCCTCCCGTGTCCTCACCTGTGCCGGGACTTCAGATGGAACAGGTGTGGTGCCTGGGCCGGTACACAGAGTCTGATGGGGTGGGGCCAGGGCCTGGCTTCGGACCGAAGAGCTGCCACTGTTGCCTGGACCCTTGTAGCTGTGTCCCCCAAAAAGACATGTCTGGGCTCACCCACCAGCCCCACTCGAGGCACGGAGACTCTGGAGCGGGTTCAGCCCAGACCAGGCCAGAGTTCAGACCACCGCTGACCTGCCAGTGGGTCCCACCAGACACGGGGAAGCACCAGGGAGGACCCCACAGAGCAGCCGACCCTCAGCCGAGCCAAAGACCCGTGAGGACACAAGGCTGCTGTTTTAGGCCACTGTTCCAGGGTGATTCCTTGCACAGTATCCTTAGCGAGAGCTGACAGACATTGTCCCCTTTCCCGTCTGGGCACCCAGGAGTACACGGGCGTCCCTGCCGACAAGTGCCCAGGTCCTTCATCCCACAGAAACAGCAACTCTGGAAAAGCTGGGGGAGCCTCTTTTCTGGTGCATTCCGAAGACACCAGGCATGCCTGGATCCTGCGTTCCAGACGCTTAACAGGCAATTGACAACTCGTGTAATAAACACGTTATTATTGCCTATGAAGGTTTTATGGCTGCGTTATAGGAAAGATCTATTTCTGCTCAGGAGTTAGTGGTGGTGGGGGGGGATACTGTCTCCAGCCAAGCCTCCTGAAGAGTAATGTGTGATGTGTTTACTCACAGTGAGGGATCGGGCTGTAATGCGCTTTCACGTTCACACGCAGGGCACACTCGGAAAACCGTCCTCGGTGGGTTGGTCTGATGAGGCTGGGAACGTCTCAGACGTGTGAGTGGTCATCCCGCTGCTGAGGAAGACACTTGTAATCCTCACCCCCCACTGTGAACTAGTTTGGGGACCCCGAGGCAGCAGAGCCTGTGGCAGTGGGAAGGACCTGGCAAAGATGCTTTATGCTTATTGGATCGTCATCAGAGGGAAACAACACGACTTACCAAGTGGATCAGGAGTCATCACGTCCCGCGATGGGGCGGTGGGAGCCGGGACCTCCCGACCAGCAGCAGACACAGGTCTGGGCTGTGAGCGCTGCCTGGCGGCCCCAGGCCCACATGTGCTGTGTCCTGGAGGATAGAGGACTTTTGGAGGTATTCAGAAGTATTCTGTCCCTACTCCCTGCTGCACGGGCAGAGTTGTGCTGCCCCTGATGTCGGGCAGAGCCTCGGAATGTGTGTGGGCCCACTGCAGAAGGATGTCGCCGCATCTAGAAAAGCGCTCCATGAGGAGCCGTGAGAGGAGCCTGCCGACCAGCCCACCAATCCAGGAGGTCAGCAGACCCGCGAGGCTGACCCCAGCAGGCTCCGGAAGGGCTGCCCTGCTCACCAGGAGCCTCACCCAGCTTAGCCTCTGTGGTCCCACCTCACCTGGCCGAGCCCCGCCGAGCTCCCTGAGAGCGCCCGCCTGTGCCCCTCCAGCTGTGTCTTCCCTGCGGCCGCTGCCTTCAGGGCCACCTGCTCTCAGCTCAGAGCTCCTGCCTTCAGACTGATGATGTCGGAGCTGAGCCGGAAACGGCCTCCTTCGGAAGCCTGGACCGGCTGCTCCCTGCCAAGGAGAAAGGCCTGAGTGACCGCTCCCCAGCCTGAGACAGACGAAGCTTCGCACATAAAACGAGCCTCCCTTCCCCGGGATTTTCTCCTGAGGGTGAGCCCTTCACAAAACTACAATTTAGGGTTGGATTTGTGAACGATGGGTTTGCTCTCCTGTTTCCAGAAGCTCAGGCACGGCAGCTTCTCCCAGCCGCCCCCTGCACAGGCTGTGCCCCAGCAGCCTGCTCCCGGGCAGAGGGCCCGTTCCCAAGGGCAGCACCCGCACCCTCCGTCCCCCCTGTGGGGGAAGCAGTGGCTCAGGCAGGCCCAGAAGCTCCCGACTGCATCCCCACCGTCTTCCTTAGAGATCGCGGGTCAGGTCGCCCGGGCCCAGCGTGGCTCGTTCGGTTCCCGCCGGCTGGACTTGTGGGCGCTCGGCTTTTCTGAGAAGCGGCCTGGAGGGTTCACTGTGCTTCTCGTCGCTATTTTTAACAGCTCTGTGGCGTTACCGTGGACGCGAGACAGAAGGCCCAACTGGTGACTGCTCGTGTGTATCCGCGTGAAACCGTCCCCACGGCCAGAACGGTGAGCTTATCCGTCCCCCCAGCTTCCCTTGTTCCCTTTGCTCACCCCCGCCTGCTGTGTGGCAACAGGCGCTCCGCGTGCTGTCAGTACAGCGCGTGTCCACGTTCTCGGGTTTTTTATAAAGAGGCTCCTGCCATTGGCACCCACTTGGGCTCCTTTTCCTCAAAGTCATGGTTTTGACCTCATCCACGCAGCTGCGTGTCGGTGGTTTGGCCTTCCCGTGGCTGAGCAGGTCGGCGAGTGGACGGACCGCGGCCTGTGCATCCGTTCGGCTGTGGGTGGACGTTCAGTTATTTCCAGTTTGGCTTACGGCGGGCAACGCTGCTGTGCACGTGCGCGGACGTGGTTTTATTTAGGCATTTGCGTTTTCCTGGGGTGAGAATCTAGGAGTGAACTGGCTGGGTCACGCGTGGGGACTGTTTAGGCAGCCACCATATTGTTTTCTGGAATCCTGCCATGTCTCCGGACATTAGCAGGGCACGAGAGTTCTGGTCGGCCCACACGCTGGGCGGCACTCTGTGTCTACGGGTCTGAAACGTTGGCCGTTGTGATAGGTGTGCAGTTATGATCTTAGACACCCAGAAGGGATATGACTCTGAACCACACACTGACTTGTTGGAGCCTATAGTTCAGTGACTTCTCGTCACTTCCATGACCACACCACCACCGCAGTCCAGTTTTGGAACCTTGATCTGTGTCTCTGCCGTACGTTTGCGCTATTGTTGGTCAAGGTATGAGGCTTCTGGTTGGTGTTTATTTTGTTTTATGTGAATGTCCAATCTTTCCAACACCCTTCGCTGTGAAAAGTAGACTTAGTCCACTGACTTACTGTTCGACTGTGTGGAAAGTCAGTGACCACAGTGTTATGGGTCTGTCCTGGCTTACTGTCACCGGAAGGAATTACTAAAATTAGGGGGGGGGGTGTTCCTCCAGCTCCTTTTGTCCTTAAGATTGTTCTGACGTTTCCGTTTCATTTGCCTTTCCGTGTGAATTTCGGAGTCAGCCTGTCACTCCCTCTGCATGGAAACTAGGAGATTTTACTGTACCGCACTACACGAGGTGTTATTTGGTGAAAAGGTGTCGCCACTCCAGCGCCCTCGAACCCGTGAGCGTGGAACGCCCCTCCGTTTCTTTAGACCTGGGGCTTGTCTCACCAGTGATTTTCAGTGTGCAGAGCACAGACCCTGTACACGTTCATGGCCTAATGTGGCTGTAGTCTGCGGTTCCCGTTTTCACCTCCTGTGTATGTGTGGCTCATGGATACCAGGGGCGGTGGGGGGCAGAGAAGGAAAGAGATTCCGGAGCTGGTCATCCTTCAAGTTCTGGTTACCTTCCTACATCCACTACGTCCATACCAAGTGTGGGGCTTCCGGAGTTTTCAGAGAGCTGTTCCACGCACGTGAGTGTTTCCGGTGCGTTTCCTGGGAGACCGGGTGGCACGTGTGGACCAGAGAGCAGACTCTGTAAGGAGCTGACGCCCCCAGCTATCCACGGAAATCCAGCCCCTCCCCGGGACACGCAGTGGGACTACTTTTCCTAGCCTCCCTTGCATTCCGTGTACACGACACCCGGTGGTGTGTGGGCAGAAGGGAGGGGCACCCTGTCCGGGGCTGGGCCCTAGAGGCTCCTGCCCGCATGCTGAGCGAGGGGGTGATGCCCCGAGAAACCTGAGGCTGGTGGCGGCCGGCGGTGGCCGGCAGCCAGGACACAGGGTCCCTGCCTGACTGTGGAGGGGAAGCATCCCGTCAGGCTGAACATCCATCCTGGACAGTTTCGCCAGAAAAAACTTTATTTTCCCCTTACGTTGTGGAAGGTCACGGGTCGGGTGTCACTCCTTCTCAGCGTCAGCTGGCTACTACCTGGAGGACGGACATATTTTTACCCACAAAGAAGAGCCTACTGGGGGCCTGGCCGGAGAGCAGGAGGGACAGAGCGTGAGGGCCATGGCATCTGCCCCGAGGGAGTGGAGGTGACAGGGAAGAGGGGATTTGCAGAGGGCTTCTGGGGCCGCAGAGCCGGCCTCCAAGGCCCGCACAGAGCGGGAAGAGAGGGCTCCTTTTGGGGCTCATTTGAGTAGTCTCTGCCCGACGTGTACCCTCGTCCCGTGTCCCTTGAACTCACACCCCACATTGTCTGGGTGGCTTGACTGACGTGGGGTGTGGCCCGGGACCTCAGCCTGAGGCAGGGGCCCCAGCCAGGCTGGCTCGGTCGGACGACAGCGGGTGGCCCTGGGGATGCGGCAGGAGGCCCGAGTGAGTCTGTTCCCCAAATTAACGGGCCTGAGCGGCCGACCCACAAGGCCTTGTGTGTCTTGTCCTTGGACAGAATTGTCCTCACAGGCCCAACCGCAGGAGCCGGTGCTTCGGGACGACGCCCCACTCTGGGTGCACATGCACGGGGGTGTCCGCAGGGAAGCTCATCTGGGGAAGGACGAGGAACCGGGTGGCCCAGTTGACAGAAGAACCACAGTGTGCCGGGCGGTTGGGTCTCTCCTTCCACAGCCTCGGACGCGCCCCGATGCCTGCTCTCTGCTCCCCATCACTGGACTCGCCTTGTGTCGGGGCCAGCGTTCTGACCGATGCGACAAATATAGTTTAGTAAATTCTTTTTTTTGCTTTAAGATTGTGTTTGTTAGAGACACAGCGAGAGAGGAACACAAGCAGGGGGAGTGGGAGAGGGAGAAGCAGGCTCCATGCCGAGCAGGGAGCCCGATGTGGGGTTTGATCCCAGGACCCTGGGATGATGACCTGAGCCGAAGGCAGAGGCTTGATGACTGAGTCACCCAGGCGCCCTGTAGTGTAGTAAATTCTAGGGGAGTCAGACCAGGTCCAAAGAAAGTGCAGGGGGGTGTGGTGGGAGCTCTGTGACGCAGTCCCAGCCACCAGGGGCTTACAGCCGTGACCCTGATCGGGCGTCTGGTGCTCAGGCTGCAGGTGCTGTGCCTCCCGTGCTCAAACCCAAGGAGGTGGTGCTGCCCAGGCCCGTCCTGTGTCGCCCCTGCTGAGAGGAGAGGTCACTGGTGTAGGGGTGGAGTTAGGGACGGAGGGGTCTCATCCCTGCAGCCTGAGAACCCTCCGTGGGGCCCCAATCCTGAGTCCGTCCTGTATGCAGCCCTGTGTCAGGATGTTCGTGGCAGGGAGGGTGTAGATGGAAGGTCCCAGAGCCTCTCTCAGTCCCGTGATGGACATGGTGCAGCCCGGAGGCAAGGTTTAGGTGTCCGTGTGCACAGCGCACATCCCCCTGCCAGGGTCATGCTGGAGGGTGAGCGTATGCCCTGGGGTCATGGTCCATGTCTCAGCGTGTGATAGCAAGACCCTGGGGAGTCCCGAGGGACCGAAAACGACTGTTCCGTGCACTCTGGGTCGGTGCTCGATGGCACGCTCTGCAGAGACCAGGTGACCGTGAGGATCTGTGTCATTTCCACCCAGCGGTCTCTGCCGTATATGGAGTGCAGCGGGGACTGGGACATGTCATCGGCAGTACGGTTCCGGCTCGGTAGGCAGAAGGTCGTGTGTGTGCACGCAGAATACGTGTGCTGTCTTCTAGTGACGCGTCCCTCACACACACGCTGTGTCCGTGTGACGCGGACGGCGTAGCGACTCAGCAGTTCCGTGCGTGATCTCGTGCTCCCCGGTGGGCGTCGTCACCCTCTGTCACCACACAGCGTGATCGCACTGGAGTCCCGATGCTGGCCTTCCGTCTCTGTGACACCACCCGATGTGTGTCATCCTGACGCCCCGGCCACGCCCATCTTCTGGATCATTCCAGGGTTGCTGTCTGTGCTTTTTTCTGAGACCACGTAGAAGTCAGGTTAAGGTGCAGCGTTAGCTGGTAGCGGCGAGGGGCTTCTGATGGCGGGACTGTGGGCGGTTCTAGTTCTCCTTCGACTGCCTGCATTTTCTGGGCTCCTTTCCCGTGCCGGTAATATGCGCGGCTCATGCGGCTAAGCTAACGGGAAGCTTTTAAAAATTGGCTTTGCCTGCTGGCACCTTCCTCCCCGGGCACGCGTCTTGGCGAGCACAGGCCCTGCGTGTCCCCACCTTGTGGAATGCGTGTGCGGCATCTGCCACGGCACCGCAGCCCCACGAAGATCATCGGAATCGCGGTCAGAGTGGCCGCAGCCGTCCCGCGTGAGGGGCGCTTCGGAGAGCGCCCCGGCTTGTCTGTGCGCGAAGTTCCGTTTGTCTCACGGTGTCATCCACGGACCAGAATAACCTCTGAGTGAACCTTCCCCCTTAATTTGTACTTCGCCTGAGAATAAATCAGTTCCCTTTGTAGCGATGATTTCATCGCAGAAGAATTTCGTTTAAAATATATTGGATGAGGGACGTCTGGTTGGCTCATTCTGTTAAGTGCTAGGCTCTTGATGTCAGCTGAGGTCATGATCTGAGGGTGTGAGATCGAGCCCCCGATCCACGTCGTACTGGGCACAGAGTGTGTTTGAGGTCCTTTTCGTCTCCCCCCTGCATCTCCCCCTGTGCCAGTCTCTGTTTCTCAAAACAAAAAGTCCTTAAAGAATTAAAAAAAAAATGTCTGAAAAAGAACAAAAAATGGACGACTGTTCTAAGAGTTGGGTTCCCCTAGGTCCTGGGTGACTGATAAAGAGGTCGGAGGACAGGAGGGCGGGTGTAGGGAGGAGGCGGTGGTGGAGGCAGAGGCGGCTGCTGGGTCAGGAAGCCAGGCCCGGTAGATGGTGGTGAGAGAGGACGTGGGGGTAAGACAGAGGTGGGGCAGACAGTAGGGCGCTGCCAGACAAGTAGCAGGGTTTGGAAGGTGGGAGGGGCCAAGCCAGGGGGTCTGAGCAGAAGGGCCAGCATAGTCAGGGGTGGTCCAAGAGGGGATGGAGGGGAGCTCAGACCACGGGGTTGTTGAAACCAAGGGATCAGGCCAGATATGGGTGGGCTAGAAAAGAAAGGTGGAGTTCGGTCAGGGTCAAAGCCTGGCTGGAGGGGCGGTCCTAGGAAATGGGCAGGGCTACAGTGGGGTTGGGTAGAGGTAAGGGCAGAGCGGGGTCAGAGGGGAGACCCAGCAGCTGGATGGCCCTGGCCAGTAGGGCCGGGTCCATAGTCCTTCCCTCCGGAGTGGCATAGGAGAAGTGAGGTGAACCTCCGAGGGTCTTAGAGGTACTCCTGACTTGACTCTGGGGTCACCTTCACTAGACCTCAAGGGTAAGGGGCGGAGGAAGCACTGTAGCGTCTGCACATGCGCAGTTGCCCCCTGCCGGTGCGTTCCACCAGCCTTAATGTTCAGGCCACTGGCCTTAAGCTTTACTCCACTCCTTCTATTTGGGAACCATAAAGCTGTGTTTAATAGTGTCTTTTTACTTTTTGTTGAAATTTTTCTTATTTGAGCATGCTTGAGACTGTAAGATTTCCTTCCTGGGAAGTCTTGAACTGTTTAATGACTGTCTTTCTAGTTGAAAGTGTTCTTGCAGACCGTCCGTTGCTGTGTGGTGGGCATGTATTTTAAATACATTGGATGGCACTGTGTTACGTCTTCCCTTCTGTTTGCGAGACTTTCAGTGTTACGAGTGGTTATGTTAGGCATCATCGCTTCCAGTGCTAAGTGCACAGGACGTCTGTTCACGCCGCCATTGTTCTCTGAGGCTCATCTTCTCCATGCTCCCTGTTGCTGTCCCAGGAGGCCTCCACCTCCCGGCCACCACAGCACACTCAGGGAAGCTCCTGCCCCATGTCCCCGTGGGCCTGGGTCCACATTTCTTTAGGCTCATGCTGGAAGGACAGGACAGTGTGACCCTGGCACCACCTGCTCCCACAGACCCCAGGGTCCCGCACAACTGCCACCCAGAAGCCCGGGGCTGTGAGGAGATCCCAGCCGGGGAGCACTGGATCTCATTACAGGGACCTCTTCATTACAGGGAAACCCCACCCACGCAGGTCAGGGTGCACAGTGCACATCCCAGCGTGCAGCTGGTACAGCGGGGGAGCGTACCTGTGTCATTGCAGGTGATCACCTGGACAATAAAAATACACGTTTTTGATTTCTGATGAATGACAGGTCAGCTCTACTCTATGTAGGTCCCATGCGGTGTGTTCGTGAACACGTGGGGTCTGTTAGGAGGGGTTGGGCCCGTGGGCGGGAACCACCACGTGTGATGCTCCCTGAGCCCCTGAACGCAGACCGCCTGGGCGGGGTGGGGGGCGAGCACAGAGTGACAGGAGCCAGTGGGAGGGAAAAGCACGTAGATGATCCATGAAAACGTTCTCCTGCGGCTCCAGGTTCTCTGGAAGATTTTCCATGAGTGGGAACAGTGGAGCCTGCAGGTCAGGGGGGAACAGGGCAGAGAAATCCGGTTTTCAGCACATCAAGGCGAGAGGAGGCAGCAGGAGGAGAGCAGGCAGGAGGTGTGTGGGCAGCAGGGGAGGAAAGGGGAGTGCGAGAGGGTGTCTTGGGGAGATGAAGAATTCTTCTGAATGGGAGGAAAAAGGTAGAGGTTGGGGGAGCTTCTGGGTGGGAGAACAGGTGGAGACCTGGGGAGCGTGTGTGTCTGGAGCGGGGAGGGTAACACCAGGCCCTTTCTCCATACCTTGCCCTGTGCATCTCTCTCATCTGGCTGTTCCTGAGTTGTAGCCTTTATAATAAACCAGTAATGTAGATCTTTGAAGTCGATTCTGAGTCATACCATTTAAATTTTATTTCTGCTATCTCAGAAGTAGATTGGTAGACGTCGTAAATGCAGACGTAGCTGCTTGTGCTGTAGACTTGACGCGCAGCTCAGTCGTATTCCTTTGGAATGTGATATGCTTGTGTCATGTAATCAAAGTAAGGAGATAGATAGGTCGTATTGCAGAATGAACAGCCCAGATACGACAGACACATAGACAGTGCCATCGAAGGCCTTGTCTGCTGTTTTGTCACACTGGGTCCTGTTCTAGAACTGCATGTTCAGGAGGAACCGCAGCAGAAGAGAGGACAGTGAACCGCGATCCGGAGCTTCAGGCGTGTGTAAGACATGCAGGGAGCAGTGTCCCTCCAGGCGACACCCTTGGAGCTGGCCCAGTTCAGCCACCAAAGGTCTTTGTTCATCCTGCGGACGCAGGCGCGGATTTGGCAGCTCCCTTACGCCATCCTTGGGTGCCTGAGGGGCTGGATTCCCACTTAACACAGAGTTAATCTGGAGGAATCCTCAGGATTGGAAAAATTTCCAGCTGGTGCTAGACCAGAGGGAAAAAACAAGAAGTCTTGTGATTTAACGCTAATTGATGAGTTTTGACAGAAGCAAAAAGGAAGTCTATTCCCAGAAGCTGCGGAATCGGTTCAGCAGGAAGAAGAATCTCTGAGAGCACAGGAAATGAGGTCAAACCACTTAAACGCCTTACGGTGCCAGAGGGATGGCGCCGCAGCCCTGAGTGCGCTTTCTAAGGGGACGGCTGAGCCCACGTCAGCCGCTGGTCTTCGCCGGGCTCCCTGGGAAGCAGGCTCTGGATCTCCAGACAGACGGTGCCCCTGCTGTCTGAGAGCACATGAAGGCAAGAAAACGGGATATAGTTTCGAGTATGAAGGACAAAAATACTGAGCAAAGCTCCCCTGGGTACATGTGTAGACGCAGTCAGACCCTGAGGCGGGAACTCCCTGAAGAAAGAGGCTGTGTCTCACCTGCTATGGAAGGGCGCAGAAGGAAGCTTCTGTGGCTGCTTGGGTGCCGTACAGGAAGCTGCAGCTCTAGGGCAGGGACACCCTGACCCCTGTCGCAGCTCAAGGCGATTCGACTCCAAGGCCACCAGCCTCTTCTTACGAGCCACACGCACGGTCCACCTGGGGCAGGAAGGGCTGGGGCGCGGCTGGAACTGCAGCGGCAGAACCCGGGGCCCCTGGTGTTTCGGACAGGGCTGAAGGCAAACCCTGGAACTGACTTAGTCATCAGATGTTTGAGTCCCAAATGCCGCGTGGGAGGGGCAGCTCAGTTCCGAGAATGAAAATCCATTCTGAGAGGGAAGTGTTGGTGTGTGGGGAGGAGGCCGCGCCGTAGACACTGCAATCCTCTCGACGACCGGAAGGCAAAACGGGGCAGACACGCATACGTGACTGCGCTGAACGTGTAAATGCTCTCCTAAAACTTCCCAAAAAACTTGGACAAGAAAAAGTGTCCTGGGGTTTAGTGGACAGGGAGGGGCTCCCAGGAAGGCTGTCTGCTCCTCCTGGCCCCGACCCCCTCCCCAGCTTCAGGGGATCTACAGCTCTGCGGCTGCAGCGCGCCCCCCGCGAGCCCCCTTCTGCAGGGGTTCTTGCTCGCCCTGCTGGCAGCACCTTCCGATCCCTCGTCTGCTTCCACGAGTCCTGCCATCAGTGAGTGGTGACACGTCGGCATAATCTCCCCACCTGGCTCGGGTGGTTTCCTCTGGGATCCCTCCGTACCCCAGGACGCCTGCAGGCATGTGGGTGTCTTGGTTCATCTGTGATTGAACAGAGGGGCCTCCCAGCGTGGGGGCACCTTTGTGTCACATGTGGTCCGGTGGGGCCAGAGCCAGAGGTGCTTTCTAAGGAGCTGTCGTTAGGGACACTGAGGTGCAGGTGCCGTCCTCCCCAGGGACCTGGGGTCAGGGCTCGTCCACAGTCACACGGAAGCAGCTCCCGCACTGCAACGGCACGTCCGCTGGTGGACGGGCTTTCGCTCGTGTCCTCTGCTCCCCGAAGCCAGAGCCCGGCTCTGCTCTGGGAACTCATGTGTTCCGTGTGCCGGTTCTCGCTACAGCTTTGGAATCTGCTTGACCCAAGCATTTTACTGTCAGATCTTCACATTCTTTGGGAGAACAGGGGGAAGGGGCGGTTTGGGAGAAAAGGTTTCCTAAGTGAGAGCATCCTGGGCAATGACGTCCAACCTGTGTGTCTGTGACGGGCTCTTAGGACAGATAAAGCCAAGAGTATGTAATTCCCCAAATCCAGACACAGTCCACATGCCGGGGCTGGGGAAGGCCACCGTCCCACCCTGGCTGTTTGTCTCTCAGGGCTGTCGAGAGGCAGGTGCGCTCCCAGGTCTCCTCGTCCCAGCTCAGGGCTGCTGCTTACCTGCCCAAGGGGCCCTTTCTCAACCATCTCTGCGGTCCTTCTGAGCATCCTCTGTGCCTCAGGAGCCTGTGAGGCCTCACACAATGTCCATGGAGAGACGACTTATGTGGGAACGTTCATGGAGTTGAGTCCCCTCCCCCCAGAGGCAGACTTTGTCATGCTCACAGGGCACCTGGCTCCTCCCTGGAGAATCCGGTGTGAACAGCCCCAGTGGGCCCGGGCACTGGCAGCCCAGTGCTGGAGACCGTGCCCGCGGCCTGACGCGGGAGCTCGCTCCACCCCTGCTGGGCCTCACTCCGCCCTTCCCCACCCCACCCCTGCCTCTCTGGGCTCCTCGCTCGGAACCCCCAGGAGGGCCCCCGCAGTACCAGCTGAGAGGCCCCCCGTCCGCCCCCACGCAGTCCGTGGCTGGACCGGCGAGGCTGGGAGTGAGACGCTGCAGGGAGCACTGGGGGTGGGGGTGGGGCCTCCCTGAGGCAGTCAGGGGAGGGACTCGGGGCATCCTCCGCCGCAGGCTGATGGTTCTGTGCCCACACACTCGGTGAGTTCACACACGTGTCCGTCTCCAACTGACACGCCGTGTTGTGCCCTCAGCTCTCAGGACGACAGGCTCTCTCCGTTATTTATTCAAGTGCTGGCAGTGTTTGACCCCACACGGGACGAGCAGCAAGACGCCAGCTGCAGAGACGGTCCTCTGACGGGCCTGCCAGAGCCGGTATTTTTACGAAAGATGGGACGAATCTGAAGTCTGTGTTTTTTCCCTCTGTGTCATGTGGTCTGTCTGTTCCATTCGTAATTAAAAGAAGAAAAATTCAACCCATGATTTTTTGTAGCATAGTACAAGGAAAATAACAGTAAAGTTTTAATTTCAGAGTTTGCTGAACGCTAGCCTAGGCCAAAGATATGTTTTAGTTCCTTTTTTTCCTTTTTTCAGTGTAATGTTTATCAGCCGTTCACAATGACTTATTCTGTTATTGGCCGTGTGTCAAGTTTATAGAGGAGTCTAGAAAGCATTCTGCATGTCTGTTACTGATTTACTTTCTCTTACATGAGCATTATAATTTCCATCTCTTTCATCAGTTCATATGTATTCTGCATATTTTCTGTTAGAGGCTTTGTTAATCAGAGTTGTTTTAAATTCACTGACTTACATTTCCAATATCTGCGTCGTAGCTGAGTCGGGTTGTGTTGGTTGTTTTGTCTCTTGACTATAAATGTTTCCCCCTTGTCTTTTCTTGTGTCTCGTACTTCTGAGTTGAAAGCTGGACACAGGAATGGACAGCAGAAGCTGAGATAATACTATTTACACCTGGCAACGTGCAACAAGCTTGCGTCTTGTTTTATGCGGGCCTGTTTTGTGGGGTGAGTTGAGCTCCAAACGCAGCTGGAGTTGAGCTGGATCTGGATGTCTTGGTTTTGTAGTTACTGTCCCTGTACCACAGCCTCCAGAGTCTTCTAGCGCCACCTTGTGCATGTGGTTGGATTAAGTTACTGGAGCATTTTTCTCAGCGTCCTTAGTCCTCCCTCTAAATGTGAGCCTGTGCCTCAGAGAGGGCCCCTCTGTACACACTTGCCCCTCTCCCGGGTCCTCTGCTGTGACTTGAACTCAGTGCCTGCTAACCTCGTGGTGGGGGAGTGGGGCTTCTCTGGTGTCCTGGTTAATTGTTGGGACTAGGCAGACTCCATGTCACCAGGTCTTGGGTGAGGCTCTTGCAGTGATCCTGACCCCCCAGGGCCATCCACACGTGGCCTTGTCGTTTTGATGTGTCGTGTGTGGGAGCTCCCTGCCCTCCACCAGCAGAAGGCATCTCTTACGATCTGGGCCCAGGATGTTTTTAGAGCTGTCCCCGAGCAGGGTGTTTCTCTGAGCACTTCCTCTGGCCACAGTGGGTCTCCAGCCATGACACGGAGGTGGCAGGGTTGGCTGAGCCCCCGAGCTGCTGGAGGTTTTTGCTACAGGAGTGAACAGGGGAGAAGGATCTGGGAAGGGCTTTGTTCCTTTCCCGCAGTGACAACTGTGCCCCTCTCCCAGGCCAGCACAACAGAGGGCAGCTTTCTCCAGTGTCCTGGCCTGTCTCCAACCTTTTTCTTTCGTTCATTATTATGTTGTGTTGGTCGCCATACTGGACATCGTTAGTTTTGACGTAGTGTGCAGGAGTCCTTGTCTGCGTGTGATACCCAGTGCTCCACCAGCCTTTCTCTTGAGTCTGTAGCAAGATCCGGGAGCATCCATACGTGCTTACACATGCGCCGTGTGTCTGGGGCTTCTAGGAGTCTGTGCTCACGGGCCAGCCCATCCTGAGATTTTAGAAGCCTCCGAAACAGTTTAGAAGAAAGGCTCCTGCTTGCTCTTACAGCAGCCCCGTGTCGCTGTTACCCTGACATAGGGAAGCTGTGCTCCTTCCCCATCTCTCCTCGGAGGCGCCTTCCTAGGATTTCAGGTTAGTTGGTTTTCCTGCAGCCTCGACTCTCCGATGGGTCCCAGCAAAGCTGCTTTTGTCCCTCACCTGGCCTTTTCTTATTGCTGGTATGGGGATGGCTTCCTTTATAGCATTCTGCAGCCTAAGTGGAGTCCAAACAGTCATGACCCTTCTCTTTACGGATGTGTTACCTCCCCTCATAGCCTGTGGGACTCCAGACCCTAATCGTCTGGGCCGAAGAGGACACTGGAAATGCGTCTGCCTCCCACACGGCTGTGCGTCCGGTTGAGCACAAGCACGCAGGATGTGAGGACTGCTTACTGATGGCGACTAGCTGGCTTGGCCTGCCCTGTCTTCTCAGTCTTCACGATGTCTCCCCCATTCAGTCAAGAGGAGTACTCAAGTTCTGAGATGTGGCATCCTCTGTCCCCGTCACAAAGCCCCAGAGCAGCAGTGCTCAGGCATAGATGCTCCATTCTGGGCACAAACCCAGTCAGTGGGAACACTGACAACGACAGATCCAGGTGGAGCCCTGCAGCTCCTTACACGTTCCCTTCAGGGCCCATCATGCCTGTGTCCCCTTCTGAACTGCCATCTGGTTGGCATTCCTCCATCAGGCTTTACTGGGATCCAGAGATCTTGTCAACTTTCTGCAAACCAGAGATCCTGTCAACACTGCAAATCCCCAGGTGTCTCAAAGAGCTGGAAATACTTCTATGAAGTGTGAGGGGACCGTGAGTGGAGCAGCTGGTCTTAGAGAGGAAGGCCACTTTCCAGAAGAAGACAGTTGAACCAGGAAGGTGGAATGCACCAGGAGATGGTCGAGAAGAGCTTCTGGGGGGATGACCGTGGGGTGCTGGTCTAATGAAGGCAGCGCCTTTCTCCTGCTGTGAGGAGCACGTCCGCATTCTTCACCAGGACCTACAGTGTTCCTCCTGACCTGGCCCCACCGCGCCGTCCAGCCTGACCTCATGTGAGGGTGTCTGCCGCTCACACCGCTCGTTCTAGCTGCACTCCAGTTTTTAGTTTGTTTCCAGGTACATCTGGTGGAAGTTTGCAGTTGCCTTCCTTCTGCCTAGAATGTTCTATCTGTAGTTCCTTCTTTCCTTTCCATCCGCAGAGCGAAAGTCATTTCACAACTCCTCTGACACTATGAAAGTGGCCTCCCCAAGTTATTCGCCATTTCTTCACTATTTCTGTTGTAGCAGCTAGCACTATGTAAAATCATTTTTTTTTGGTTACCTATTTTGTTGTTTGTTGTCTGTGTGTTGCCTGTGTCCTAAGTAACCTTATCAGCCCTGATCAGCATTTATCAAAGTGACTGGACAGTGCCAGGAATAGCGTACATGACCAGTAAAGCTCTCATGAATGGCTGAAGGAACTGGGGATTTATGAAACTGTTCATGAATCTGATGAGGAGGTTCTGGTGGTTTTTCCTCCCTCAATCCCATCCATCCTTCCTCTCTCCTCCCGGACTATAGAAGGCAGCTGCTTCCAAGTCATGAGGCTGAGGAAAGGGTCAGCTCTCCACCTGTGGTTTTCCCACCAAGTCTGCTTTTCCCAGCCCAGTTCTCTCTTTCCTTCTTGCCTCTCTTCCTCCTCTTTCCTCCATATGTCCTCTGCTTCTCCCACACCCTCCACAGCTCAGCCACTTCCTGAACTCGGCTGAGTAGCCCTTAGACCCCCCCTGAAGTCACTGAATGTCCCTTCATCCCACCCTCCAGAAGCTGTCAGACCCAGACCAGCCTCCTTGGTCCTGGGCAGTCCCTTCTTCCTAGTTAAGAAAAAAATGGATTTTGTTCCTCCTGGGCCTTAAGGCAAATTGGACATTTGTTAAGTGGAAAGTAACTGTTTTCCCCAAAGCCTGCTCAGAAGTGTAGAGGCACAGATTTCCGAGCCATCAACTCAGCTGTGTAAAATAACTTGATTCCTCTCTAACTATGGTTTCTCCCCAGAGCCTTCACTCTGCCTAATGGCAGGAGAAAATAGATTCATTTCCAGGTGAATGGCATCAACTCAGGGTGTTGAGCTGCTCTTTCTAGACAACCCAGGACTTCCTCCCTCTGCTCTTAGGCGGCTGGTTCACGTGGGGTCAGGGTGGGACCCTCAGCCCTCACCTCCTGTGCTGACATCTCCTGACTGTGCACGTCACCATTCCAGATGTGGTCCCAATGGTCCATGTGCCTTTCTTGCTGTCGCATCCCCTGACCCAGATGTCTTCCTGGGGCCGCATCCCTTCCTGCGCCGTAGGAGTCCTCTGTGGGACCCAGGGTGCACCACACTGCCCCCGCCCTTGTTGGGATGTGGAAACCCAAGGGCTGTCTCCCAGGTCCCCTCTACCGTGAAGCCCCACCTGCCCTCACCCTGGCTGTGGGGAGGTCCCCGTGAGGTCGGTGCTTCCAGAATCTCAGGTAAAGAGCAAACCCAAGTCCTCTCTGTGTTCAACCCTCTGATGTGTCAGGGGCATCCCCTGCTCTCCGCTTCACAGGTAACTCTGGCGGGTGTGTGTGTGTCAGGGGGTCTCTCACAGACCCTCCTCTGTGTCTCGTCTCTCTCTCTCAGATTTCACTTCTCCCACCCAGGGATCACCTTTACCTGTTCGGGGGTGGGGAACCTCAGACCTCTGATACAGGAGTGACAGTGTCACAGTGAGGCCAGGGGCTCCTTGCCCACAGTGTTATAGTGTCCCGTGGCCCCACGCAGCGGTCATCAGCTCACATGGCGACTTCGGGCGCTCATCAGGTCTGAGCTGAATTTCTGTCACGGGTCCTGGGTGTGCATAGGACGGTTGGGAGGACTGCGGATCAGCGTTGGCCACGGGTCTTACCTGGCCAGACGAGGTACCGGCCGTCTTTGCTGCCGCTGCTGCTCAGCACCCGGTACACCCTGGATGCAGGGGTGCAGGGAGGGGGCTTCTGTTTTCTGAGACAGCTCCTTATATGCCCGGAAATTTGACAGACATATCCAAGCCCCACATCTCTACTGCATGAACCTTGTCCGACCCTCCATACTGCTTGTGACCCAAAATGGCACACTCTTCTACTTCCGTCAGGGCATAACCAGAAGCAGCTTACGTCATGTTCTCTCTCAACCTGACATAAGGTTGTGTCGTCTGACTCAAAATTGCTGCAAGGGCGGCTGGGAATTGTAGTCTTTATTCAGGAAAAAGGAGTTCAGCTAAACCCATGGTGCTCATTGCTACAGCACAAAGGATGGACCAAGGGATGCTTCCAAGCCTTGAGGTCCTTTCCCATTTATAACCAAATAATTCGAAGAAGGAGGCAGATGCTGAGACAGCGGTTTCAGCTAGGGACAGGAGATGACCAGCAGTGTTAGGAAGAGAGAGCAGACCAGTGGTTTAAGCCAAGCTGTAATTTTGGGCCCATGAGATCCCTGAGTCACTGGATGGTACAGATCTGAATTTCGAAACAGACAGACAACAGTTCCAACTAGAAGGGAGATGGAAATTGTTTCTCAAAACATTTGTACCGCTGCAGGCAAAAGAGCCCACGGAATGTTGATGACATCTTAGAGTAGCTCTTGGGCGGCTTCACTCTCCCGAACAGTCCTTGATTTTATTATGCGTCACTGTGACAGCCAGTTAATGTGTTCCCAGCATCCACATGTCAGCCGTCCGCCCTCCGCAGTGTAAATCTGAACACCGTTCCCGCAGACAGCCGTCCCCTTCCACCGTCTCTGGTACCGCCTGGAGAATCTCACCGTGGCACACGTGGGATGCTTCGTCCCCCCAGCCATGGGGATCCAACTGGCCAGACCCCCTTCTCATGTGCACCCCAGCCCCAGACTGCGTGCAGGAGAACCGTCCTCTGAAAGGGGCACTGGAACGTGTAGGCGGTCTCGCTGAGCAGTCTTGTCTCCCGAGCCATTTGTAAATGAGCGCTCCTCGTATCTGCACACACAGAAGTCAGTGCTGGCCATGGGGGAGGACCGAGCTCCTCTCTCTGTTTATGAGCAGTTTTCCTGCACAATAGCCTCTCACTTGCCTTTCACTTCTAGAAACAATTGTGCACCTGAATGTCAGATATAGAATTGTCTCCGAGATGATAATGTGTTTCCAGCTCTCAGACGTCCGCTTCGTCTTCCTGAACAAGCTTCAGGATTTGTGCGGCCGCACACCTGAATCTGTTCCTGGGGTGGCAGCCCTGACAGGGCCCAGACCTGGGGTGATGACCTAGAAACTCAGTGCCCAGGTCTGTTTCCAATTACACATTTCAGGAATGCTCCCTGCCCAGTATATCACTCTTTGATTTCATGAAGAGAGAAATTCGAGCCAGAGAATCAGCAATTTCTGGTCTATTTTGGAAGGGTGAGAAGACATCAGAGAAGCCCCAGCGTCAAGGTGACGCTCAGATTAACATTGGCAAGTGCTCAGGCGTCTCTAGGAAGCACGGAGCCGATACCTGGTTGGGGTCGAGGATGGACGAAGCCAATCAGAGTCCTTCCCTGAGATTTTCCCAAGGTGAAACAGACACTGTGTGTTTCTCCAGTGGGTACGACTCCATGACTTGAGGCTTGGGGTCTGTGGACTCCTTATGTTTCCTGTCTCCTGGATAAGCTGGTCCAGCACGACAGAGGATAAAGTCGGAGCAGGAAGTGAAGGGGACACGATGGTGTTCCATTGTCTGGTGTCTGCTTCCCCATGGTGCTTGTGCCCGTCTCCCGCCTGTCGTGAGCTAGCCCACCCCACCTAGGTGGGACCCAGGTGGGACCAGATGACCCACCCGGCATGCATGACTGAAGAGTCTAGAGCTGTCCTCAGACGTGCAGGCAAGTGCAGGGGACCCACAGGAACGCGAAGCACCCCTGGTTCTCGCAGGAGTGAGGAGTCTTTATCCTGGGCTTGTCTGGGTGACGAGGGAGGACGCAGGATTTCTGGAGGCCAGGGACAGCTGTAGCCTGGGGAGCGCGGCCGTGGGCAGGACCTGGGACCTTAGAGGAATGCAGCCTCTGTCAGAGCCACAGGCCAGCAGGACAGAAGCAGGAATGCCCCAGCCTCGCTCTCCTCCCGCCCTCCAGGCTCCTGCCAGCTCCCCCAACTGGCTGAAGCCAACCAGGAGCGGAGGAGCCGCTTTCAGGCAGAGCTGGGCCCAGCCGCCCTGCACACAGCAGAGCCGGGCGGAGGAGGAGCAGAGCAGCAGGGGCCCAGAGAACAACCCGCTCAGAGCCCTTCCTCCTGGTCCTTGATGGACAAACGCCTCTTGGCCCCTGGCGTTTGGAATTGTGTTTCTGTCGTCTGAAACCGGGATTTCTTTCTTCCTTTTTTCTTTTTTTTAAGATTTTATTTATTTATTTGACAGAGAGAGAGAGCTCATAATTAGGCACAGAGAGGGGGAAGCAGGCTCCCTGCTCAGCAGGGAGCCCAATGTGGGCCTCAATCCCAGGACCCTGGGATCGTGACCTGAGCTGAAGGCAGAGGCCTAACCCACTGAGCCACCCAGGCATCCTGAAACCAGGATTTCTGATGACTTGGTCTATTTCCATGAGTCTCTACTGGACCACAGTGTGATCCAGGACTGTACTAGTCCAGGTCCTGGTGGATCCAGGACGGGACCTGTGCCGTGTGGGTCTGGGATGGGATATGGAACGATGTGCAGATCCAGGACAGAGCCTATGCCGTGTGGGTCTGGGAAGGGGGATGCGATGACGTGCAGATCCAAGATGGGACCTGTGCTGTGCTAGCCCGGGACGTGATGTGTATCCTGCAGATCTGGGACAGGACGTGGGACAGGATATGGAACCTACAGATCTGACAGATGATGTCTGATGCGATATGCACCCTGCATGTCTGAGAGAGGAGGCAATGAGCATCCAGAGTCCACCGTGCAGTCCCAACTGGAACAAGTAGGAAAACGCCCTGGGAGCCTTTGAGACGTGAGCTGTGGAGTGGCAGGAAGGCGCCGTGGATGGAAACGCCAGTTCCTGTGACTGTGGCTCCAGTGAGGGGCCACGGTAGAAGCTAGTGGCCAGTTGAGGTGTCTGAGCTGAGGAGGCTTGAGTAGGAGCCTCACCATGGAGGAGGAGAAGGGGCGTGAGAAGAGCAGGGAGGAAGGCAGGTAAGAGTCCACAGCAGAATCTTGCCCTCACTAGCTCACGGGGTCACAGGCCTGGGTGACACTCACAGCCTGTGTGAGTCTGGGACTCAGGGAGGGACACAGGATGGGGGAGAGAGTAGCAAGACAACCAAAGATGGTGGAGACTGAGTTAGCAGTGCTCAAATAAAGGGAGGAAGAGGGGCGCCTGGGTGGCTCAGTGGGTTAAGCCTCTGCCTTCGGCTCGGGTCATGATCTCAGGGTCCTGGGATTGAGCCCTGCATCCGGTTCTCTGCTCCACGGAGAGCCTGCTTCACCCCACCCCCTGCCTTCCTCTCTGCCTACTTGTAATCTCTGTCCAATAAATAAATAAAATCTTTAAGAAAATATTAAAAAGGGGAGGAAGAAAAAAGTAAAACCTTCTGGGAAGCGAGGTCATATTAACACAGGAAGGAGAAAGGGTGCGGAGGATAACAGAGCAGCAGTGGGGACATAGATTTGAGAAACAGATGGAACAAAAAGACCCTTAGGAAGAGTGAAGGAGGAAAGTATTGATGTGGGGGAAAGGAGGTGCAAGGTGTCTCTGGTTTGTGTTTCTCAAGAAGCGAAAAAGGAAAAAGAGAAGTAAAATACCCAGACTTGTAGTTTAAGGGAGCTTTTCTGAAATCAAAGAGAGGCTGAATCCACAGACTGAAAGGATGTTGTATATTCCATATAAAATCCATATGGGCTTATCATCCCCAGGATATGTCCTAGTTTTATGAGAATTCACAGAGAAAGAAACATTTCTCCAAGTTTCAAGCAGCAATAACTGCAGCAGACATCAAGGCAATTTTAGGGCAAAATTCAGCATTGCTCAGATTTTCTGGAGCAAAATGAAGCATTCGAAATGCAGCCACTGTGGCTGGGGGGACGTGAGTGAAGGAAAGAGTGGGAGTTATAGAACACATTCAGAGGAGGGCAGGGCCCAGGGCATGTTAGAGATGTTAAGTTGCAAGAAGAGATAGAGATTTTGATGTTGAGCACAGCGAGAAGGCTTCAGGAGATGCTGTTGCTGTAGTCCAGGCAGGAGGTGTCAGTGACGGGGACTAGGGTGACAGCAAGGGGAATGGGGAGAAATGCGTGCATTCGGTGCATATATTGGAAGTAGATTCAGCTGGACTCAGTGACCTGCTGTGCGGGAGTGGCAGCCGGGGCGCAGGGTGGGAGAGAGCATGGGAGCGAGCCGGATTTTGGTTGTGGTGGCGCCATCTTGCTGAGATGCAGGCTGGAGGAAGCACTGTCTTGAGGGCGAAGGGTTCGGTTTGGGGCATGTTAAATTTGAGATGCCAGGAGCGAGAGCAAAATGACAGGCAGTACTCTCATGGGCACCTGCTAATAAGAAGGAGCACTCTTCTGATCAGGACATGTGTGATTCAGTATATACACTGGCGCTGGAGTGTCCGGCTGGAAATCGTAGTGTGGCGTTGAGTGGGCGCTACGTCGGGATGGGGAAACTCAGGCCAGCGATTAGGACTGAAACAAATGTAGGAGTCATCGGGATATGGGTGATGCTCGCTGACTGAATCTGGATAACATTTCTACGCATGTAGAAAGGGAAGTCAGGAGATCCTAGGATCAAGCCCTTCAGGGCACATTGATACTGAGAAATCAAGGAAGGAATAGGAGTGAGCAGAGCCTGAGCGGAGGGGTGAGATGAGAACTGTTGTGAGTTAGTGTGGAAGCTGGGAAAGGACGTGTTCAGAGCAGGGCGGTCAGCTAAGTCGGGCTCTGTTAAGAGCAGTAGGGTGGAGACGGAAGGAAACCATTGGTTTGGCAGCATAGAGGTCTTGGGGGGCTTTGACAAGAGTAATTTGAGTAGGAGTGGGGATTAGGCACTTGGCTGAAGATGGTAAGGGAATGCAGGAGGCTTATAAGGATGCAGACATGGTCGCTGTGTACAGTTTGACCAGGAAGCTGTCAGAAGTAGGGTGGGAGCTGGAGATAGAGGAGACATGCAGGAGAATGGTACCGTTTTTAAGATGGCAGGTAAGGAGGCATGTTTGTCTACTGGTGGGACAGATCCAGAGTAGAGGGGGAAGCTGATGCTGGTGCGGTAGAGGGAAGGGTTACCAGAGAAGGCTTTTGAGGAGGTTAGAGAAGGTGAGGTCCAGGGCCCGAGGGAGGGATCGGATGCCGCAAGGGGAAGGCACACAGCACACGTTACACTGGGAGAGAAGGTGGAACGCATGGGTGCACAGGAGGCAAAATGGAGGTTTGGTGGTGAGAAGCTGGGAAAACAACTAATTATTTCTGTTTTCTCCATGAACTGTGAGGCCAGATGATCAGCTGAGATTGGAGAGGAGAAGGTACGTGGGAAGCTTGAGGACGGAAGGGAAAGTGAAAGCCTTGTTTTCGAGAATGGACGTGAACTTTGTCAGAGGAGTGCAGTGGTGCAGTTTGAGATCTAAAGACTCGAACCGACAACGAGACCAGTTAGCGCAGAGTGTGCTCTCCTGCAGGCACCCTCAGCTTGCGGGCAGGTGCAGGTTAAGTGGGGAAATGGATTTTTATTTATTATGTTCAGTTAGCCACTGTATAGTACGTAATTCGTTTTTGATGTAGTGTTCAATGTTTGATGAGTTAAGTATGATCGAGTTCTGTTTTGCCCATTAGAACAGCGGAGGGAGAGGGGGCAGGGGAGCTAATGGTGTCTGGTGAGCACGGACTCTAAGGTGAGCTGGGCAGTGAGGGCACAGGGAGGTGTGAACAGTGAGAACTCGGTAGACCTGTTGTTTTCATGGGGACAGCGTGGCCAGAGCCTGGACGGGGCGCTGCATCCTGTGGAGTGAGTAGTCAGGAGTGCAGCATTTGCATACGAGATGCCGGGAGCAGAGCGCTGTTCGGGATGGCAGGGCCCCAGGAGCTGGGGTGAAGGGAAAGTTCATCGGAGGGGCGGAGGTCAAGAAATGGAGACCAACAAATGGAAATGACCATCCACTTGTCACTTGTAACAGGTTTAAAAATGAGGGACATGTGCGCACTATGTTAGATGTCAGGACGGTGGTGACCTGGGGGAGGAGGGGAGGACGGTGACCCAGAGGCGCGGCAGCGGTGGCGAGCGAGTGGGGCACGTTGTTGGCTGAGGTCCTGTGTCTTGATCCAGTGCCGCTTGCCCAGGTGCATTCACTTTGTGAAAATTCCTCAAGCGGTTGTCTTAGAATGTATGCAATTTCCTGTTTGTTATAATTTGATACAGAATTAAAGACATAAACAAAAGTAAAGAAATACCAAGACAGGGTTGAATAAATTACGGTGCAAATTGTTATAGCTGTTTTTTCCCTCCCCCATCTTTGTATTTGACTTTCTACTCATACCTGGGCACAGATACAGAACTGTGGACCTCCTGAATTTTTTCTGAATATTTGTTGTTTCATTTCTTATAATTAAGTCTTTCATCAGTTTTTCATTAGTAGCATCAACAGGGGATTGCATTTAAAATAGAATATTTTTAGCATCCCAATGTGCAGTGCACTCTAATTGTTCTGTTTGCAGGGTCATTGGAGAATTTATTGCACAAGTCCATTAATAACCCGGCCAGGTGGCGTGTTGGGTCCAGGGACACGGGCTTAAGGTCATTTTCTTTCAGTCCTCCCTGTGTGACGGTCATTAAGTATAAAACCTCATCTGGAGATAATGTCAGGGATGTAAAGCGCAGGCCCTTTGTGGAGGCGAGCTGGGCTCCCGTTGGTTCTGGCAAATGTTCCTCTTTTTGTCCTCGTCCAGATGGCCCCAGAGTGGGGCTCCGGCTCTTCCCGCTGTGTCTGTGTGTGGGGGAGACAACAGTCTCCTTTGTTTTTCTTGGAGCCCCAGAGCTTCGGGCTGGAATGGCTGCAGCGTGCCCGGCCTGGCGGGCACCGATGTCTGCAGGCGGCTCTGCTGATTTACACAAAACATCACCCCTCCTCGGTGGTGGAGAGGGCCTGACAGCTGGCCCCGTTCAGAGCCACAGCCCAGCTCCATTTTCTGGAATCCGGAGTCTCCCCCAGGTCCCCTGAGAGCTGGAGGCAGTCTGTGCTCTACAAAGAATGTGTCTGAGAGGCGCAGTGCCGTTCAGTTGTGCAGAATAGGATTACCTTCCTCCCTCTCTGACTGGATCGTGCTGGTCTCTAAAAGCCCCACTTCCCCCCCTTAATCTCATCCTCGTGACTTCTGCCTTATAGTTTTCTCCAAATAACCCCGAAACAGTCATTTTGGAGAAAATTTCCAATCAGGACTAAGGTTTCCATTCAAGTTCCCCAACTCCAGATCGGGCCGCGCTGTCTCAGAGGTATTCTCGCCTCCGCTTCTCTTGGGTATAGGATCCCCGGGAACTAGGGAGATAAGGCAGATAAAGGACAGGACTCCCATTTACGTTTGATTTCCAGGCAATTTATTTTTATTATAAATACGTCCTCACAATTTCACAGAACGTTTTTATACTAACAGGCACGTACATTATTTGCCAGAACCGCGAATTTAATGACACATCCTTTATTTGCTGAATCAGGCCACTCTGCATTGCCCTCCCCGCCCCCCACCTCCCCGACATCACTTCCGAACCTCCTGGCTGTGCGGGGCCAGCTCGGCCCACTTTGTGTGGACCTCAGAGCCAGGGCGATCCGAGCCAGCAGCCTCCCCTAACCCAGGGAGCCTGCCCCGCTGTGCTGCTGGGACGGAGGGGCACTCGGAGGGAGGCAGCGAGCCGCAGATGGGTCGCTAGATCAGGACGTGTTCTCCCCGGCCCTGGGCTGTGTCGAAGCCCCTCTGCTGGGCATTCCTGTGACTGCATCCACCTCCCGCAGGGGGCCGTGTCGGTCGTGAGCTCAGCGGCATGTTTGGGTCTCTCTGCATGGCTGGGTGGTGGATGTGGGGTTGGGACACCACTCCCAGGAACTGCGGGGCCCTGGCCTGTGGGGAGCAGGTCATTTCGAGAGAAGTGGTGGGTCCTGGAGGTCACAGGGAGTGGCACACCCTTCCCTTGGGTTTCTCAGGAACCTGGCCGTGAGGCCTCTGAGCCTAGGAGTCATGTGGGGCGTGGGGAGCAAGGTGCAGAACAAGCTCGCCCACGGAGAGTAGAGACAAGGCAAGACAAGGGGCATGGGGTGGAGAAGTGTCACCGTGGGGGCAGCCGGGGTCGGGACCCCAGGGTGTGGCCAGAGGTCAAACCTGGCCGATGTCCCCCCCGCCATTGTCCAAGCTTTGCCCTTTGATGCCTTTTGATGCCTTTATACTCAAAGCTGGCACCGCGACGTCGGTTTTAGCAGTCGACTTTGGAACTCTGAAGCTGGGGGCACTCGCTGGGGGCGCTCTGAGCGGGGATGGGTGGGGCTGACAGCTGACCCGGCTCACACAGCAGGAGCCTCTTGGGCGTGAGGGGCTCAGCAGATGTTTGTACACATGTCTGCACAGCAGCCTCACTCCAGCAGCTAGACGAGCACGCAGCCCCCGTGCGTCCTGATGGACAAATGTGGTCCGCGCGTGCAGTTGGGCATTATTCTGCCAGACGACGGAGGGACATTCTAATGCCACAACCAACAAAAAGACAACTGCCGGCTGATGGCGCTCGTGTGGGCCGCTGGAGAGTCAGACTCCCACTCCGAGCAGGGGCTGCGGCTGGGGCGTTAGTGCTCCAGGCCCGCAGGATGACACAGCGCTGGTGGGGATGGTCGCACAATGAGGGAACGCTCCGTGCCTCCGGACCGCGTGCTCAAGCCCGCCGAGGCCGTGGATTGTACGTGATGGGTCCTTCACCGCAGTGAATGAGAACTTGGAGAAGAGAACAAGAGCTGGTGTTCTCCTGATCCCTGGGGGCATCTCCCGGTCTTACGTAGCTCTGCACGGGGCTTGTAATTTCGTTTCTTCTCCGCTGTCATCCATTCTCCAAATCTCCCACAATGAAGCCCTGTATAAGCAGATGAAGTGTAGGCGATGTGGTGGGAGGTCCCCCAGAGTGTCCTCGGTGCCTTTGCTGGAAAGGCTGCGTCAGGTGCCTGCGAGGGCTGCGGTGGTGGCTGGGGCCTCGGCCCGAAGTCTCTTCCTAGACCGAGTGTGTGTGCAGGTCCTCCGGTAGCACCGCATGCTGCGGCTCGGGTGCTCCCTGAGTGGTACTGGCAGCCAGCGGCGACCGAGGACCGCAGAGCAGGCAGGCAGTGGACCCTAGCTCTCCCCGCCTCCCCCATCTGCTGCAAGTGCAGCCTCCCTCATCCTCTGAAGCAGCGTTGAGCTGGGCTGTCGCTTCTCTCCCCTCCAAGACCCCACAGGGGAAAGCGGCGCCGGCACAAGTTCCCAGTGAAGGGTCCCCGCTCTGCCCTGCTGACCAGGATGGTGCTGCTAGGGACGGCAGTCCTCGTCTCACTTGGTCCAGGTCTTTGTGGCCCGTCCCCACTGCTGACCAGATCCAGTGAGTGTCCTGCCGCCTCAGGCTGCCCCACACGTGGACACTGTTATGGAACGAGTGGGTCCTCGTGGCCCCTGTGGGAGCAGCCAGGCCCACCATGCCTCTCGATACACAGTTCTCAAAGCTGGTCTCAGTAGGCCTTGCCTAAATGTCAGTGAATCCTCCAAACGCTTGTCCTCGGGCTGCTCTCCATCAGCTGAGGGGACGTGCAGTGACCAGGGGTCGGGGGGGGGGGGGAGTCTTCCTAAGGAATCCCAGGTTATATGACCCCTTCCCAATCCCGAACCCAACACCCTCGCACACCTGGCCACACACCCCCCACATGCACATGTGTGCACACACAGCACACACTCAGTTCTCTGCCATATGATTCAGCATCCAAACTGTGACAGTTCCAAGACTGAAAGGGGCCACTTTTTCTGTTTACCCATGTCCACCGACGGCCACCGGGACTGTCCTGGGAGTATGTCCTTCCACCCAGAAGGTCCTTCATGCTCTGGTTCTTGCCTTTTTCTCAAAAATCCTCTACCTTTTCTCCCTCTTGCGTGCCAGCCGCACTGACCCTCTCCTGCTGCCTCAGGGCCTTTGCACATGCCCTTCCTGTGACTTGAGCCACCCTCTCCTTTCCTGGCTTATTTCTGCTCATCCTTTAGATCTCAGCTGAAGTGTCACTGCCTGGGAAGTGCTTTCACTGCCCTTCCATGTTCATCCTTCATTTTTTTGTTCCCTTGATGGGCTGGTCGTATTTCCTTTCTAGCATGTATCACAATTTGTAATGACATGTTGCTTTCATGTGATTATTTATTCAAGGTAGAACTTCTATAGACTGTGAGCTCTGTGCAAACAAATAACTCTTCTTACCCCATGTGCAGCACGATGCTGCCACTGGATGGAAGTTTGCTGAAAGTTTGAGTGAGTTTTTTCCAACGCCTTTCCTTTATGGGGAGAGAAACCGAGGCCCAGACAGAAGGGATCAAGTCCCTCTGGTCTCATTAGGTCACATCCTAAGGATCGGCAAGTTTCCCTCTTTTTTTTAAGATTTATTTATTTATTTGAAAGAGAAAGATAGCACAAACGGGGAGTGAGTAGGGAGCCTGTTGCAGGGCTTGATCCCAGGACCCTGGGATCATGCAAGTCTCCCTCTTTTGACCCAAAGATCCCTGTGGGTCTTTCAGCATGAACTTGGGCCCCTCACAGACTGAGCAAGAATCTGGGCTCCTTCCCTGGAGAGCAGCAAATTCGTAGGCTGGGAGACAGCAGATTCTCCCTGAGGCCCGGTTCTGGTGACGGGATTTGGGGCTCAGTCCCAATATGGTGTGCTGGGTGCTGGTGAGAGGGCATCCGAGTCCCCAGAGGGCTGACTGGACCGGCAGCACGGAGCCCTGATTCAGCGCCCGCAGCCCCCGAGGGCTCCTAAGCCATAGGACATCCCATCCAATAAGCCAAGAATGGCAGGGAGGTTAATGAGCCTGTGAATGAGAGTTTATCTTGGCAGAACATGGAAGCGCAGCATAATGGCAATGTGGGAGAAGGCCATTAGTGGGGAGGCAGAGACTAGAAAATTAGCATCGGGACCCCCTCCCCGGCTCAATTCCACGGAGCCCGCCCTATCAGTGGTCCCTCGGGAGGCCCACAGGTGGCCTGGATGGCACCAGCCAGATTCTCACTTGGCGGGGCCAGCAGTGACCCATTTTGGATAAGAAGCCATTTCTCTTTCCATCAACCACATCGAATTGGTCAGTTTGAAAGAGTGAATATTCCTTCCTGCTATTTGCTGTGTTTTAGCTAATTCTTTCCTTTTCTCAGTAACAGTGCGAGTTCAGGCCCATTTCAGCAGCAAGTAACAGAATTCTAACTCAAACTGGCTTACGGGAAAAAGGTGGCCTAGGAACGTGAGAGGAGTTTATTGCAGGACCCCAGGAGTGTCCAGGCTTCCTATTCTGTCTCTCACCTCTGGTCTTGTCTGGGCGGAGGTTCTCCTGCAGGTGGCAGGGCCCAGGGAGGGAGATGTTTAGTTGCAGCTTGGCCCGCCTGCCTGCCCGCCTGTGGGTCCTGCTGGACGGGTGTTGGCTGACTCAGGCCTCTGGGAGCCTGGGACAATTCCATGTGGGCAAAGCTTCTGCCTTATAAATTCTGCACAAAAGTCTCCTGTGGACCCGGGAGGGGAACACGGCTTTCGCGGAGCGATCGAGTCCTGCATGGAGAGCATTCTGTAGAATCATGAAGTGGATCTAATTTCCAACCCTGGGCTTTCGGGTACAACTCCAATGAACACATTTTCCTTGATTTGCAAATTAGTGTGCTGGAACGGGTCAGGGAACTAGCTATTGGGAATGGGTTGTTAAAAGTGATCTTTCAAGGGCATCTGAGTGGCTCTGCCTTAACATCTACCTTCGGCTCAGGTCATGATCCCAGGGTCTTGGGATTGAGCCCTGCATCCGGCTGCTCAGTGGAGAGCCTGCTTCTCCCTCTCCCACTCCCCTTGCTTGTGTTCCCTCTCTCGCTGTGACTCTCTCTGTCAAATAAATAAATAAAATCTTTAAAAAAAAAAAGTGATCTTTCAAAATATGATAACGTCAGACAGGGTTCTTGCTTCCTTTACAAAATTCATTTATAAATACTGGAGAGCAGCATCTCCCCTGGGACACCCCAGAGACGCCCCCCCTACTTCCCTCCATGGTCCAGATGTGGCGTCCCAGACTGCACGATTATGGAATGCGTGGAGTACTTTCCTGCAAGGGCACCAGCCATTTCTCATCCAGCTGTGAAAGCACCACGCTGTCTCCCACGGCCTGCAGAGCTCTGCATGGCATAGCCCCTGCCTGCCTCTTCAATTCAGTGCTCGCTGTCCCCCTGTGGATTCTCCTGCAGCCCCTCTGACTTTCCTGCTCTTCCTTGAACATGGAAAAATCACTCCTACCCCAGGGCCTTTGCTCTTGCTGTTCTGCTTGCTTGAACAGTGTTCCCACAAACCCCGTCCTTCTAGTCTCAACTGTGTCACCTCCTCAGAGAGGCCTTCCCTGACCTCCTGTTTAATGCAACCTCTGCACACCAAGTCACACTCACATCAGCTTCTTTAATTTGCTGCCCAAAATTGTTACTGAGATTATTTGCCTATTTGTTTAGACTGTAGTTCGAAGTCCACTGATTCCAGAACCAGATGCCTTCTCTGAGTGTCAGCATCACCACTTCCTGTGTGATCTTGGGAAAGTGACTTGGCCTCACTGTGCCTCAGTTTTTCATTTACCAGTTGAGGTAATGAGGGCCCCTACCTCAGGTGTTAGGGCATCAGTTGGGTGATTTAGCCCGTGTGAGGTGTTTAGGATATCTGGTGCGTATAAGTGCTATGTAGGTGTTTACTTGTATGGTTATTCCTTGTATGGTTGCTTCCCTTGCTGCTGCCCCCACTACCACCACCATCATTGTCATCACCATTACCATCACTGCCATCACCACCATCACCTTCACATCCAGCATCACCATCATTGTCACCACCACCATCAGCATCATCACTACCATCACCACCATCATCACCACCGTCATCATCATTGCCACCATCACTATTTCATCGCAGGAATGTAAGCTTGTGGAGACCACTCTCCGCAGTGTCTGGGACATGCCTGGCATGTGGTAGGCATGGAAGTACGTACGGACTGCTTGTGGGATTCCTGAATGAATACAGGTGCATTTTCTCCGTTTGTGGTGGGACTCCGCTGCGGCGCCAGCACCAATGGAATAAGCTGCTGATGGCTGGAGTCTGGACGTTTTAGGATTAAAAATAAAAACCACCCTCCTGCCCACTCTGGAAAGCCCTCCAGCCTTGCCTGCGCTCCCGGCACCTCTGAGTCACGTGGGACTCCGTGTTGCCTCATTGATTAAGTGTCCAGGTCCATTAAGTGATGGATCTTACATCAGTACCATCCTGCCCTGGGAGCAGGCCTGGGCAGGAGAGTGCTTTAAATAAAGACATCTAATGATGGGTGTGTGACCCTAGGGCGAAGGGGGGGTGGGGGAGGGAGCTTCCTTTTCATTAGCGGAGGCCAGAAGAGGCCCCCGCAGGAGGCGTGGGGCCAGAGCCTGCCCCGCACTCTGAGTCAAAGAAGCCGGCAGTAAAGCTGCCTATGGGCTCTGGGCGGCAGGTTTTTGAATGGTTTTGGGGTGAGTAGTCCGGGGCCACTCAGAGCTACAAAGGAGGAAGAGAATCTCCGGCCTTGACTTTGAGCATCTGCCTGGAGACTGCTTTGCGGCCACTCTCCCTCCGTGCTCAGCAAAGGGAGGAAATCGGTCATTTGCTTATAATACTCAGCACACCAGATTACAATGGGGTAACCTGTATTACCCCATTGTAATAATATTCTAATCCACAAAAAAGAAAGAGAAATATCTCGCTATCATGTTGCCATCAAAATCCATCATTTATGAAATGCTCCTTTTCATCCAGATATGTACTCGTTAGGTTGCTAATACTCTCGTACATCTTATAGACCGAAAACGGAGGTGGGGCTTTCTTTGGGCAGCTCTTCTGTCATACTGGAAATCAGAAGTGCTCTCCAGAATCTGTTTCTTTTTGTCTGTAAAAGTCCAGAGTCGGAACCCCGTCTTAGCCCCACTTTCCATGAAAGAAAGGAAAGGAGGGCAGAAAGAAGGGGCTTGCCCAAGATCCCCCAGCCTGTCCCTGCAGCAAGGGGACTCCCCTCCCCCGCCACCTGCTGTTGGTCCGTCTTGCTCATTATCAGAAATGGCCCCACTTATGCTCGCATGAGTTAACCTGTATGACACTTCTTTCTCCGCCCCACCGACTTTGCCTTTATTACTTTTCAGGGAAGAGTTGGTCCTGTGTGATGACTGAGTCACTCACAAGTGGGGCTGTGCCATGAGGACACTGCACGGGGGTCCTCACGTTCCCTGAGTGTCAGTGACCCCAAAGGGTCCTGGGCTGGATGAGGTACAGAAACACCTATGTGGGCATCACAGTCAAGGTAGGTGAGTCAGAAGCGGTTACCTGCATGGTGAACACAGAGCAGTGGTCCCAGAATTTAGAGGACGTAAGGTCCTGGTAACACCGTGGAGAGTATTAAACATGGGGGCTCCCGGAGTCTTTCTCATGGAGCACTCAGAGAAAAGACTTAGGGAACAAAGAGGCTCCTGCTCCGCTGTCAAGCTGTTTCTGACCAGACGGTTTGCAGACCACATGAGGGGAAGCACGTCCCCGGGTCGGGCCAGGGCCCGAGGCTGGATGACCGCTGCTGTCTCTGCCTTGGGCAGAATGGGAGGTCTTAGGGCTGTTAGGGCAGAGCCATCCATCTCCCAGGCTGTTAGGGGAGGTGGTGTCCTTGGGTAATAGATGGTAAACATCCCATGAATTTATAAGTGGCAAGGGCAGCTCTCATTGCAGGAACTGTCCTCACACCGTTGTATTAGCTTGGAGCGTTAAACAGCCTTGTAAAAGTCACAGCTATTTTTAGGAGGGACAGTGTCCTTGCACAAATGCAAGGGTGCTTTAGAGTCAAAGCAAAACATGATCTACTGGTGAAGGCAGCCTGCACTTCCCCTCTGTCACTAAATTACTTGGCCTGATAGCGTGTCCAAGCTTTGAATTATTAAATACAGAAATGTTGGCCCCATTTAAGTGCAGTTCCTGTAAGCTCAGTGTTGGGAAGAAAGGTCACAAAGGAAACTCTCTGTAGAAAAATGAAAGGAAACGTGACACAGAGACCCCAATGTCTGGGCCTGCAGGAGGAGGGGGCGAAGGGGGTCCAGGAGGAGGAGAGAGCAGTTCTTGTGGTGGCCAAGCGCTCGACTGTGAGAAGAGGATGCCCCTGCGTGCACTTGGGCATGCACTTGGCCGTGGAGCTTTTCCTAACTTGGACCTGGGCTCTCATGAGGAGGTTTGCAGACGAGGGGCAGCGGTTCACGGCAGAAGGTGAAAACCGACATCCGCGGGGCGCCTGGGTGGCTCAGTGGGTTAAAGCCTCTGCCTTTGGCTCAGATCATGATCCCAGGGTCCTGGGATCAAGCTCCGCATCGGGCTCTCTGCTCAGCGGGGAGCCTGTTTCCTCCTCTCTCTCTGCCTGCCTCTCTGCCTGATTGTGATCTCTCTCTGTCAAATGAATAAATAAAATCTTTAAAAAAAAAAAAACCGACATCCGCTCCAGAGAGAGAGTTCCAAGTCTGCACCAGCCACATGACCCTGGGGAGATAACAGGTGCCTGACCCTGGGGAGACACGTGCCCCTGACTCCTGAGAGATACGTGTGCCTGGTCCTGGGGGAGATACTGTGGGAAGATCTCTGTGGATCTCTGTGGGAGATACTGTGGGAAGATCCATGCTCAGACTTCACTGTCGACATGGACTAGGGGTGTCTTCCTTGAACCCATGGTGTGTCTGCACCCACCAGCGATGTCTCCTTTGTTGCTCCGATGTGTGTGGAGGATGGAGCGTGTCTGCCAACTGCACTTGGTGGGGTTTCTCCCTGGGGTGTTGATTCCGCATGGGATGTCTACACAGGACTTGAAGATCACACTAGTCTCTGTGCTGTCTGCACAGACGTCCTGGGTCTTACTCCTTCTCAACTGTGTTCACAGTGACAGGGCAACTCCCCAGTTTTAGGTGTTTCTGACCTGAGCAGGGATGCTCTGAGGTTCCCTTTGGTGTCTACACTCACCTGCGACATCACATCAGTTCCAAGGTTATGTCTATACTGCTCTGATGTATCCTTAGTCCTCCTGGTGTGTCTACATTGGCCTAGGATGATTCCCTAGTTCTCCTAGTGGGCCCACACTGACCTGGGAGATCTCCTGGTGTGTACACCCAATGGGGAATGTGTCCCTGCACCAATCCTGTGGTCTACCCACCTGCCCCACTGTGTCAGCACTGAACCCAGTGGTCTGCCCCTCTCTCCTGCTCTGTCTACACTGACCCGGTGGTCTCCCTACTGGCCCCCAGTGTTTACACTGACCCCATGTTCTCCCCACCTCCCCCACTCTGTCTACACTGACCCAGTGGTCACCCACTCTCCCTGGTCTGTCTACAGTGATCCAGTGGTCTCCCAACTTCTCCYGTTGTGTCTACACTGACCCAGTAGTCTCTCCTTCTCTGCTGCTCTGTCTACACTGACCCGGTGGTCTTCCCCCTCCCCTTCTCTGTCTATACAGATCCAGTAGTTTACACACCAACCCCCCTCCCCTTGCACTGTATGCAGTGACCCAGTGGTCTCCCCTCTCCCCTGCTCTGTCTACACTGAACCTGCTGTGGCTCCCGAGCCCCTCGGGCCTGCACTGGCACATGAGCTGCGCGGAGGGTTCCTAGTAAAGCCGCCTGGAGCCGGTGCGTGTGGCCCTTCCCGGCCCACAGCCCCGCGGTTCTCAGCCGGGAGCGCTGGTCGCAGTCTGGAAGCCTCGTTTCACGACCCCTTCCCCGCCTGGGAATCTGTTGCAGTCACACTCTTCTGCCGGCAACGTAACAGCTCACACCCGGGCCCTCGCTCAGGTGCCGACCCTCCGGCTCTCAGCTCGCTTGTCCGCTGAGCGCAAGGCCGCCTGGGCCGGAGTCGTTGAGCGGAGGCAGCCCTGCTGGGGGAGAGGAGCTCTCCTCCCGGGCCCCGAGGACGGGTCTCCTGCCCCCGGGGGGAGCGGCAGCCCCGCAGCCCCGGACCTCCCACGCCGAGCCCGAGGGAAGGGAAGTGAGTTGGGGTCAGTGGTCAGAGTGCGAGGCCTGCCCGAGTCCCAGACGCCTCTCCCCGCATCTCAGGCCACAGCCAGGAGGGTTCAGGCCCCTTCCCAATGTCGAGGCCTCTGAGAACCCCCCCCAGTGGTGGGGAGACCATGAGGTGAGGCTCCCCGGTGAGGTTCCCCACAGGGGAGGTCCCCCCAGGTAAGGTTGCCCCAAGTGTGGACTCCCAGGTGAGGCCCCTAAGTGAGGCTCCCTGCAGGTGTGGTGCCCCCAGGTAAGTTTCCCCCAGGTGAGGCCCCTGAGCAAGGACCCCCACCCCCGTGAGGTCCCACAGTGAGGGTCCAGCCAGGAGCAGATCCCCCCCGACTCCCAGGTGAGGACCCAGGAGAGCTGTCCTCAGGGGTGTGAGCCCACAGGCTAGATGGGGAGCAGGTCGTCTGGGAGGGAAGCTGACGTGTCCCCTGCTCTCGCGCTCAGACTGTTTCTCTGCCGGCGGGAACGGGGCTGTGCGTGTCTGCAGAGAGCGGGGCTTCTCCAGCCGCGGCCCCAACACTCGGAGGTCACCAGTGTCCCACCGCTCCCTGTCCTCTGTGCCCCGGGCGAACTCAGGGCTGGCTGTGGGGCAGGAAGCCTGTCCCCGTGCATCGTTCACACCTGCCTGAGTCCCCAGGTGAGTGGCCTTGCAGTAACGGTCCCCGAGCGTGGGTCGGGGCTGCGTGTCACCTGCGGCTCAGCCCGAGGAGGAAGGCGGGCGTGTTTGCTCCACTTGTGGCCTTAACTGCGGGTCTGAGCAGCCGAGGGAGGAGTTGGAACGTCAGCAGGGAGGAGGAACTGAGCTCCTTTGTAGAGAGAGGCTCGGAGGTTTCTGGAAGGCAGGGTAGGCCTCCGCCTCAGAGCCCAGCCTGAGGTTGGAACCACGAGGGGACCTGCTTCCTCGCCCTCCCCCGTGAGGCTGCACGTTTGCGGGCAGCGGAGCCTGGAGCCCAGGCTGTGGACTCATCCTTCCCTATGAACGTCGGTGCAGGTTAGAGGCAATGAGGAGGCAGAAAGCAAGCCCAGCATCGGGCTGGATCCCTCCGGGCCCCGACGGTTCCGCTCTGAGCTGTCCCATGGAGCCCTGCCTGGTGCCTTGCGTGGGCAGTGGGGAGTTTGCCCTGCCCTGAGGCTGCAGGAGGGAGGGAGTCTGTGGGCAGAGGCAGTGGCTGAGCAGGGGTCCTGGGACGCCCGGCGGCTCAGGAGCTGAGGGGCTGTGGGGCCTCTGGGGGCAGGGGCGGCTGGGGACAGGGGCTCAGGTGGAGACCAGACTTGGGAAAGCAGGAAGAGGGGTTCAGGACGAGGCTGTATGTCTACAGAGCTGGGCCAGCAGGAATGTGTTTCCCACCATCCCATGGGAGGCTGCTTCACGGGGTAGTGAGCTCCCGGTCACCGCGAGGATTCAGGCAGACATGGGTGATGGATTTGCAGTCAGGGGCTCGTCCTCGGGGAGAGGCTGGACCCAACCAGGTCGCCGTGAGGGTTCCCTGACGATAAATGCGTGCAGTGGCCGGTGGGAAAGGAGCTCTCCTTGCAGAGTTGTCTTTGGTGTCGGGGTGGGGCCCAAGGACCCCCGGCCTCTGCACTTCTCCGGGGTCTGAGAGCCCAGGCCCTCGACTCACTCGTGCAGCCGGGGCTCTAGGAGGGCAGGGGCCTCTGTCCTGGATCCTCCACTCCCAGGTCAGGGCGGACCCTCACTGAGCGTATGTGACAGACCGCACAAACAGGGAGGGACGGGCCCCCTCCCTCTACCAGCGCCTGGGCTCTGACCTGGGGGCCCTGACGGTGGGGCTAGAGCGTCGGGCATGTGCAGACGAGCCCTGGATGGGGACGCCCCAGCACGGGAGCCTCTGGGAGGAGGCAGCCCTTGGAGATGCCGGGTCCCCAGCCCACGGTGGGGTCCCTCAGGAGGGGTCTTCCCTCTGTGAGGACTCAGGATGTGCTGATGGGTCCGCCCTCCCTGATCAGTGGGCAGAGGGTCCGTGTTGTGTAATCAGACTCCAGGGGGAGCCTCCGTGGGCCTCAGGTGTGTGTTCGATAGACTGTCAGGAGGAAGGCTTGTCTCTGATTCAGGACCCCAGGTCCACTGTGGCCCCCCTGGTCTCTCTGTCACACGTGGGGGAAGGGCCAGAGGAACCCCAGGGAGCCCTGTCCAGGGGGCCACCGCCCTGGGCCTCCCCGCTGTGTCAGGAGAGGGCCTGGGGGCTGGGATCTGGTAAAGCAGGTGCTCTGGGGTGCGGGGCAGGTGCTCAGGAAGCCCACTGTGCTCCCTGTGCAGCCAGGTGGGCAGATGGCGAGATGGTGGGACGGGTCCGGGTCCTGTGGGGACGCAGCTGCAGGCCCTGCTGGGAATCACACCTGTTCCCTATGGGACAGTCCATCCACCTGGAGGTGTGGCAGGAGGGGGCCCCAGATTCCCCCAGGAAGTGACCCCGGTACCGGCTGTCGGCTGCTCACGGGGACAGGGCGGCATAGGGGCTGGAAGGATGCGGGCTCTGCTGACCAGGCCAGGATTTCTCCTGCTTGGGGAGTCCCCGCGGGGGTCGGGAGAGGGGCCTGGGGAGGCTTCTCAGGTGAGGTTCCCAGAACAGCACCCTCGGGTGCCTGAGCTGGAGCCCTCACGGGGCACCTGAGCCTCATGCCCCAGGGGGTGACTCTCCTGGGGGGGGGCTCTTTCCCACCTGCCCCTGCCCAGGGCTGCCCTGAGGGTCTGCACCCCGTGGAGGGGTCTGGTGGGGGCTGTACTTGTGGTTTGCAGAGAAGCACTCTGGCGGCTGGGCATCTTAATGTAAATAATTCAGTAGGAAGCGGACAAATCACCTGGACATGGTTTTGCTTAAGGACAACACATGTGAAGACTTTGGGTTATTTATTCCCTTATTTTTCCTCATGTGCAACCATAAATCGGTATTATTAGATTTTTAATGAATATTAATTTCTAAAATGAAAGGTTCCTGATTTCTCGGAAAGGCCAAGGGAGGGAAGCCCAGTGCAGTTCTCAGGCTCCTGAGGCCCTGACTCCGGGGGCGGGTCCTGGCTACTCGGAGACCCCAGGCAGCACCCCCGCTGTGTGCATCTGGGGTCTTCAGAGAAGGGAGCGGCGCATCCCCTGACCTGAGAAGGAGAGGGAGGCAGGAACCGGGGAGGGGACGGTGGCAAAGATGTCCCCACTGGGCACCTTGGTTGCACGGAGCAGGTTCACCGAAGCAGAGGCTTGAGCTCCGAGCCTCAGAGGCCCGCCTGGTCATCAGGGGTGCCACAAGCAGGGTCCACAGATGCAGGCGTGATTCCGGCCTGGAGGAGGCCCGGTCTCCTGAGCATGAGCACACTGGGGCCACCGGCTCAGGAGAATAAGGTGAGCGGCCAGCTCCGCCCTCCGTCCGCTGGGAGCAAAATGGCACGGTCCTCCGGTGACAGCTTTGCTCCCTGGCCCCGGACCATGTGGCTCCTGGAGGCGCCTTTTCTTGCGGTCGGGCTGGGCTGTGCGAGTCCCGCAGCCTCGCCAGTGATGATCAGGCTGTTAGGGACCAGGTCGGGACAGGAACCGGGTACCTGCCTCCCACGGCGGGCTCTGCTGCCCAGCAGCATCCTCAGCAGGGGCCGATCGGTTCCCCCAGGAGAGGCTGCCAGGGAGTGTGGACAGATCCCCCCCCTTCACATCTAGGACACGGGTCTGAGGCCCCGGGTGGCACTGGTGGGGGCCTGGGGCTGCCCTGGATGATGAGCCGGGAGTCCCTGTGCAGGGAGCTGGGTGTCCATGCTGGGCGGGCAGCACCGGGTCACAGGGCAGAGATCAGGGCTGCCACCCCCTAGAGGGGTGACTGGGGCCTGCAGTTTGGGGGTGATCATAACTGTCTCTCCGAGATGAGACCGGGCAGGTGGAAAGACAAGCCCTTGGCACAAGGTGTGCTCATTGAACCACGCGGTCAAACCCAAATGAGGCTCAGGCCCCGTCCCTGATCCTGTCTGCTCAGTAGGGAGCTGAGCCCCTGACTGTCGTGACCCAGTCACCCCGCAAACGGAGAGTCGGGTGCCATCCACCTTGCCAGGACATTAGGGGCTGGAAGGTTATTAGCTCCCATTCCTGACGGGTGCTGTCCAGCCTCCTCTCAGGACATGAGTGGTAGCCGGTGGGGCTCCCAGGAGTTCCTTGGGTGTCTGACCTTCAAACCAGTGCTGCTCAAACCCAGTGCCATGTGGGGGTCACCGGGCTGATTGTTGAAATGGAGACTGATTTAGGTGGGGTGCAGGCCATGGGACCTCGGATTCTTCCTTTCTCCAGAGCTCCATCCACTCGATCTTCTGTCCTGGACTTCCCCCGTGGGTTTACCCTCAACCGCAGCACCAGATTCAGGCCCAGCCTCCTCCCTGCAGAGAGCCCCTGTGCGGCCTGTGGCCCGTCATCTTGACCTTGGCCAGCCTGGCTCCCAGCTCTGTCGTCAGGGGGGCTGTGCCAGCTCAGCCGGCCAGGAAGAGGGAGGCGGGGAGAGTGCTGTGCCCATAGCCACTCTGTGGAGGGAGAGCCTGGAGCTGAGTCTTCATCGTGCTTCCTCTGTTTCCAGGAGGTGACGTGTGTTGGCTCGGGGATGCCCACGTGACCGCGTTCCTTGTTCAGGTCCCTTTCAGTCTCCTGATAGAGTAGCGGTCTCCACCAGGGGCTGGCCTGCCCTTCGCCCCTCCTAGACACTTGCGGTCTTCCTCCTCCCCAGTCAGACTGGGCCTGAGTCTCCGAGTCTTCGGCGCTGCTGTGTTTGCCTAGCTTTTAATAATGGGGTGCTTGGAGGCATTTTCATGTATTTAAGTAAAAAGTGAGTCATTATTTTAAAATAATTAAGTTTTTAAGAAGGAATTTTAGGTCTATGACAAAATTGACAGGAAGGTACAAAGATGTCCCACAGAACTCCTGACGTGACGCACAGCCTTCCCAGTGGCAATGTTCCCCCGAGATGGGACATTTGTTACCACTGAACCCACTGGGACAGGTCATCACACCCCAGGGTCCATGGTTTGCTGCTCATTCGCTCCTGGCATTGGAGGTCCTATGGGCTCATGGGTGCCCAACTGTGTGACAGAAGGGACGCATCACGACAGGGTCCCACAGAGTGCTCTCACTCCCCTGGAAGTCCCCCGCTAGTTACCCTTTCCTCCCACCTGCCCTCACCACGGCAGCCTCGGGTCCTCTCACCGGGTTCTTGGCTCAGCCTTTCCCAGAGTGTCCTGTGATGGGAACCACACACCCGGTGGTCTTCCCAGAGTGGCTGCTCTCACAGAGTGGTCCGCCCCTCAGACGGCTCCTGTCTCTGTTCCTTCCCAGTTGTACTGAGTTACAGTCGGCATTGTGCGAGTCTGAGCGTTAATTTGCATCACTTCTGTAACGGAAAAGCTAACACTTGCAGTGTAGCACATAATTATCATTTCTTTTGTGTGGGGAGAACATCTAAGATCTGTTTTAGCAACTTTCTAGTATTCAATAAGGTATTATTAACTATAATCACCACTGTTCCTGAGAACTCACCAATCATAAAACTGGAAGCTGTGTCCTTTGAACAGCACCTTCCTGACTCCCCAGCCACTGAGCTGCTGGCACGCGTCATTCTGCTCTGTGAGCTTGGACTTTCCAGATTCTACGCGCATGTTCCTCTTTCTCGGTGTGGCCGTGTCACTGAGCACAATGCCTTTCATCCACGCTGCCACAAATGGCGGGATTTCCTTCTTTCTTGTGGCTGAATAACATTCCGCTGCATATACAGACCGCATTTTCTGTGTTCACCAGTTGATGGACGCTCCATTTGTTTCCGTATCTTGGCTGTTGTGAATTAATGCTGCCTGGAGGTGGGAGCGTGGATACTGCTAAGATACCTTGGTTCATTTCTTTTGGAAATCTGCCTCTAAATGGGGCTGCTGCGTCATAGGCTGTTCCCATTTTTGGAGTCTCCACACTGGTTTCCAGAGTGGCCGGACCAGCTTGCGTTCCCACCAGCAGTGTAGGAGGCTCCCCTTTCTCCGCATCCTCATCAACACCTGTCATTCCTGACTTGTTAATTTTAGCCATTCTGACTGGCATGAGGTGGGATCTCACTGTGGTTTTGATTTGTATTTCCCTGATGCCAAGTGACATGGAGCACTTTTTCACGTGTCTGTTGGCCATCTGGATGTCTTCTTTGCTGAAATGTCTGTTCATGTCTTCTGCCCATTTCTTGATTAGATTATTTGTTCTTTGGATGTTTGATAAGTTCTTTATAGATTTTGGATACTAGCCCTTTATCTGATACGTCATTTGCAAATATCTTCTCCCATTCTGTCGGTTGTCTTTTGGTTTTGTTGACTTTTTCCTTTGCTGTGCAAAAGCTTTTAATTTTGATGAAGTCCCAGTAGTTCATTTTTGCCCTTGCTTCCCTTGCTTTTGGCAATGTATCTAGGAAGAAGTTGATACGGCTGAGGTCAAAGAGGTTGCTGCCTGTGTACTCCTCAAGGATTTTGATGGATTCCTTTCTTGCATTGAGGTCTTTCATCCATTTTGAGTCTACTTTTTTGTGTGATGTAAGGATGTGGTCCAGTTTCATTCTTCTGCATGTGGCTGTCCAATTTTCCCAGCAACATTTGTTAAAGAGACTGTCTTTTTCCCATTGGATGTATTTTCCTGCTTTGTCGAAGATTAGTTGACCATAGAGTTGAGGGTCCATTTCTGGGCTCTCTATTCTGTTCCGTGGATCTATGTGTCTCTTGTTGTGCCAGTACCATGCTGTCTTGATGATGACAGCTTTGTCGTAGAGCTTGAAGTCTGGAATTGTGATGAGACCAACTTTGGCTTTCTTTTTCAACATTTCTCTGGCTATTCAGGGTCTTTTCTGGTTCCATGTAAATTTTAGGATTATTTGTTCCAGGTCTTTGAGAAAAATTGGTGGTATTTTGATAGGGATTGCATTAGATGTGTAGATTACTTTAGGTAGCATAGACATTTTCACTATATTTGTTCTTCCAACCCATGAGCATGGAACATTTTTCCATTTCTTTGTGTCTTCCTCAGTTTCCTTCATGAGTACTCTATAGTTACCTAAGTACAGATTCTTTGCCCCTTTGGTTAGGTTTATTCCTAGGTATCTTATGGTTTTGGGAGCAATTGTAAATGAGAGCAACTCCTTAATTTCTCTTTCTTCTGTCTTGTTGTTGGTGTGAAGAAATGCAACTGATTTCTGTGCATTGATTTTATATCCTGACACTTTACTGAATTCCTGTACAAGTTCTAGCAGATTTGGAGTGGAGTCTTTTGGGTTTTCCACATATGGTGTCATATCATCTGCAAAGAGTGAGAGTTTGACTTCTTTGCCAATTCAGATGCCTTTTACTTCTTTTTGTTGTCTGATTGCTGAGGCTGGGACTTCAAGTCCTATGATGAATAGCAGTGCTGATAGTGGACAGCCCTGCCATGTTCCTGACCGTAGGGGAAAAGCTCTCAGTTTTTCCCCATTGAGAATGATATTCGCTGTGGGGTTTTCATAGATGGCTTTGATGATATTGAGGTGTGTACCCTCTATCCCTACACTTTGAAGAGTTTTGATCAAGGAAGGATGCTGTACTTTGTCAAATGCTTTTTCAGCATTTATCGAGAGTATCATATGGTTCTTTTTCATTCTTTTATTAATGTATTGTATCACATTGATTGATTTGCGGGTGTTGAACCATCCTTGCAGCCCAGAAATAAATCCCACTTGGTCGTGGTGAATAATCCTTTTAATGTACTGTTGGATCCTGTTGGCTAGTATTATGGTGAGAATTTTTGCATCCATGTTCATCAAGGATATTGGTCTGTAACTCTCATTTTTGATGGGGTCTTTGGTTTTGGGATCAAGGTAATGCTGGCCTCATAAAATGAGTTTGGAAGTTTTCCTTCCATTTCTATTTTTTGGAACAGTTTCAGGAGAAGTAGTATTAATTCTTCTTTAAATGTTTGATAGAATTCCCCTGGGAAGTCATTTGGCCCTGGGCTCTTGTTTGTTGGGAGATTTTTTTTTTTTTTAAAGATTTTATTTATTTATTTGTCAGAGAGAGAGCGCGAGAGTGAGAGTGAGCACAGGCAGAGTGGCAGGCAGAGTCAGAGGGAGAAGCAGGCTCCCCGCTGAGCAAGGAGCCCGATGCGGGACTCGATCCCAGGACGCTGGGATCATGACCTGAGCCGAAGGCAGCTGCTTAACCAACTGAGCCACCCAGGCGTCCCTGTTGGGAGATTTTTGATGACTGCTTTAATCTCCTTACTGGTTATGGGTCTGTTCAGGTTTTCTGTTTCTTCCTGGTTCAGTTTTGGTAGTTTATAGGTCTTTAGGAATGCATCCATTTCTCCAGATTGTCACATTTGCTGGTGTATAGTTGCTCATCATATGTTCTTATAATTGTTTGTATTTCTTTGGTGCTGGTTGTGATCTCTGCACTTTCATTCATGATTTTATTAATTTGGGTCCTTTCTCTTTTGTTTTTGATAAGTCTGGCCAGGGGTTTATCAGTCTTGTTAATTCTTTCAAAGAACCAGCTCCTAGTTTCATTGATCTGTTCTTCTGTTCTTTTGGTTTCTATTTCATTGATTTCTGCTCTGATCTTTAGTATTTCTCTTCTGCTGTGTTCAGGCTTTCTTTGCTGTTCTTTCTCCAGCTCCTTTAGGTGTAGGGTTAGTGTGTGTACTTGAGACCTTTCTTGTTTCTTGAGAAAGGCTTGTATCACTTTCCTCTCAGGACCACCTTTGCTGTGTTCCAAAGCTTTTGAATAGTTGTGTTTTCATTTTCATTTGTTTTCTTGAATTTTTAAAATTCTTTAATTTCCTGGTTGACCCATTCATTCTTTAGTAGGATGCTCTCCAGCCTCCATGTATTTGAGTTCTTTCCAACTTTCCTCTTGTGATTGAGTTCTAGCTTCAGAGCATTGTGGTCTGAAAATATGTAGGGACTGATCCCAGTCCCAATCAGGTACTGGTTGGGACCTAATTTGTGACCCAGGATGTGGATCTATTCTGGAGAACGTTCCATGTGCACTGGAGAAGAATGTATATTCTGTTGCTTTGGGATGGAATGTTCTGAAAACATCTGTGATGTCCATCTAGTCTAGTGTGTCATTTAAAGCCTTTATTTCCTCGTTAATCTTTTGCTTAGATGATCTGTCCATTTCAGTAGAGGTGTGTGTTAAAGTCCCCTACTATTATTTTATTATTGTTGATGTGTTTCTTTGAGTTTGTTATTAATTGGTTTATATAATTTGCTGCTCCCATGTTAGGGACATAGATATTTATAATTGTTAGATCTTGTTGGATAGATTCTTTAAGTATGATAGTGTCCTTCCCCATGTCTTATGGTATTCAGACTAAAATTGAATTTTTCTGATATAAGGATTGCCACCCCAGTTTTCTTTTGATGTCCATTAGCATGATAAATTGTTTTCTACTCCCTCACTTTAAATCTGGAGGTGTCTTTGGGTCTAAAATGAGTTTCTTGTAGACAGCATATCAATTTTTTTTTTATCCATTCTGATACCGTGTGTCTTTTGATTGGGGCATTTAGCCCATTTGCATTCAGGGTAACTGTTGAGAGATACAAATTTAGTACCATTATATTGCCTATAAGGAGACTGTTACTGTATATTGTCTTTGTTCCTTTCTGGTCTATTACTTTTAGGTTCTCTTTGTTTAGCGGACCCCTTTCAATATTTCCTGTAGGGCTGATTTGGTGTTTGCAAATTCTTTTAATTTTTGTTTGTCCTGGAAGCTTTTTATCTCTCCTTCTATTTTCAATGACAGCCTAGCTTGATAAAGTGTTCTTGGCTGCAAATTTTTCTCGTTTAGTGCTCTGAATATATCATGCCAGTTTTTTCTGGTCTGCCGGGTCTCTCTGGATAGGTCTGCTGCCAATCTAATATTTCTACCATTGTATGTTACAGACTTCTTGTCCGAGCTGCTTTCAGGATTTTCTCTTTGTCACTGAGACTTGTAAGTTTTACTATTAGACGATGGGGTGTGGACCCATTTTTATTGATTTTGAAGGGGGTTCTCTGTGCCTCCTGGATTTTGATGCTTCTTCCCTTTGACGTTTTATGGGAATTCCCTACTATGATTTGCTCCAGTATACCTTCTGCTCCCTCTCTCTCTCTTCTTCTTCTGGGATCCCAATTATTCTAATATTGTTTCATCTTATGGTATCACTTATCTCTTGAATTCTCCCCTTGTGGTCCTGTAGTTGTTTGTCTCTCTTTTGCTCAGCTTCTTTATTCTCCATCATTTGGTCTTCTATACCACTAATTTTTTCTTCTGCCTCATTTCTCCTAAAAGTAAGAGCCTTTATTTTTGGTTGCACCTCATTATTAGCTTTTTAAGTTTCAGCTTGGTTAGATTTTAGTTCTTTTATTTCTCTAGAAAGGGATTTTATTTCTCCAGAAAGGGATTCTCTAATATCTTCCATGCCTTTTTTGAGCCCAGCTAGCACCTTGATAATCATGATTCTGAACTCTCGTTCTGACATATTACCAATGTCCGTATTGATTAGGCCCCTAACCATCGGTACTGCCTCTTGTTCTTTTTTTTTTTGTGTGTGTGTGTGGTGAGTTTTTCTACCTTGTCATTTCATCCAGATAAGAATATATGAATGAGAGAGTAAAATACTAAAAGGGTTGCAAAGACCTCAGAAAAATATATGCTAACCAAATCAGAAGAGAGCTAAAACCGGGGGGAGAAAAAAGGGGGGAAAACAAATAAATATGTGTATGCGTGTGCACGCGTGCATAACAGAGCCATCTACTTGATTTTGGGTGTATTGTGGTCTCTTAGAAGAAACTACCTCCCAAAATTTTAAAGAAAGAAAAACTTACATATATACAAAAGTAAGGGTAAACACGATGAAGGGATGGAATATGATTGTAAAGGTGAACATTAAAAAGGATTCTAGGGGTGCCTGGGTGGCTCAGTAGGTTAAAGCCTCTGCCTTCAGCTCAGGTCATGATCTCGGGGTCCTGGGATCGAGCCCTGCATCGGGCTCTCTGCTCAGCAGGGAGCCTGCTTCCCCCCCGCCCCCGTCTGCCTCTCTGCCTACTTGTGATCTCTGTCTGTCAAATAAATAAATAAAATCTTAAAAAAAAAAAGGATTCTTAAAAAGGATTTGATAAGTAGGTCGGAAGAAGAAAAAAAAAGAGAATGTGATCAGGCTGAAACTAGATTTAGGGTATATTTTGATCTATTAGAAGAAATTATATCCCAAAATTTTAAAGAAAAAAACACCTGTATCTGTACAAAAAATAAGGTTAAATACAATGAAGGGATAAAATATTATAACAATGAAAATTTGAAAAGATTTTTTTTAAAGATTTTATTTATTTATTTGACAGAGAGAGAGAGATCACAGTAGGCAGAGAGGCAGGCAGAGAGAGAAGGCGAAGCAGGCTCCCTGCCGAGCAGAGAACCCGATGCGGGGCTCGATTGCAGGACCCTGGGATCATGACCTGAGCCGAAGGCAGAGGCTTAACCCACTGAGCCACCCAGGCGCCCCTTGAAAAGATTTTTTATAAAGATATTGATAAAATAGTTTAAAAAGGTTAAAGTAGAAAGAGGAAAAATTTTTTAAAAACAGAATAAGAAAAAATAAAATTAAAAAAATTTAACTTTGAAAGACAAAAGAATCATGGGAAAGAAGCCATGAATTCTGTGTGTTGCTTTCCCCTAGCACTGGAGTTCCGCAGTTCTCATTGATCGGTGAACTTGGTCTTGGCTGGATGTTCTTGCTGATCTTCTGGGGGAGGGGCGTTGCCGTGATCTCAAGTGTCTTTCCCCGAGATGGAATTGCACCGCCCTTGCCAGGGGCTGGGCTAAGTCATCTGGTCGTGTTTGCTCTCAGGAGCTTTTGTTCCGGGAGCGCTTTCCATAGAGCTCCAGAGGACGGGAACGAAGCTGGCGGCCTCCCAGTCTCCTGCCTGGAGGAGCCGAGAGTTCAGGGCCCCGCTCCTCAGTGCGCCCTCGGAGAAAAGCCATCTATCCCTCCCGTCTCCCTGGTCTCTGGCCGGGCTCCGAGCTCACCCAGTCTGTGACCGAGCGTTTCTGTCTCTGGCGCACGTCCCCTTTTGGAGTCTCCAACCCCAGCAGATTCCTGCCGTGCACTCCTGTACCACTCCTCCTGGAAGAGGAATGGTGGGGGTCTCCATGGGTCTGCTGCTTGTGTGATCCCTCCTTGAAGAGCAGTGTCCCGACTGTGCATTGGATCACGGTTTAAGGTAACCCTGATCTGAGATCCCCGCCCCCCCTCGGGTCTGTGTCTGCTGTCGGTTTCCCCACTCTGATACCTGGGGGCTCTGCCACTCAGCCACCCCTGGTCTTTCTGTGATCCCAGGGACCCGAGACCACACTGTTCCCATGAGGGCTCCACACCCCCTCCACCCCCCACCCCGCTCTTCCTCTGGAGTGATGTCCCTCCGTGGAGCAGCCTTCTGAACCTCTGATTTTGTGCTGCGCTGCTCTGCTGCTTGCCGGGAGCGGGCTCCTCCCCCTGCGGTCTCTTCGTCCTGTGTATTGCCTCGGATTCACTTCTCGCGTCCTGCCTTCCTGAAAGTGTTCACTTTTCTGTTCCTAGAACTGCTGCTCTTCTTCTCTTCGATCCCCGACGCCACTCCCCTCTCCTGGGAACTGAGGCACAAGGAAATTCCCCTCCTCGCTGCCGCGACCGTCTGCAGCCACCCCCAAAATAAAAATATTACTGTCTTTCATCTATTTCAAGTTAATTTTTGCAAGCGTTGCATGAGAGGGGTTCAGTTTCAGAAACCAGTCCTGTCAGTGCCCTGGATGTCGGCCAGTCCCATAAACGTGTAGTGGCTCCTCACTTTGATCCTCATCTCCCTGGTGCTGCGTGACGTGGACCATCTTTCACATGCGTATTTGCCATCTGTATCTCTCCTGTGATGAGGTGTCTGGTAAGGTCTTTGGCCCATTTTTAAATTGGCTTCTTGCCTTATCACTGTGTTATAAGAGTTTTTCTCTTTTGGATCATGGCACCGTGTCAGGCATGGTTTGTCTTCTCAGTCTCTTGACAGTGCCTTTCCCAGACCCAAGGTTTCTAGTTTTAATCAAGCCCAGATTATGAATTTATTCTTTCATGGGTTGTGTCTTTGGGGTCAGAGCTGAAGAGTCATCACCTTGCCAAAGGTCACCTGGGTTTTCTCCTGCGTCATCTTCTGGAAACCTTAGAATTTCACACTTGAGGCCACAGATCTATCTTGAGTTGATTCTGTGTGTGGATTCAGCTTGTTTTTCTGTGAGGATGTCCAGTTGTTCTAGCACCATTTGCTGAAAAAAGACGGTCTTTGCTCCATTGTTTGCTGTTTTGTCGCAGATGAGTTGACAGTGTTTATGTGGGTCTATTTCTGGGCTCTGTTCTGTGTCCATCGATCTCCGTGTGTGTTCTCACCAATGCTACTCTGTGTTCACAGGTTGAAGTCAGGTACCATCAGTCCTATAATCCTATTCTGTGCCTTTTTTCTTTTTTTAAAGACTTTATTTATCTGAGAGAGAGAGAGCATGAGCGGGAGAGGCAGAGGGAGAAGGAGAATCCCCAGCACTGCCCGGTGAGCTGGAGCCCGTGTGGGGCTTGATCTCACGACCCTGAGCTTATGACCAGAGCTGAAGCCAGGAGTTGGATGCTTCACTGACTGAGCCACCTGGGTGCCCCTGAGACTGTTCCTTTAATATCGTGTTGACTGTTGTGGGGTTTTGCTTCTCTGTATAACCTTTAGATTCACTTTGTTAATGTTTACAAAGTAACCTGCTGGGATTTCCCTGGGATTGCGCCGGTGCATAGATCAATTTGGGAAGAACTGACATCTTGGCGATGTTGAGTCTCACTGTTCATGACACGGAGTATCTATCCAGTTCTTTGAATTCATTTATCAGAGTTTTATAGTTTTTCTCATATAGAGCTTGTCATATTTTGTTAGATTTATACCTAAATATTCCATTTTGGGGGTTGTAATATAAATGGTATTGTGTTTCAAATTCCCCTCATTAAAGGGAGTCATTAATGAAAAGTGAAAGAAGAAAGTTAGCAGAGGCTGTCAGACAGGTGCACTGTGCCCAGCGTGAGGGCTGTTTGGGCAGGCAGATGGCACGGACCCGGGGTCTGCTCGTCCCAGCCCCAGCCGCTGCTGAAGTGCCCTGAGCGCGCTCGTGTGGTCAGCACCACCCGAACCCGTTTCTCGGCTCACTAACCGGCCCCCGCTCCCGACTCCTTCCCTCCCAGGCTCTTCCTCAGGGCGGGAGCTCCAGGCCTGCGCTGTGCTGGCTCCGGTTTTAGCTCCCCCTCCTCCTCCTCTCACTCCTCCCTCCCCTGTCCTTGTGTTCCTTTTCACTCCCCTCCTCCGTATTTCCCCTCCCCACCTTCCCTCCCCCTCCACTCCTGTTCCTTTCCCTTCCCCCCTCTTCCCCTCCCCCCACTGCTCCATCCCCCTCCACTCCTCCGTCTTTCCTCTTCCTTCCCTCCTCTTCCCCTCCTCTTCCTCTTCCCTTCTACCTCCTCGTCTTCCATCTCTCCTCCTCCTTCCTCTTCCTTTACAGCCCTCTTCCCCCTCCTTCCCCTCCCTGCTCTGTCCCCTTCTTCCCCATTACCCACCTTCCCTTCCCTCTCCTTCCTCCTCCCTCCTCCCCACTCCTTCTGTTCTATTCCCTCCTTCTTCCCCCTCTTCCCCCACTCCTCCCTCCTTCCTCTTCCTTCCCTCTTCCTCTTTCCTTCCTCCCTCCTCCTCTTCTTCCTTCTCCTTACCTCTTCCCCCTCCTTCCCCTCCCTGCTCTGCCCCCTTCTTCCCCTTTTCCCTCCTTTACTCCCTCATCCTCTTCTTTCTTCCCTTCCTCTTCCCTCTCCCCCACTACAAATCCAGGCCCCCCCAACATACCCCAGGGCTGTCGCCTTCCCCTCAATGGACTTTCCTTTCTGCCTCTTGCCCATGAGATGCCCTCCAGTGACACAGGTAAGATGCCAAAGACCAAAGGACTGGCGAGAGTGGCTTGGGAGAGGGGAGGGAGAGAGAGACAGCGAGGAAGGAGGAGAGAAATTCAGGGGGAGGGCCTCTTAAAGCTTCTGGTCGGAAGTGACGCACGTAACTCCCTCCCATGCTTCTTTGGCCCAAGGAGGGTCACTGGGCACGCCTGAGTCCGGCAGGGTTGGGGTACAGAATCCTGTCCCAAGAGGAGAAGCTGATAAAACCAATGGGGCCCGTCACAGTCCCTCTCCTAAGGAGTGCCTTAATCCTCCCAGGGAAAGATCTGGTTCTTTCGTTGTACTGCCGTTGAATTTACGAACCACGGGTGCAGAGCCCAGTAGATTTTCACAAGGGAGGACGTGATGACCTGTATTCAGGTAGGGAAGTGAGGTTGTCAGCAGAGCAGGGGACCCTGCTGGCCTCCTGCTTAGGACAACAATACCAGCACCTTCCCCCCCTTGCCCACCTGGCCGAAAGCCAGCAGGTGCAGCCTCCCACAGAAGCAGCAGCTCCTTGTGTCTGGCAGGAGTCCTTGAAAGCACAGGTTAGGACTGTCAAAGGCCTGGGGGATGGGGCGGTTCAGGAGGAGAAGGGGGGCCTGGAGCCATGCCTGGAGGAGGTCGGCTCCAAGGACAAAGCACCCGAACTCTGCCCTCCGCCCTCCTCCCTGGGGATTGTGTCCCCCTTTGTCCGGGAGCAGTCAGTCCACCAGAAAAACCAATTAGAGGCAGAAGGAGATGAAAGGCGCTCACTGGTACCCTGCGGGCATTTCAGACAGCCCCGGGAGAAGCAGCGAGAGTCCACTCACATTAAAACCCGGCACATGCTGGATACTCAGCAGCCGTGCCTCCGCGGTTTGTGCTGTTTCTATGGAAGCACGCAGCCCTTACGCTAAATGCCGCAGCTCCGAGGTCTCTGGGCTTCTGCCCCGGCTGTGGGCACGTCCACATGCCTCCCACACTCCTTGGGGGCGGGGGTCCTGCTGGGGGAGGGGGCGTCAGCTGAAGGCCCGTTCATGCTGGGAAGCACATTTGTTTCCGGCCTCCTGTGCTCAGCTCGTCCGAGGTTCCTTCGGGTCTTTGCAGTGAATAGGAACGGACTCTTCAGTGCCCGCCTCCGGGGGAGCTCAGGGTCTGCCCCAGTTCTCTTTCCGCCAGCAAGAAGAGCCCCAGGTTCCAGCGGACAGTGGCGAGCTCGGACAGGGTGTGACCAGAGACTGGAAAGAGAAATCCAGACCGTGGGCTGCCTGTTGAGCAGCGCGAACCTGAGTAATACGTCTGAGCATCATTTGCGCTCTGTGCCTCTGAAAGCAGAACTGGGCATCAGGGGAGGGGCCGTCTGCAGCGACCATAGAGGCCGGGGGCCTGCTGCGGGGGCTGCCCTGGCCTCCCCCAGCTTGTGGGGGTGGTGGAGGTCACCCTGGGGAAGGAGGTGGCCATGCAGGTGCTTGTGGTTGTGACGGAGGCGGGTCCCTCAGAGGGAAGGGGGGCGACTCCGTAGCAACACGTGAGATGTGGAAAGGCGCCGGCCCCTCGCTGGGCCGTCTCAGGCTCTGCAGGTGCCCCGGGGAGGGGGCTGTGCTGAGCGGGTTTGTGGCACAGAGAGACCCACGTCTTTCCTGCAGTGTGGCCCTTATGGGCACCTGATGCTCAGCTGAGAAGGGGGACCTGGGCCAGGCTGCCGGAAAGGCTGTCCTCGCGGCTGAGAGACGTTCTGGCCTCGCGTGTCATTCAGGACCTCTGGGGACCCGGGGAAATAGCCACACTGGGTGACAGCTCCTGGAAAGGGGCAGAGACGGCAGACTCGGAGTCAGGGGGACCTGGGTTCCGGTGTCAGCCCCACTGCGTTCGGAATGACCGATACTTGTTCGGACGTTAGAGACCTTGACTATGCTGCCTGCACCTTTGTCCTCAGAGGGGCGTGTGACAGGACACTCAACGGGACCAGGCACGCCATCCAGAGGGAGCCGATGGCATAGCCAAGGGGGTGAACTGAGAGGCGCAGGTGAGCCTGGGCGTGGGAACCCTCTCACCTTCTTCAGAGGCCACTGGGGGTGGGTCCCTGGTGGGAGGGGGAGTGCAAGGACGGCTCGTGTGGAAGAGTCTGGGTCACACACCACACGGACGGTGCGAAGGGGAAACCACATGGTCCTCAACTGGGGCAGAAACCGCATTTCACAAAACGCAGGCTTCTTTTGGGATGAAAACACTGGAACTTGGAAGTGTAGTAAAGGCCTTCCTCACCGCAATAAAGGCCGGGAGATGCTGATGCCCTCTCAGGGGAGAGGGGGACAGAGCTCTCCTCCTCTGTTGGGAGCACAGGACCTGGCGCAGCTCCTTCCCGTCCACACCACACTGCTGCTCCGTCAGACAAGGAAAAGAACAACCTGCGAAGGAAGGGCTGGGGTCCCCTGTGTTCACAGCAGGGTCTGTGTCGGAAACTCTGAGCACTGCAATGCAGGACGCTGCTGACAGATCCAGGAAGGCGGATGGACACAAACCAACAGCCAGAAGTCTCGTGTTCAAGACACTGAGGACAAGGATTCTGAAAGGAAATGAAGAAAACACTTCCTTCTCAATGGCATCAAAAAGAACAAGAGGGGCACCTGGGTGGTTCAGTGGGTTAAAGCCTCTGACTTCGGCTCAGGTCATGATCTCAGGGTCCTGGGATCGAGCCCCGAATTGGGCTCTCCGCTCAGCGGGGAGCCTGCTTCCTCCCTCTCTCTCTGCCTGCCTCTCTGCCTACTTGTGATTTCTGTCTGTGAAATAAATAAATATTAAAAAAAAAAAAGAACAAGATATTTAGACATGAATTTGACCAAAAAGACAGAGACTTGTGCAGTGTCGGTACACAGTGCTGTAGAAAGACAACGAAGAAGGGGCTGGTGTGCGGACAGATGTCCCGTACTCACGGGCCGGGGGACTTGACGTTGCCAAGACGCTCCCCACGGTGGTCTCAGGTTCCATGCCAGCTACCGAAGTCCTAAAAACCCTTTTCTATAGAGATAGAAAAATACATTCTAAATTTCTTATGGGTTCTCAAGGGACCCGGAATAGTCAAGATGATTTTGACAAAGTTGGAGGAGTCATACTTTCTGATTTCAAAACTTACTGCAAAAATACAGCAACAGAAATAATGTTCTGGTGTAAACCAGAAGTATAGACCAACAGAAGAGAAAGCCCAGAGACAAGCCCTCATAACACCGGGTCAAATGATTTCCATCAAGGGCGCTCAGACCATTCAATGGGGAAAAGACCGTTTTTTTGGTTCCTTAACAAAGAGTGTTGGGAAGACTGGACATCCACAAGAGATAGGAGTGGGATCCTTACGTGAGGTTGGACAAACAGAAGCGGGATCAAATACCTACACGTAAGAACTGAGACTGCAGAGCTCTTAGGAGGACACGGAGGAGCAAAGACGCGTGACGTCACATTCGTCAGTGAGTTACTGGATGCAGTACCCCGAGCACAGGCGGCTAGAACACACGGCCAGTCTGGACTTGCGCAGAATGAAGACATGCGGCATCAGGGGATTCCATCAAGGGAGTGAAAAGGCGGCCCCGAGAACAGGAGGGAACATCGTCACACCTCCGACAAGGGATTAGTAGCCAGGACATGTAAGACTCCCATAGCTCAGCTACAACAGAATAATCCATTTACAAAACGCGCAAAGAACTGGAATAGCCATGTCTTCAAAGATGACAGACAGATGGACAATCAGCACGTGAGAAGCTACTCGAGGTCCCTGCTCATCAGGGGGACACACAGGACCTGCATGTGGAATGGGGCTCCGACTTCCTTCTTACGCACGTGGTTATCCGGTTGTCCTGCCCCGTTTGTTGAAGACACAGTTGTTGTCCTGCAGGTTGGACTCGGATCCTTTGTCCGAAATCTACTGATCGCTGCTGACGCGGCTCCATTTCCGGACTCTCCGTCCTCCCTCATTTGTCCTTGTGCTGCTGCCACACTCGTGCTCACCACGGCTTGTGTAAGGTGTGCAGTGGGGAAGGTGAGTCTCCCGACAGACATAGCTGGTTGTCAAGACTTTTGCTCCTTGTGGTACCGGCAACTCCACATGTGTTTTAGGATGTGGTTTTCCATTTTTGCCATAAAAATGCCTTCGGGATTTTAGTGAAGCTGGCATTGGATCTGCGGGTTGCTTTGGGTAGTTTTGACTTAGCATGAACTCTTCAGTCTGTATTTGCATCTAGTTAGGTCTTGCGGATTTCTCCCCCTCGGGCTTTGTATGTTCAGCCTACAAATCTCACAGCCCCTTGAAGAAGAGTGTTCCCGAGTGTTTTATGATTTGGATCGTATTGTACATGAAATAGTGTTCTTGATGCTTAACCTGTGACTAGTATATGGAAATACAGCTGATTTGGGGGTGTGGTCTTGGATCCTGCAAGTGCTAAATTCCTTCATTAACTCTGACTATATGTGTGTCTGTTTTCTTTAGGATTTTCTAGACCTAAGATCAAGTCACCTGTAAGTAGAAAAAACTTTCCTTCTTCATTTCCAATTTGTATCTTTTTTTTTTTAAGATTATTTATGTATTTATTTGACACAGAACAGGGAGGGGGAGCAGCAGAGGGAGAAGTGGGCTCCCCACCGAGCAGGGAGCCTGATGGGGAGCTCGATCCCGGGTCCCTGAGATCATGACCTGGGCCACCATGAGATCATAACCAAATGAGCCACCCAGGAGCCCCTCCAATTTGTATCTTTTTAACTGCTTTTTCTTCTCTATTTTTTTTTTCTGATTAGCGATTCCAGTACAGGGTCGCACAGAAGTGGCATAAACAGACATCCTTGTCTTGTTCCTGAACTTAGGGGGAAAACGTTTAGTTTTTAACCACTGAGTATGCTGTTGAGTAAGGTGTAACTACCCGTGGTTTAAAAATCTGGTATTTTTAATTGTGGTTAAATACACATACTGTAAAATTTACCATCTTCATAATTTTTAAAAGGATTTTTATGTATTGGGAAGCCTGGGTGGCTTACGTTAAGCGTCTGCCTTCGGCTCAGGTCTTGATCCCGGGGTCCTGGGATCGGGCCCCTCGTGGGCTCCCTGCTCAGCGGGGAGCCTGCTTCTCCCGCTGCCTGCTGCGCACCCTGCTTGTGCTCTTTCTCTGACAAATAAATAAGAAGATTGGACATTTGACATGTGTCACTCGACGTGTACGTGTTGAGAAATGTTTACCACGAGAACGCTAGCTCGCACAGCCTGCGGCCACCCTTCTGCAGCTCCTGCTACGGGGAGAGCAGAGAATTTCCACCATCACAGCCAGTTTCAGGGACACAGCACGGGACTGTCCCCTTTAGTCCCGTGCTGGGCATCAGCTCTCGGGGGTGTCCTCCTCTTACAACTGAGAGTTGCTGCCTCTGATCCATGTCTCCCCATTCGTCTCATCCGCAGACCCTGGAGCCAGCATTCGGCTCTGTGTCCGGGTGAGTTCGATGTCCAAGACTCCGCGGATAAGGGAGGTCACCGCGCGTCTGCCGTTCTCTGACTGACTTCACTGAGCATCACGTCCCGGGTCTGTCTGTCGTGTCACAGATGGCAAGATTCCCTTTCTCATCGCCGCATGACACTCCGCTGTGCGCGCGGACCACAGCAGCTTCCTCCGTGCATGCGCCCGTGGGCGCCGACGTTGTTTCCGCGACTCGGCGGTTGTGACCAGAGCCGCAGTGAGCAGGGGTGCGTGCGCGACTCCCACGCAGTGATTTCGTTTCTTCAGATACGTGCCCAGAACTGCCACTGCCGATCGTGTTCAGTGGTTGAACGTTTTTACTTTTTGACGAGCCTCTGTACTGTTTTCCGTAGGGGTCGATCGAACTTACGCCCCCCAACAGTGCACAAGAGTTAGTTTTCTCCTGTCCTTGCTATTTGTTCTCGCTCGGCTTTTTTTTTTCTTAAGATCTTTCTTATTCATTTGACAGAGAATGTGCACAAGGGAGCAGCAGGAGAGGGGAGGCAGGCTCCCCGCTGAGCAAGGAGCCCCATGCGGGGCTCGATCCCAGGACCCTGGGGTCACGACCGAGCTGATGGCAGAGGCTTCACCGACTAAGCCCCCCAGGCACCCCCCTCTTGTGTTTTTGATAATCGCTATGCTCGTAGGTGAGCTGACACTTCCTTGTGGTTTTGTTTAGCGTCGTTACTGATGACTAGCGTCGTTACTGATGACTAGCGACGTTGAGCAGCACTTCATGTCCTTGTTGCCTTTTATATGTCATCTTTGGAGAAATGTCTGTTCAAGACCTCTGTCCAATTTTTTTTAAAGATTTTATTTATTTATTTGAGAGAGATCACAAGCAGGCAGAGAGAGAGCGGGGGGAAGCAGGCTCCCCGCTGAGCAGAGACCCCGACGCGGGGCTCGATCCCAGGACCCTGAGACCATGACCTGAGCCAAACGCAGAGGCTTAACCCACTGAGCCACCCAGGCGCCCCCCGTTGTCCTTTTTTAAAATCAGATTTGTGTTTGCTACAGAGATGCAGGCGTTCCTTGTACCTGTCGATACTGACTTCTCATCAGACACGTGGTTGCAGCATTTCCTTCCGTCCTGTTGGCGGCCTTTTCCTCTGTCGATGGTTCCTTTTACTGTGCAGAAGCGGTTTAGCTTGGTGCGGCCCCACTCCTTGGTGATTGCTTTTGTCGAGTGTGTTTTTGGTATTGTTCCAAAGATCAGTGCCCACACCTGTGTCAAGGAGCTTTTCTCTTGTTTTCTGTGAAGAGTGTCACGGTTTCAGATGTTACATTTAAGTCCTACCTCCACTCTAGGGAAACTTGTGAGCGCGGCAAGACAGGGTCTGGTGTTGTTCTTCTGCGTGTGGGCGTTCTTTCTTAGTTCCTTGAGGTCGAGTGTTGGGTTATTTGAGATCTTTTTCTTAAATGGAGGGTTTCATATCTATAAAGTTCCTTCTCAGCATTGCTGTCCCACACGTTTTGATACGTTGTGTTTCCAGTTTTGTTTCACTGTCTTTTTCACTCCTGTTGGATCTCATTGTTGTTTCATTCCCAAGTATTTTTTTTTTTTAAAGATTTTATTTATTTATTTATTTATTTGACAGAGAGAGAGAGCACAAGTAGACAGAGAGGCAGGCAGAGAGAGGGGGAAGCAGGCTCACTGCCGAGCAGAGAACCCGATGCGGGGGTCGATCCCAGGACCCTGAGATCATGACCTGAGCCGAAGGCAGAGGCTTAACCCACTGAGCCACCCAGGTGCCACTCATTCCCAAGTATTTATGAGGCTTCCGGTTTGCCTTTCGTTGCTGACGTCAGATCCACGCCACTGTGGTTAGGAAAGGTACTCGTTACGATTTCAGTCTTACTCTGTGACCTGACATGATCCTGGAGAACTCCTCAAGGAGCAGGGAGCCCGATGCAGGACTTGGTCCCAGGACCCTGAGATCATGACTTGAGCCCAAGGCAGACAGGTCACCGACTGAGCCCCTCAGGTGCCCCTTAATCTGTTTACTTTCAACACAGTTACTGATAGGTAAGGATTTACTATTTTGTTAATTATTTCCTGGGTGTTTTGGAGTTTCTTCATTACTTTTCCCCTCTTGCTGTCTTCTCTTCCTTTGGGAGTTGGTGATTTTCCGTAATAGCATATACTGATTCCCTTTTTACCTTTTTTTTGGAAGAAGAATTCTTTTTTCAAGTAGGCTCCCCACCAGCACGGGCTTCAACCCCTGATTCTGAGATCAAGACCTCAGCAGAGATGGAGAGTCGGGTCCCTAAGTGATCGAGCCGTCTGGGCGCCCCTTCCTGCTCTCTGTCGCGTGCGCAGCTGCTCGTGCGGTTTCTGTGTTGTGGGTCCCCTGGGGTGGATCCAACAGCTCTTGCAGGTGTGAGAGCCTGTGCCGTGTGGACACCAACGTGGGTTGTACGAGAAACTCTGCCTTCGCGTCCCCCCACAGACATTCTGTGGTGTCGATGTCGCATTTTTTTAGTCTTTCTGTGTTGTGTGTCCACTGACACATTATCGTGGCCGTAGCTATGTTTAACACTTCCGCTCTTTGACCGTCGTACTAGAACGAGCTGGGGCACGCACACCACGCTGCCTTACTGGAGTCTCTAGTCTGTCCACGTACTTGGCTTTGCGGGGACGCTCCTTCTTCCCGTGTTTCGACGTTACTGGTTAGCGTTCTTCTGTTTCACGCGACGAGCTCCTTTCGGCATTTCTGGGTACGCAAGGCTAGTGTCGATGGAGCCCCGAAGCTTCGTGTGTGTGGCACGGTCTGTCTTGCCCTCATTTCCGATGCACAGCGTGGCCGGGCGACGCGTTCTGGTTCTGATCGGGTCGCTTCTTCTGCTTGGTCCTGATGCATGTGACGCCCGTGACGGAACTCTTCACGTCGGTCTCGGCACTCTTCAGCTCCGTGGTTTCTGTTTGGTTCTCTCTCTCTCTCTCTCTCCTGTTTCTCTGTCGAACTTCCTGTTTTGACCTTGGACTATTTTCCCGATTTCACTCGCTCGCTGACGCGTATTCTCCGGCAGCTCCGAGCATCGTCAGAACAGTCACTTTGACTGTCGGGCAGTTCCCGGCCTCCGTTTCTTTGGGGCGAGTGTGACGGCCTCCTTTGGCAGAGTCCCGTTTCCCCGATTCTCCGTCACCATCCGCTGAGGCAGGGCCTGTGGGTTTGCAGAGGCGCTCAGGGTTCCCGGCTTCGCAGATGGGGCTTCAGTAAGGAAAGACCTTCACGTGCGGGCAGGAGATGCCGCAGCGTGCTGGGACCCGGGTCTAGAGCGGTAAGGGGCCACATACGGAGGTGTGGTGGCCGCGATTCCAGAGCGGTGCGGTGACTCACCCACGGATGTCACTGGGGTCCACAGCACAGTGAGTGTCGTTGGGGGACGTGTCCGCAGATGCTGCTTGGGCTGGAAGTCCTCGGATGTGCCTGCAGTGCAGCTGCGAGGGCCCGGGACGAGCAGGTGATGGCTGCAGCTGGTGGTTGCACACGCGTGGCTGGAGGGCGGAGCCAGAGGGCGCGTAGGTGGCGGGGGCAAGTGCAAGCTCACGCTAGTGCTTAGGGCCGAGGTATGTACAGGAACTACTGGGGGTAAAGCTGCAGGTGCCCCAGCTGTCGGTCTGGCCCTGGGCGCACACGCTGCCGCAGAGGCCGCGGAAGGGCCTCGGGTCGGCGGGTGCCGGTGCACGGACGCACAGGCGCCATCCGAGTGCACGCACAGCGGTGCACACCCGCCCCGGGGTCTGGGCTGCTGTCTCGTGCTGGTCGGCCACAGACCTGGGATGGCTTCTCGAGCTGCTCCTCAGCTTTGGTCGGAGGGAGAGGCAGGAAGTGCTAAGAGACTCCCGCAGCCTATGTCAGAAATGCGGATACCCTTGCGCTGACTCCGGTGGGAGCTGCCAGGGTCCTCCACGGAGCAGGCCCATGGGCGCGGCAGCCACAATGCAGTGTAGCCACCGGGGAAGCCCTGGGCTCGAGAGCTTTCCTGTTCTCAGGGGAACTCATCCCTGACTCAGCCTCTCCCCTTGTAGGTCCCTGTGGGGCTGCTGCCACAGTGCCCTGAGCCTCGGTAGCTGCCTCGTCCTAGAAAACCTCCAGAGGCCCCGGGCTCGTCGCTCACGTTCCCTGCCGGACCAAGACTCCGGTCTTGACATCCCGAGCCCTGCGTCCGCCGTCCCCTCGGCCTGGAATGCTGTCCCGTGTCTCGTTTTGGTTCAGTTGGTAACCCCTCTTCAGGGCTTGGATGAAATGCTGCTTGCTCAGGGACACCTTCCCTACACCCCCAGATGTGGCCAAACTTCTCCGTCCAGCTCGTTGCAGTGTTTACCACGAAGTGGCTGGCGGTGACTTGCTTCAAGTCCCAGCCTGCTGGTCTTCCCCGTGACCGGGGTTTGGGCCTCCCAGGGTGCTCCGGGACGCCGGACAGGGGCTGCGATTAGGCAGGGGGCCGAGCCTGTGTTCCTCGTGTGCTCCCGGCCCCGAATGCAGCGGTGTGTGCGGTCAGCGCTCCGCCTTTTCAAGCACTGGGCTGGGGGAGAAAAAGGAGAAAGAGGACAAGAGCTTGTGTTCTTAAGTCAGCAAGAATCAGGTTGAAGTCTTGCAGCCAGTCTTGCAGAGTCCAAACTTAGGAAGTTCTCTTCTCCAAGCCCCTCGGGACTTTTCGCCCCACCTGATCCTGTGACAGCCCCGTGTACGGTGATGAGCTCGTGCCGTGAAGAAAGGAGTGAGGAGCTGTTGGCCTCCCCCGGGCTGTAGCCGCTTCAGTATTTGGAGATGAGTTGCTCCCCCCGTACAGACTTCCAGATGTTTCCCCGAGAAAGGGCCGCCTGGGGGAATTTAAACCGTGGGCGCGAAGATTCAGACAAGTGTGTCCACACCGGCCGGATGTCTTCCCAACTTCCAAAGCGTCTTTACTCTGATTTGGGGTTTTCCTCTCGTCTCGGACTTAGGAGGTCTCTCTGATCCCCTGCGTCTGTCTACACTGGCCTTGTAGATCCCTCTTGTTCCCAGCACGTCTGTGCTGAACGGGTATGTTTCTAGAACGACTAAAGGTTTCTTTCTTGATTGTGGATGTTTTCCCAATTCTCCACTTTGTCTGAACTAACCCAGGATGGACAGCCCCCCCAGCTGCCCCCAGATGTGTCTACTCCGAACGGGGTCGCACTCCCTAAATACACAGGTAGGTCTGCCATCTCCCGGGGTGTCTCCTAGAGTCCCCGGGTATGTCTTCGCTGACCTGGCATGTCGCCCTTATCGCCCTCACCTAGGGTAGCACGCGGTGCCCCAGGTGTATCTGCCGTACCTGGGATGTCTCCCTAGTTCCCCAGGTGTGACCGCTGTGATCTGTCACTAGATCTTCAGAAGCTCCCACCCTGATGTGGGAGGTCTCCTCGATGCCTTTGGTGAGTCTACACCGACATAAAATGTCTCCCTCATCCCCTGCGTCTCGTCACCAACCTTTTCCATTTCCACAATACCCCGAGACGTCTCCTCCGACGTGGGACCTCGCCCTGGGTACGGAGATCTGTCCGCCTCCGCCTGGCGTGTCTCCCCGATTCCCAGGCTGTGTCTGCTCCGACTGTGGGCGGCTCCCTTGTTCCTCTCACGTGCTCACTCTGCCTGGGGTGTTTGCCTCGTTTCTCCGTTGTGTCTACCACACCGACCGAGGACTTTTGCCTTTATTTGCCCGGTGTGTCTGCTTGGACCGGTGATGGCTTCCAAATGCCCTAGGTAGGACTCCCTGACCCGGATGTGTCCCCCAAGCCCTGGGGTGTCCACTGTGTCTTAATATGTTTCTGTAATGACCCAGATATGTCTGCCTTGGCCTGAGTGCTTCCTTAGTTTTCCAGGTGTGTCTACCATGTTCTGGGGTGTCTCTGTACTCCTCAGGGTGTCTGTTCTGGGCATCTGCGGTGTCCTGATTTCTTGGCGTTTTTCCTCTATCATGGGCAGAGGTGTGTCTGCCCTGACATGTCACCTGGGTGACATGGTCCTCCCTGTGTCTGTATGAATCTGGGACGTCCCCCAGTTACCGTGTTGTCTACACTGACCTGGGATATGTGGCACATGTACTCAACATCTATATAGATCTGGCCTGGGATGTTTTTCTGGTTTCCAGTTGTGTTTGCCCTGACACAGATGTCTCATTTCGTAGGTTTGTCTACACTGATCTGGGATATCACGAATAATCTAGACGAGTCTCGTCTGACCTGGGATGTCTCCCTAACACCCCAGGTGTGTCTGCTCTGACAGGGCTTGTCTTGATAATCCCCCAGAGGGGTCTCTGCTCTTCTGGGATGTTTCAGTAATTCCCCAAATGTGTGCACTTTTCTAGAATGTTCTCCTGATTCCCTGGCTTGTCTGTCCTGACCCGGTATGACTAATTCCCCGGTGTGTGTACTTGGAGCTGGGGTGTATTCCTGGTGCTCTAGTGTGTTTCCTGAGCTTGGACGCCTCCGTAATATCCCGGATGTCTGTTGTCGTTTCCTTAATTACCAAATGTGTCTACTGTGCCGTGGGTTTTCTCTTATTCCCTATTTTTCTACACTGACCACGGACATGTTCTTTTCTTTTTTCTTTCTTTCAGCAGGAGAGAAAACACAAGCAGGAGGAGTGGGAGAGGGAGAAGCAGGCTTCCCACCGAGCAGGGGTTCTGATGCGGGGCTCGGTCCTAGGACTCCGGGATCATGACCTGCATCGGAGGCAGAACCTCAACGACTGAGACCCTCAGGCGCCTCAGGATACGACTCTCGTTACTGGGTGTGTCTGCGCCGATCTGGGATGCATTCCTTTTATTTATTATCATACTCAGCCACAGAGTAGTATGCGATGGGTTTCTCGTGGAGCGTCCCCGATCCATTAGTTCTGTGTAACTGCCCGTGCGCATCACACGTCCCTCCTCCGTGCCCGTGTCCGGCTGCCCCATCCCCCAACCCCTCCCCTCTGAAACCCTCCGTTTGGTTCCCGGAGTCCAGAGTCTCGTGGTTCGTCTCCCCCTTGATTTCCCCCCCTTCAGTTTTCCCGCCCTGCCCCTGTGGTCCTCTGCGGTATGCCTTCTGCTCGACGTTACAGATGATGGGCTGGTATCCAAGATCTGGGCAGAACTTCTCAAACTGTGATGTATTCCTGGGTCTGTACACGGTGTCCTGCGCTCTTTCTTGTATCCCCCAGTTTTGTCCTCCTTGAACTGGGACGACTCCGTAGTTAACCCCAGTTTTGAGTGCCCTGACCTGGGACATCGCCCTACTTCCCGCTTGTAGGTCTGCCCTGGGCTGTAGGAGTCATAACCCCGGGTCTGTAGTGCCCTCATCTCTCTACATTCTTGACTCTGGATTACGTCTAGATTACGCTCTGCGGTGGTTTTCTGCACACCTGCTTGTGTCCCCTGACCTGGGAGGTGGCCTCATTTCCTCGGGTTTGTCTGCCCCAACCTGAGCTACCTCCGTAATTCCTGAGTTGTGTCTACACTGACGTGGGAAATCTCACTAATTCCCTGGGCCAACGCTGACCAGGAATGTCTCCCTAGTTCCCCAGCGTGTGTCTGCCGTGACCAGGGGCGTCTCTCCAGTTCCACGGGTGTTTCTCCACTTTCCCAGTGCGCCTCCCTCGTTCCCCGCTTCCGCACACGGTGAGGCGGACGCGTCCGTAACCGCCCAGGCTGGCTTCTCGGTCTCCTCCTTCCGTAGCGGCGTTCGGTCGCGTGTGCCTCTCGTGTTCGACCCTGAAGCTGGAGGTCTCCCGACGCACCGTGTCCGAGCCGACAAGGGGCGGCTCCCTCGTTGCCCAGGCAGGGCCGCCCTCACTGCGGAGGTCGTCACTCCTCAGGCGGGTCTGCAGCAGCCTGGGCTGTCTCCCTCATCCCGTCTGTGGAACCCGACTTGGGAGGTTTGGCTAGACCCTAAGGTGTGTGTCCTGACTTGGGCCGTCTCGTTCCACGACCGTCAGCACCGACGTGGGGCATCTCCCCGCTTCTCCCGGTGGGTCTCTTCTGACCAGGGTTATTGACCTAATTCTTCAGTTTGGCCTACAGCGAACTGGGTCCTCCTAATCCGCTCCGTGTTCACGCTGACCTGCGGGACGTCTCTGATTTCCCAGGCTCACCCGTGCCCGCTCTGCGTGTCTCCGAGATGACTCCCGTGGGTCTGCTCAGACCTGGGATGTCCATCTGCTCACACACGCGCGTCCCCACTAACGTGGGACGTTGGCCTAAATCCCGGCTTCTGTCTCCCATGACCTGGGAGGTCTCCCTGCTTCCTTTGGCGTGTCTACACGGCCATGTAACGCCTCTGTAATGCCAGGGGGTGTCCTGTCTGACTTTGAGATCCCTGTGTTTGTCTCATCTGGGAGGCCTTTCTCATTCCCCACGTGTCTCTACACTAATGTGGAATGTCCCCTAATTCAACGAGCATATCTGCCCTGAACGCAGACGTATCCCAGGTTTCCCAGGTGTGTCTTCCCTGACCTCGGATATTTCCGTAACTGCCGAAGTGTGTCTACACTGACCTAGGATAGTTGCTTAATTCTTCAGGCACGTTTACCCTGATGTGGGATGTCCCCCAAGTTCTCAGGCGCGTCTGCACTGGACTGCGACGTTACTCTAATCCCCAGGCAGGTCTGCTCTGACCCAGGCTCTCCCTCTCTGCCCTAGGTAGATCTACACCTAATTGGGATTCCTTCCTAATCGCCCCCGTTTGCCTATTTGAACTTGAATGTCTCCCAAGTTCCCCAGGAGAATCTGCGCTGACCTGGAGTGTCCCCTAACTCCCCATTTTTGAGAACACTGACCTGGAATGTCTCCCTCATTCACAAGGTGCTTCGACTCGGACCTGGGATTGCCTCTAGTCACCAGGTGTGTCTGTCTGAACCTTGGGTTATTTTCTGTTGCCCAGGTGTTTCCATGGTAACCCTGGATGTCTCCCTAATTCCTCAGGCGTGTCTAAACGGACTTGAGGTGTCCCTTAATACCCAAGGTGTGTCTGTTCTGGCTTGGGTGCCATTGTAATTTCCAGGTCCATCTTTACTGGAATGACTCCCTGTTTCCCCAGATGTCAACCCTGATCTGGTTGTCTCTCTGCCCTGGTGTGTTTACACTGCCCTGGGATGTTTAAACCCCTATTCGTATCCCTTCTGACCTAGAATGTGCTATTCATATCCCAAGTAGGTCTACACTGACAAGACTCCTTCATTCCCCAGGTGTTCCTTCACTGACCCGAGAGGTCTAATTCTCCAGGTATGTTTACACCGACCTGGAACTTTTCACTAATTCCTCCGGTTTGTTTGTCCTAATTTTGGATGTCTGCTAGCTGTGCTGGTGTGTCCCAGATCTGAGTTCTCATGATCTTGCACGTGTGTCTTTCCTCACAAGGAATGTTGTCTTTGTTCCCCTGACATGTCAGCCATGATCAGGGATGTCACCCCAACTCCCCAGGTGTAAGTGTTCTGAGTTGGATTTTCTTCCTAATTCACGGAATTCTGCTTTACTTGGCTTGTATGTGTGTGTATATATTTTAATTCTATTTCTATATATTTACAAAAATACAGATTTTTAAATATATATATATTTTTCTTTTTGAGAGCGAGCGAGCATGAGAGCTGGTTGGGTGGGGGAGGAGGGGCAGAGGGGGAGGGAGAACCTCACGCAGGCTCCACAGCCAGTGCAGAGCCCGATGCAGGACTCGATCTCATGACCTGAGCCAAAATCGAGTGTCAGATGCTCAGCCGACTGAGCCCCCGGGTGCTCCTGGCGGGCGTCTGTATTTTCTCGTGTGTTTCTGCTCTGACCTCATTGGTCTCTCAGTCTCCAGGTGTGTCTACACGGACCTGGGAGGTCTTGCTCGGGTGTGTCTGGCTGACCAGAGAGGTCTCCTAGGTGGGTCTCCATTGAATAGGCCTGTCCCCCTATCGGCCGCATTGTTGTGGGATCTCCCTGATACCCGGGACCTTCTATCCTGACCTGAGACTCAGGCTTCCCAGGGTGCTGCTCTGATCTGCGCGGTCTTCCTGAGTCTCCTGTCCTGTCACCCCTGATGTGGGATGTCTCCCAGCTCCCACTTGTGTCTGCTTTGACTTGAGGGGTCTCCCCAGCTCCCCGGCTGTGCCCACCTTGACCCTGGATGTCTGACTCCACCCGTTGGGCACTTCCTGCCTGGGGGGTCTCCCCAGGTCCCCCGGGAGGTCCCCCTTATTGCAGGGTGTCCCCTTCGCTGTCCGTGCCCGCCCGCATCTGCGTCCCTGCTTCATCAGGCACTTCTGCACCGAACTGGGATGTCCAATGAGTAGGTGCGTCTACGAGAAAAGTAAGATTCGAACAGCTTCACTTGAGATGAACATTTTATTGAGCAAAAAAGAAGCATTTTCGGAACAGGGATAAGTGCAAACAAACTGGCTAAGCAACTCGGCTCTTACTCGTGCTTTATAACCCGTAAGTACATCACTTTCCGTGGTGATTTGTTATCAGTAATTTTACTTGATTTTAGCTGATTAGCCTGGAATATAAAGTCATGCTAACATGAAGAAAGCTTAAGTTTTGTTTAAAATCAGAGTATTTTTGGAATCAGGAGATTTTTAAGATCGGGATTAGTAGGAGACTTGGGGCATGTCCAGACTGTGGCGTCCATCTCACTTTTAACAAACAACCGTGCCTTTTGTCCGCGGTCTCAGTTGAACGGAGAGCGGCTGACTCGTTAGCATCATGCTGGGTTATGGTCTTCGGACATCTGTGTCCTCCAGTAATTCTTGTTTAGGTCCCATGGAGACCGTGGGGTCAGTCCGTGTTCATGGAGCAGCACTGGAGGCTCTCGAGCCGACACGACGTACGGGGGGTTTATTACCACGAGTCCGAGGAGGAGGATATCCAGTGGTTGAAAAAGACCCAACTCCAAGGTGTCCATTTGCCCAAAATTAACCGATTAAAAAGATCAAGTCAGTTACAAGATTTTTTTTTTTTTACTTTTGTAAGCTAATCTGCCCTGATTTTCATAATGTGTAGCTGGGTTTCAAGTGTTTATTTATACAGACAAAATATGACGTAGTAACAGTGACGGATTCTTACTGTAACCATAGATGTTCTGCACCAGACAGACGCCCCAAGGGAACTTTGCAGCAGCATCGGTAAAGGTAGGCACTGCTGGCATCTAGGTCAAAATCCCAGGTCAGAGTTGAAGCACGTTGGGAAGCAGACGTCCCAGAAAGCAGAGACACACGGGCTAGTTGGATCTACGAGGTCCGAGTAGACACACCGTGTTACAGGGAAACGTCACTGGCCAAGGTAGATCAGGGGCATGAGGTCCACCTCCCTGGTCGGACTGGTAATACTAGGGCTCAGCTTCTAGGTCAGGGTGGACATGGCTGGGATACGGGGATCATCCTGGGTGTGTCTGAGAATAAATGACATCGATGTGATTGTCCTCATGCTGCGATTTGGTGCAGCAGTGGGGAAGGAGAGAGACACGGAGGTCAGAGCAGACCTGGGAAAGGAGGCGGACGTCCTCAAGTGCGGACCGTCCTGATGGGGGTAGCGACACGCGGGGAAAAGACACTGCGGGTAAATGTTCACACGACTAGGAAGGAAACCTCCAGGTTCGGGTTATATGCACCAGGGTGAGCAGGGAGACAGGGCTGGGGAATTAAAGACCTACAAGCTAAGAGACCGTCCTGGGGAAACAGACTTCCCCGGTCAGTATGGAAGAAAGACTTGAGGAATCGAGGTGAGCATGTGGGTCCCGGTACCTCTCCCTGGGGAAGCAGACAGAACCCGGGACATTAGGGGAAAATCTCTGGTCAAGAGAGCTGCATCTGGTTGAGAAGGAAGCGGACACTCCCTTGGTAGAGGAGAGGCGATATCTCTGTGGGAAGAGGGAAAGGTTCCTGCAGAGGCCACACCCCATGGTTGGCATCAGTGAGACGCACGCGCGTGTCCGGGCGGAGATCCCGTCGGGCTGGGGGACGGGGACGTGGCGAGTTCAACAGTCATTGCGGTCAGGGACTCTGTGACATCCCAAAGCAGAACAGACGAACCTGGAGAAACAGGGAGACACCTCAGGCCACTGTGGGCACAACTTTGGTCAAGGTCAGTTACCTGGGGGTGGGGGAGAGAGAGTCGTCCGTGAACTACACAGACAACCTTGGGAACGAGGGAGACATCCGAGCTACAACTGGGACAAGAGGACAGTCCGAGTTAGATCGAGGCGGGCAGGACACGCACGTGAGGTGCTGGACATCCCAGGCCACGGCAGACACAGCAGGTCAGTGTAGACATCGGGGGAGTCCGTGGAACCTTCCAGGCCAGCGCAGGCAGATGCGGCTGGGATCCACGGAATCCTAGGACGCTGGTGTCGACACACTCGGGGAGGGGACTGCCAGGTCAGTGCGGACAGAAGCGGCGCACCACTCCCGGTACACACACGGGGAAGTCGTGACCGGTCCCGATGCATCTCGGGAACTACGGAGACACGAAGGTCAGGGTAGACAGAGCCGCAGAAAGGACGAGATGTGCCAGAGCAGGATACGACGAGCAGAGGGAGTCTTCCTGAGGGGCACAGAGGAGTCCCTCAGTGGACACACACTTGAGGAATTACACAGCCCAGGTCAGTGTATTTATCCTGAAGAATGAGGGAGATAAACCCGGTCATAACAGGAACAGCTGGGATTAGAGACCTGCTCATGCCCACGACTGGGCTGTACGTGCACGTACCCGGTCAGAGAATATTGTCTCAGAAGATGCAGGGTTAGGATGGACACACATGGAGAACCAAGGGAACATTTCAGGTCAAGGCAGAAAAACCTGGGGCATTAGGGGAGATCCAAGGTTAACGAAGACACTAAGTCTCTAAGTGAAAACCAACTGGGTCCATAAACAGTAAAATTTTTTTTTACAGCTTTGATGAGAAGGGGGGGATCCAGGGAAGATGGCCAGCGACTGTGGGGAGGAGAAGGACACCGGTGCGGTGGCTGCTGAACGCTGGGTTCTTCGTGGCCTTTCCCCCGTTCCTGTAGGCCGTGCGAAGTTCCTCCCGGAGATGAGGCTTGCGTTGGAGCTGCCTGGTGTAATGGGCTTCTCCATCCGGTGTCTAGCCGGTCGGCTTGAGCTGGCAGATGGTTCCACGTGGAGCCCGAAGTCCTGAGCCCTGTGTTAGCCCAGAAAGTTAGGATTTACTGGATTCTGCTGGTTGGTCCGTAGTTCCACTCCGGGAGCTACCGGTTTTGTTGGTTGGAATCTGAAGTAAAAGTGACAAATGTGTCAAGCAGAAACCAAGGAGACCGGGGACACTAAGGTTCTTGAAGCCCCCAATGACCCTGTCTTCTCATACCTCAGCTCTCCAGATGTCTGAAAACTTCGGTTCTGGACGTTGTACGTGTTTACAGAAAGGGCAGCAGCCCACTACGGGCCATCCTGAATTACAGCAGCCACAGCAAGAAAATGGACCTGGGATAAACATATCCATTCATGAGGTGTCCTAAAGGGAAAGCGGTCTCAGCCAAGAATTCACTGTGAGAGCCGGAAGGAAAATTGGTTTTTCCCTTTCGACATTTTCTGGGGACCCACTGGGACACCTCACTTGCTCTGGGGCCTGCAGACAGGACACCGAGGAACCCGGCAGAAGCTGGTAAAGAGAGGAAGGTAAAATGTCATCTGTCCTTTCCCAAGACCAGACTCGTGTGGATTTGGTTTCCGGAGGCCCCTGCTTGTGCCACTTTTCCCTGCCAGGGCCGGCCACTGCTTTGCTGCGGGTCTCGCTTTGTGGCCTGAGAATCTGGCGCGGCTTTCTGCCTGTCTGTTGTTGCACGTGCAGGCAGCTCAGCTGTCAGGTCGGGGGCCCTGAGAATTTGGCGGGACTGAGACGTGGGGTCCCCGTTCGTCGCTAACCTCCCACCGACCGTTGCCGGCTCTCAGGGGAACTGTCTTCATGTCGCCTGTCCTCGCGAATGGCCCTGATCTTGGGAAGACCGTACCTTCTGCTCCCTCTTAGGAGATGTTTTTTGTCTCCATGGAAATGTCATAAAATCCTTACTGGTTTGGGTTAACTTGATACTCTTCTGGTTTAAAAGAAGAAGAAAAGAAGAGTGCAGTACTGCCAGGAATGTTTACTCTTTGTCTCAGCCAAAACCTGCAAGTAACATAATGTGAGGGCCTGGTTAGCCTCTGGAACTTACTTGCAAACCCCGGATGTAGGGGCGGGCCAGGCCGGATGGAGACATCCAATCAGTGGGGCGCGCATATATTTACTGTGCTGTGTTGCCAGGTCATTGGCCACTTGTGTGTGGGCCAGGCTCAACCACCTTTATAAAGGTTAGTCTGTGAGGCTCGGGTTGGGGTGGAAGTAGGGGGAGGAGGAGTAGCCGTTGGGTAGTCTTTGGGAGCAGCCTCCTCGGGGTCGTCGCCTCTTCGTAAGATACGGCCACTACCGGTCGGTTTGATTTTCGATGCTTGGTGTGAAATAAAGCTTTGCTTGACCTTTGCTTTGCATCAGTCTCGTTCCTTTGGTCACGGACCCTAACAATACTTGGAAGGATTTTTATAATGAGTTCCAGGGTCCGAAGTCGGCCACATGGGAGGCCCCGGCAGTCAGAGACGAGGAAGGAATCCGAGGCCTCCAAGCTGGTGAGGAAGAAGGACACCTTTCCCTCGAGGATGACCCAACACTGCATCTGGGAACCTCACAGACGCCACCAAAGCACTCGGAGACTGACACATGACCTCAGTACGGCTGCAGGAGACCCAATCCGTGGCATTTTTATATGCCAGTAGTGAAGCAACAGAAAGAGATTAAGAAATCCCATTACAGTTTTACCGAAGATAATACCCAGGAATCCACCTAATCAAGGTAGTGGGAAGCCTGCTCTCTGCCGGCTAAAACACATCGAACGACACTGATGAGGACACAGTGAGCGGGAAGATATTCCATAGTCCTCGAGCAGAAGAACAAATACTGTTAATTACCCAAAGCAGTCTGCAGATTTAGTGTAATCCCTATCGAAATACCAAAATTTTTCGCAGAATTATAACAAACAATCCTACAATTTGTATGGAAACACGGAGGACCTTGAATAGCCAAAACCATCTTGAAAAGCAAAGCTGAAGATCCCAAACTTCCAGATTTCAAATTATACCGCAAAGCTGTCGTGAAAAAAACAGTGCGGCAGTGGCACCGCAGGCATATACATCAGTGGGATCGCACAGAGTTCCCAGAAATGAACCCACATTTCCACGGTTAATCTTTGTCAAAGGAGGAAAGAACATGCAATAGGAAAAAAAATCTCTTCAACAAATGGTGTTGGGAAAACTGGACAGCTACCTTCAAAAGTATAAAACTGAGCCCTTAGGCCATACACACAAATTCCAAAATGGACGAAGGACCCCAATGGGAGACCTGAAACCACAGAGATCCTAAAAGAGCGCACAGGCAGTGATTTCTCCAGTGTCGGCCACAGCAACTGGTTCTGGATATGTCTCCTGAGGCAAAGGAAATAGAAGCCAAAACAAGTGTTGGGACATCCTCAAAAAGCTTTGCGCAGCGGAGGAAACAGCGAAACTGAAAGACAACCTACAGAATGGGAGAAGATGTTTGCAAATGACGTGTACAGTTAAGGGTTCGTATCCAACATATGTAAAGAACTGATACAACTCAATGCCAAAAAAAAAAAATCCAAGTTAAAAATGGGCAGAGGACATGGACAGACGCGTCTCCAAAGAGGACATCCGGACGGCCAGCAGACAACAGGGAGATGCCCCACGTCACTCATCGTCAGGGAAATGCAAATCGAGACGATCTGCTGACACTCGTCAGAGCAGCTACAGTCAAAAGCACAGGAAACAGCACGTGCTGGCGGGGAAAGGGCGCCTCCTCCACTCCGGTGGGAACGCACACCGGTGCCGCCGCTCTGGAGAACCGTGCGCAGGTTCAGCAGAAAGTTAAAAATGGAGCTTCCCTGTGATCTAGTCCCCGCACCACTGGATATTTACTCAAAAAATACAAACCGTGTAATTCGCAGGGATAGAGGTACCCCGATGTAACAGCACTGTTTCCAACAGTCAGATGGCAGCAGCCCCCCGCCCCACACCCCCGAATACTACTCAGCCATGAGGAGGAGGAAATCTTGCCGTTTCCCACACACGGACCGACCTAGACAGCATGACGCTAAGTGAACCAGTCAGGCCGAGAAAGACTGTTACATGATCTCACGCGCATGTGGAATGTGAGACAAAACATATGAGACACAAAACAAAGGGACGATAAAGAGGCCGAGCGAGACACAGACTCCTGACTACAGAGAACAAGCTGCTGGTCCCGCGGGCAGAACAGGTGGCGGGGGTTGGGGAGCGCGCGGTGGTGAGCAGTGGGGAAGGCCCGGAAGTGCAGATCCGCCACATTACACGCCGGAAACGGACACAACACTGTGCGTTATGTACACTGGAATCTTAAAAAATTAATTTCAAAAAGCCCAACAGGGGTTTGTTAAAAAAAAAAAAAAAAAAAAGGTTCCTCATTAAAAGGAAACTATGTACCCAGAGGGAAAGAAGAACATTCTGAAACCGTTGTGGAAGGATTTACTAAAATATTCAAAAGACACGACTCTAGAACATAAAATCTTCTGATTCTCATCCAAGTTGAAAATCCTCCTGCTGTGAAGAAGCAAACTGAAGATACTATGACGGGGAAAGCGGGTCAGCCCCTGGACATCATTCATGCTGCAACTCAGTTCTTTGAAGAATTAAAAATGACTGTGGTTGTGTTACGGACTGAGTCTTTTTCGGGGGCAGAAATGCAGCTCTGGAAGTGACTGGAAGCCCGCCTACCCTCTCCCCAATCCCGAAACCTCCCCCGTTCATCTCAGGAAGGTTGTAGATGTCCTAAAAGATGTGGCTTTAGGAACCCAAGTCCTTCCCGGAGAAATTTGCATTCTCTGAGTTTACATAGTAAATGATCTTCCCAAAGGAAGGAGCTAAGGGCCATCTTTTTGAAATGCAAACTTCAGGCAAATAATTCTTATCAGAATCACAGAAAAGAAAGGCTATTTGGAAACTAGGAAAAATCTTAAAATCTTCATAATTGTTAGTGCAGAGCGTGAGTGATCAGAGGAGGTGATCCTAATCTGTTCCGTGGGTCAGAAACGCAGCTGTGTTTCAACTGTTCTTTTACAAGCTATGGAGTTTTTCATTATTGAACTTGTCTCATGGCTAAAATTCTAAAGCCAAATTGAAGGATGTACTTTTATGTATGTCTGTATGGTTGGGTGTTCCTGTATACGTGCCTGTGAGTGACGTGTGAAAGTTTTCTATTTCTAGACGGTATTTCCAGTATTGATTTGTAAACAGCTCTACTGGGCTTAAAGAAAAAGCAGCCCTTACACAAGTGTGATCTCAGAAAGATAGGAACTAACCCCAATGTTTTTCAAAATGTGATCGAGGGTAACCTGAACCTTGGGCGCGTATTTCCCAAGTGACATCTGGTCCGTTGCTAACTCCAGAGACCTCGGAACCGAAGGGACTAGGAACAGAAGGCGTGAGCGTCATGAGGCAGGCGGTTTCCTGCAGAGACGCTGAACCAAGGAGGTTTCTTTCTACTGGATATTCACCGACCCCTGTCTTACAGGCCTCACAAACATTAACTTGAAATGGATTAAAGACTTAAATGTAAGACCTGAAAGCTCTAGAGGGAAAAATAGGAAAAAAGCTCCTTGACGTGGTCTTAGTGATGATGTTATGGAAGTCGCACCTACAGCACCAGCGAGGACAGAAAACTACCAGGATCACACCAACCTGAAAAGCTTCTACACGACAACAGAAACCATCAACAAAGTGAAAAGAAACCTACAGAGTGGGAAAAATATTTGCAAACCACACATCTCATAGGAGGTTAATATCCAAAATATAGAAAATAACTACTACAACTCAGTAGCAAAAAACAATCCAATTTAAAAGAATAAAAGGGCAAGAAAACTGATAGACATTTTCCCAAAGATACACAAATGGCCAATAGCTACATGAAAAATGTTCAACATCACTCGTCAGATTAAAGCCATGAGAGATACCACCTCACACCTGCTCGCATAGCCACGATCTGGATGACAAGGGCTAACAAGTGTGGGCACAGGTATGCAGGAGAGGGAGGGAACGTGCGTGTGTGGGTGGGATTGTAAGATGGTAGAGCTACTACGGGATGCAGTTACTCAAAAATTAAAACTAGACTTACCCAATGACTGAGCGCTCCCACGTCGGAGAATGCATCCGAGGGAAATGCACAAACTCACAGAGCTGCCTGTCTCCGCGCGCCTGTGGCTCAGTCGTTAAGCGTCTGCCTCCGGCTCAGGTCACACCTCAGTGTCCAGGGATCGAGTCCTGCGTCGGGCTCCCCGCTCTGCGGCAAGCCTGCTTCTCCTCCCACTCTTGTGTTCCCTCTCGCTGCCTCTATAAATAAATAAAATCGTAAAAAAGCCATCTGTCCCCCCGTGGCTAAAGCAGCATTATTTACATCGACAATGGGACATCACTCAGTCATCAAACAGCGAGGACCTTTGGGATGACCGGATCCTGAAGGCACTGTGCTCAGTCAGAGGAAGTCCAATACTGTACGATCTCATTTATGTGTGGAATTAATAATAAGAAGCCATGCTAAACTCAGAAAAAGAAGTCAGATTTGTGGTTACCAGAGGTGGGCAGAGGGGACACTGAAGAAGGTGGTGGAAAAGGACAGACTTGCCTTTGTGAGACAAATGCGGACTGGGGCGGTGCGTACAACACAACGGGACTGTAACGGCGTGGCGTGGTACACGGATGAGAGGTTCCGAGAACAGATCCCAGGAGTTCTCATCCCAAGGAGGAATTTTTCTTCTTACGGCATCTACATGCGACGGTGGCTGTTCTCCACAACTAGCGATCCTGTCACATGGGACTCAGAGCACGTCCTACGCCTTCAGCGTGTGCAGCGATGTACATCAATGCTTTCTCATTAAAGTTGCAAAAATAAAGTTTCTTTCCTTTTCTTGTCTCTTTTTCCTCATTCTTCAGTTTTACACTTTCCTTTTTCGTTGCCATACTCTGTTCTAGAAGGATAATGCTATTGTCCACATTGCTCAGGGCATCACAGACTGAGTCCTGTTTCTAGAGAAACCGCCTTGGCCAGCACTGTTGCCAGCCTCCCGAGTCCCGCGCGCCCAACCCCCAGTCTCTGGCTAACAAGTGCTGGGGATGTTACATCAGGTTCTGTACGAAGGAAGGGACACAAGCAACAGTAACCAAGAGAAAGCCACCTGTGAGCTCTCCAGGCCATTAACTTCTTCACCTTCAAGGCTGTCCGCTTCCCAGTTCAGGGTCATTCCAACAGCTCCCACCCTGGGGACAGCTATGGGGAGTGTGGCCCGTGCTTCCTCCCGGGCACATGCTCGTCTACGGAGGGTGAGTGTCTGCTGTACGTGGGTGGTCCAGTGTGTGGATGGAAGGAGGTAAAAGCTGTGGCCTGGGCTGTCTGGTCACATCTGTGATCACCACCGAACCGTGTTCCCTGTGGGGCTGCGCCTCTCCTCCCCTATCGGAGCCTCACGCAGGGAGGACCAGGAGGTAGAGGGGACGCAGGGTTCGCCTCCTTCGGCAGATCCTTACTACCCCGGAAGCGAGGCCAACAAAGCCACGAGGAGAAATCTCCGGCTTCTGCTGGGGGAACGGCAGTGCTCGCTGCAAAGCTGTCCTGGACAACAGGCTGGCCCGGACCGTGTCCTGGCTGAGTGCGCACATCTGTACTGTAGCCAAATCCTCCTGCATTCACACACACGCCGCAGGACACCGCCACACGCAGTCCGTGAGACGACTAAGCCACTGGCTTACTCAGGTCAACCCCAACCCTGGCTCATCCTACGGCTGCTTCGCACTGGGCTGGAACATGGGGAACTTGGCTCCCGAGGATGCTCTGACGTTAGGCAGCGGCTCTCTCTGCTGTTGTCCCCAGTCCTCCCGGGGCCCCACGTGCTCTGAGAAACCGGCAACACAGTCCACAACACTGGCCAGTGGGCGGACATCTCGGCCTAGAACCAAGGGGAAAAGGAAGACCACGGCCATCCATGAGCGCACAGACCACCTGCCAGTGCTTCCGACACCGACAGAGACCACAAACACGAGACCGCGGTATTGCTCTGGCCTCCAGTTCGGTCACGTCCTCAGGACGTGGAGTCTGGTCAGAAGGAAAGTCTATTAAAGCAGCTGGATTAGGCTCAAAGTAGTCCCCGATATGAAGCCCCACATCAGCGAACCTGAACTTAACCGTCTGCTCTGCCCCGCAAAAAGGAAGGTCTCAGTGAGCCAATCAGCGTGTCCCTGCTCAGACGGTACCTGCCCTGCCCCGAGACCTCCCTGCGCCCCATGCAAGAGTAACCACGCGCGACCACTCGACAGATGCCCAGCAGCACTTCCTGTTCCAGCCCAACTGGTCTATACGATTTCCTGCATTGTACACATCTTCAGTGCGGCTTTATATCTGCTCGATCAGACACTGCCTGATGTGTGAAATCATTAAATAAAAGCAACTAGATGTGTAAACTGTGGACATTTTTCTTTTAGCAGCGTGAATAATTACCCCTGAGTTATTAGGGAAACATTTCAGATCCGGAAACACACCTGAGGAATTAGGGAGACGTCCAAAATCAGGGTAGATAGATACCGGGAATTAGACATCCCCGGTCAACGAAGACAGGTCGAGTCGGTTAGGAAGACTCACCTGGTCAGGGTGGGCACATCCGGTCAAACAGCACTGCAGAGGAGAGAATGCTATGGGATTAGGGAGACCCCTTAATGGACAGTACACGGATCCGAAGAATAATGGAGCTCTCCCAGCGCAGGGGACGATGTCCCCATTGAGAATGGAGATTTCCAAGGTCAGGGCAGGACACCAAGGGAACTAGTTTAGATAGCTGGGGATTATGAAGCCATCCCCTGTTCCCTGGACACACATGGACGACCACACAAACACCTCAGGTCGGAGTGGACCAGGGAAACTAGACATCCCAGGTCGAGAAAGACACACTTAGCTAAGAAAGAAGATATCCTAAACAAGATCCAGGGCTGAAGGAGTCAGTGACAGAAACGAGGGATGCCGTGGAGGGCGCTAACACCAGAGCAGACCAAGAAGCAGAAAGACCTCAGTGGCTTATAGGGCAGAGTTGTGACATAGCCCAGGAGAGAACAAAGAAAGAGAATGGAAAAAGCTAACACAGCTTATGTGATCTCTGGGACATGCTCAAAAGAGCCACCAGACTCATTGGGGTTCCAGAAGGACAAGAGAGGAAAAAGGGGGTAGGCAGTCTGTTTGGAGTTACAATGGCTGGGAACTTCCCCAGGCCAGTGGGGAGACCTGGACATCAAACTCATGAAGTGAATGGATCACCTCATTATCTCAAGCCAAAGCAATCTCCCCCAGAACACATTATAATGAAATTGTCAGAAGTCAAAAAGAGAATCCTGAAAGCACAAGAGAAGAAAAAAAAACAAAAACAAAAACAAAAACTAATCTATACAGGAACCCACACTGGTGATAAGCAGATTTCTCAGCAGAAACCTTAGGCCACTAGAGAGTGGGATGACACATTCAAAGTCTTGAAAGGGAAAAAAAAAAAAAAAAGCCAGTCAAGATGATACTATCCAGTGAAGCTGTCCTTCAGAAATGAAGGCAAAACAAAGGCTTCCCAGACAAAGGCTTGACAGAGTTCATCACGCTAAATCTGCCTTGTAGGAAATGCTGAAAAGAGTTCTTCCAGCTCAACTGAAAGGATGCTAATCAGTGACATGAAAACATGAGAACACACTAACACACTGCAAATGGTAAATATGTAGTCCGATGGAAAAAACTTTAATTCTGTGATGGGATACCGTGTTAACCTGTTAACTATAATATAAAGACTAAAGGATGAAAGTATCAAAAATAACCATACCTACTGGGGCACCTGGATGGCTCAGTCAGTTAAGCGTCTGCCTCTGGCTCAGGTCATGTTCTCAGGGTCCTGGGAAAAAGCCCCACATTGGGCTCCCTGCTCAGTGAGGAGCCTGCTTCTCCCTGTCACTTTCGCTCTCTCTCTCTTTCTCAAATAAAAAAATAACAATAACAATACCTATTATAACTTGTTAATGAATACACAATATAAAAAGAGATAAATATGGCATCAAAACCCTAAAAATAGTAAGCAAAAGGGAGGAGTTAAGTTACTACCAGTGTAACATGGACTGCTAGGTCTACAAGGTGTTTTCTGTAAAATTCCTAATAATCACAAAGCAAAACGCTAGTGTGGACTCACAAAAGATAAAGTGAAGGGGTTGGAGCAACACCACCACTCTAGGGAGGTGGGGAAGAAGAAGGGGAGGAAAGGAACAAGGGAACCACGAAGAGCCAGAAAGCAGCTAAGATGGCGGCACTGGTGAGTCCTTACCTACCAGCGATCACTCTACACGTAAATGGGTCGACTTCATCAACGAACACGCAGAGAGCAGTGGAATTAAACCAGGACCCAACTTGATGTCCCCCACGAGAGACTCGCTTCAACTTTAAGGACGCACATAAGATCGAAGTGAAGGGAGGCACGGAGATGCTCCTTACAAGTAGAGACCCAAAGAGAACAGGAGCAGCTTGACGTACGTCAGACAAAATAAACTTCAAGCCCAAAACAGTAAGAATTACAAGCAACATTATATAATGATAAAGGAGTCAACTCATTGAGAAGAGGTAACAATTATAAATACACGGGCACTCAGTACTGGAGCACCAAAATGTATCAGGCAAAGCAAATGCTAACAAATATGAAGGGGGAAAAAGGTAACACAGTAATAAGAGGACTCTAACAGCCCACATTGAGCAACTGATAGATCATCCGGACAGAAAATCAATAAGGAGACATTGGAGTTGAACGTCCACTAGACCAAATGGGCCTCAGAGACATTTACGGAGCATTCCATCTACAGCAGCTGAATGCACACGCTTCTCCAATGCACGTGGACCATTCTCCAGGACAGATCACATGACAGGCTACAAAAGGAGTCTTAGCAAATTTAAGAAGATTGAATTCTTACCCACTATATCTTCCAACCACAGTGTTACGGAACTAGAAATCAGTAACAGGAGAAAAGGGGAAATATTTACAAACATAGAAACCAACCAAAACATTCCTAAACAACCAATGGGTCGAATAAGAAATCAAAAGGAAATAAGAAACTACCTTGAAACAATTGAAAATTGAACACAGCACACTAAATCCTATGGGATACTGTAAAAGCTGTTCTGAGAGGGGGATGCCTGGGTGGCTCAGGTAAGTGTCTTACCTTTGGCTCAGGTCATAATCTCAGGGTCCTGGGTTTGAGCTCCGTGTCCTCATGTTGGGCTCCCTGTCTAGTGGAGAGTCAGCTTCTCTGTCTCACGCCTCCTTCTCCTTCCCTCTGTCCCTCTCCTTGCTTGTGCTCTAATAAATAAATAAAATCTAAAAAAAAAAAAGCCTGTCTGATGAATAGACATTTCTGCAAAGAACACATAGAAATGGCCAACAGACACATGAAAAAGTGCTCCACATCACTTGGCATCAGGGAAATACAAATCAAAACCACAGTGAGATCCCACCTCACACCAGTCAGAATGGCTAAAATTGACAAGTCAGGAATGACAAACGTTGGTGAGGATGTGGAGAAATGGGAACCCTCCTACACTGTTGGTGGAACACAAGCTGGGGCAGCTGCTCTGGAAAACAGCATTGAGGTTCCTCAGAAAGTTGGAAATAGAACTAATCTAGGACCCAGCAATCGCACTACTGGGTATTTACTCCAAAGACACAAATGTACTGATCTGAAGGGGCACGTGCACCCGAATGTTTATAGCAGCAATGTCCACAATAGCCAAACTATGGAAAAAGCCTAGATGTCCATCAACAGATGAATGGATAAAGAAAATTTGGTATATATATACAATGGAATACTACGCAGCCATTGAAAACCCAAAATCTTGCCATTTTTGCAATGACATAGATGGAACTAGGGGGTATTATGCTGAGTGAAATAAGTCAATCAGAGAAAGATAATTATGATATAGTCTCACTGATATGAGGAATTTGAGAAACAAGGCAGAGGATCACAGGGGAAGGGAGGGAAAAGTGAAACAAGACGAAACCAGAGAAGGAGACAAACCATAAGAGACTCTTAATCTCAGGAAACAAACAGGGTTGCTGGAGGGGAGGAGGGTATGAGGGATGTGGTGGCTGCGTGAGGGACACTGGGGATGATGGCACGTGCTATGGTGAGTGCTGTGAGACTGATGAGTCACAGACCTGCACCCTTGGGGAAATAATACATTACATGTTCATTTAAAAAACAGCTGTCTGAGAGGGAAGGTTTAGTGATGAATTCATATATTTAGAAAAGATAGATCTCAAATGAACAACCTAGTTTTATACATCAAGGATTGAGGCAAAGAAGAAAAAACAAAGCCAAATTCGTCAGAAGAAGAAATAGCAAAGGTTGGAGTGGAGATAAAAGAACGAGCGACTACAGACAATTAAAATAATCCATGAAAGAGTTGTTTTTTGAGAAGATAAAACTGTCAAAACTTTATCTAGACTAAGAAAAAAACGAGGGGGATAATCAGAATCGGTAGAGACATAAGAACTGATAGCCCAGAACTACGAAGGGTCATAACGAATTACTATGAGTAATTCTACACGGACAAACTGATAACCCAGAAGAAACGAACAAACTGTTAGAAATGTCCAACGTACTGAGACTGAATCAGGAAGAAACAGAAAATACGAACAGACCAATACTGAGCAAGGAGACTGAATCCGCCGTCAAAAGCATCCCAGCAAAGAAAACCCCAGGACCAGGTGGCCCACTGGGGAATTCTACAAATCATTTAAAGATGAATTAATGCCAATACCTCTCAAACTCTCCCAAAAAACTGAAGAGGGAACATGCCAAGTTCTTTTTATGAGGCCAGTGTTACCCTGATCCCAAAGCCAGCTAAGGACAGACACTGAAAGAAAACCACTGGCCAATATCCATGAAGAATATAAATGCAACGATTCTCAACAAACTGTTAGCAAACCGAATTCAACCTTACATTAAAGTGATCACAGACCACGATCAAGTGGGATTTATCCCTGGGATGCAAGGAAGGCGTCGCGTATGCAAATCCACACACGTGATACCCCACATTAATAGAAGGAAACATAAAGATCATACCATTTCACTAGATTCAGAAAAGAACATTTGAAAAAAAGAACATACTTTGATGATAAAAACTCCACAAATTGGGTATAAATGGACCATGCATCAACACGGCGAAGGCCACATAGGGCAGGCCCACAGCTCGCATACTCAACTGTGAAGTTCAGAGCCTTTCCTCTAGGACCAGAGCAAGACAAGGAGGTCCCCTCCAGCCGTCCTAGTGCACACAGCACTGCGGGCCCGGCCAGCGCAATCAGGCAAGACAGAGAAAGCGAAGACACCCAAACCAGAAGAGGAAGTAAAATCATTTCATTTGTGGATGACAAGACCTTCCACGTAGAAATCCTGAAGACTCCACTGAGACGCTGTTAAATGAATCAGTGACTCAGTTACACTGCCGGATGCAAAATCAACACACACAAGTCAGGTGCCCTTCGACGTCCACACGGTGAAATCCTGGAGGGGGAAAAACCACTCACAATAGCATCAAAGACAATAAAATATGCGGAAATAAATCTAACCAGAAAAGCGCAAGATCTGTACACTGAAAATTACAAGCCCTTCATGAGAGAAACTGGGGAAGACGCCAGCGGAAAGCTGTCCCGAGCCCACGGAGCAGAGGATAAATATGCTGAAAATGTCCAGACCACCCAAAGCCATCTCTAGCTTCAACGTAATCCGCACCCACATTCCAGTGGCGTCCACAGAAATAGAAAAACCGATCCTGAAACTTGCTCGGACACACAGAAGACCCGGGAGCTTACGCGAGGCTGAGGAAGCAGCAGGCGGGAGGCGCCGCGCTCCTGACCGGAGCCGGGTTCGAGCTACCGGGACCCGAGCCGTGCGGCGCCCGCTCAACACACGCGCGACCGCGCAACGGAGTGGAAAGCCCGGGAGTGAACCCGCGCGCACAGGCCTCCGCCAACGAGAAAGCTTCCACACAGCAACGCACCACGAGAGACTCCACCCGACGGCCGAGAAAACGCAAATCAAAACCACAGGGAGGCATCCCCTCGCCCCTGGGAATGATGCCCGAAGACGAGAAACAACGATGCCGGCGAGGAGGCGGGGAACCGGGAGCCTCCCGCGCCGCGGTGGCAACGCGCTGGTGCGGCCGCGCTGGAATCCAGAACGGAGGTTCCTCGAGACGTTCAAACTGGAAATACCATAAAACGTGGAAATGTCTGGCAATCCTTCCGGGTCCGTATTCGATGGAAACGAAATCCATTTCCATGGATTTCTGGCCTCAGTTCGCCATTGTTCACAGCAGCCGGGACTTGGGAGCACCGCGCATGTCTGTCTGCAGAAGGATGAAGCTGTGTCCACACGCGCGCGCACACACGCACACGCACGTCCACTCACGCGAGTATCACTCAGCCACGAGAAAGGAGGAAACGAGTCCGAGAAAGCGTGCGTGCAGCTTGAGGGCCGGGCGCTCAGCGCGAGAAGCCGGGCGGAGGGAAACTGCGCCGTTCACCTCCGTGGGGCCGAAGAAAGGCAAACCCGCACACACAGGCCGCAGGGGCGGCCGGGGCTGGGGGGAGTGGGAGCTGTTCTCCGGGGACGCGAGCCTCCAGTCACAAGACGAGTAAGTTCTGGGGTCCGCGGAATGGCGCGCTGAGCCGTGAACTTGACGCTGCTAAGAGAGTGGATCCTGACTGTTCAAAAAAGAAGAACCCGGCGACTCTCTGACCTAGCGGAGGGGTCACTCGCTTAACCGTGACCATCATGCATCATACGCCTGTGTCAAATCACCGCTTTCTACATCTTAAACTGACGCAGTGCTCTGTGTCATTATATCCCAAACCTGGGGGGAAGTCAGGACATCTGTGTATCTCCTTGAAGAAATTAATAGTCATTAAAAAACGAGTAATATGGATTTATGGTTGCATCTGAAGAGAAATTAAAGGAATACATAATCCATCAATCTGTAAATGTATTATCCTTGAGCAGAAATGTCTACTTTGGTTTCCATGCTTTCTACTGAATTATTTAAATTAACTTTCCTGGGTTATTAGGAAATGTTATTTTTAATAATCCTAGCAACCTTTTTTATTAATATTATATTTTTATGCAAAATATAAGAATTTAATATTCTGCTGAAAGTTTAGTAAACTTCAGGCAAATCATATTTTTAAGCAACTTTTGAATGATTCAGCAAAGCTGTGACAGAAATCACCAAATTTGACAGAATAACAAATGTCCCCAGCTGAGGGGTCCCTGGGACCTGTAGGTGGCCCAGCCCGGGTCGCAGGGGTCAGGGGATTGTCTGCTTGGAGCCCGTGGTAGGTTTTACTAAAAGTACCAGAGAGGTGCTTGGGGCCGAATCCCAGGTTCCTAGTGGGGTCGGAGTAGCCGCCTGAGGGCTTCTCTGCAAACCACAAGTACAGCCCCCACCAGACCCCTCCACGG